>NC_141890.1:36313093-36621536 GCF_030686135.1 Camelina sativa
GACACTACGCCACGAGGGCAGAGCTAGTGGAGATCGTGGCTGAGATCGAGGACGACCTGAGGGAGCAGGCCGTGGTGGTTAGCCCTACCGTTCAGACAGAGGAGACATTGGAGCAGAGCATTCCGAGCAAGGGTAGCAAGTCGGGGCAAAGCATAAGAGGAAGCGGGAGGACACGTCGGTGACAAACCAAGGAGGTCAGGGATGCTACGGGTACAGGAGCATTGAACACAGGTTGGCAAGCTGTCCCAAGAGGAGCGGGACGCAGGGGAACATTCGAGTGTGCCTTTACTGCAAGGAGGTGAGACATATCAGGCCTTAGTGTCCGAGGTTTCAGCAGTTGACTATGGGAGGGGTGCAGCCGAAGGAAGAGTCGGGCACCAATCCTGGAGTTTAGATTCTTTTTGTTTTGTTGGTTTTGTTAAGTTTTTGCGTTTTGGAGTTGTAAACGTTTGTTGCACTTGAGAATTTAATAAGATGATTAGTTCTTATGGAATCTGGATGTGTAATGGTTGAATGTTTATGCGATTCTGAAAATAGAAAGTTTCCATAAATGGAAATTTCTAAAAATAGAAAGTTTTTAAATATGGAAAGTGTTAAGAGAGGTAGAGCTTTTGCTATTTATGGAAAGTGCCGTTGCAAGAGGAAAATAGAAAGTTCTTTGAATAATTAGGACATGCCTATTTTGGAAAGGGCATGTGAAATGCCCGGAGTGGCGGGAGTTTTTAAAGAGTGACCTGAAGAGTGGTCACCTTTGAGATAATTAGTTCTCAAAGATTTTTGTTTGATTGGTGAAGTCACGGTGCTAGGAGAATATGCGGATTCTAAAAATGAGAAGTTTTATAAATAGTTAAAACTTACCTATTTTTGGGAGGTAGGTGAATAAACAGCCTTAGTGGCAGGGATGGTTGGGGTTAGCCTGAAGAGTGGTCATGATGGTGGTGAGATTCCAGTGAGGGAATATGGTGGTTGGTAGGACATTGCAATATCTTACGCGAACCACGAGAGATAGTTCTTGTCGGGAGTTCTGGTCGGGAGATGCTTATAGACGTTAGGACTTGTTTGCTCATGAGGAGATGATTAGTTCTCCTGGGGAGATGATTAGTTCTCCAGAGGAGATGATTAGTTCTCCTGGAGAGATGATTAGTTCTCCTGAGGGGATGATTAGTTCCCCTAGTGCACCGCGGGCTTCACGGGTTGCGACCCTGAGAGCGGGAGAGGAGATGATTAGTTCTCCTAGGGGATGATTAGTTCCCCGGAGGAGATGAGTAGTTCCTCTGGTACCGAGATCTTGTGGGTGACGATCCGAGAGTGAGAGGGTATGGCTCAAAGATGACGGTCTGAGAATGCAAGCGGTGCAGTTCAAAGGTTGCGACCTGAGAATATATGAGTGAGGAACCAAACAATATCTAGGACGTGGATATGAGCATAGTGACTGGATGTAGACCTCGGAGGTCGGGAGTGACCTCGGGTTTTTGGTTTATGCTGAACAATGGGGTCAGAGTTATGTGGTCTGTTGGGCCACATGGGTGTGCCGACTGTTGCAGCAGTTGCATGAAAATCCTTGGTACACGGTGTTCAGTCTGGTCAGAGGATGTGCGGGCCATGGTGACGGTTGCACGGAGGTCCTTGGCGGATGGACAATGAGCAGGATTAGAGGATGAATCCTTGTTAGTGGGGGGGGGGAGGGGAGAATTGTAACATCCGTGAACCAAATTGTGGATTTTGGGGATGGGTGTCGATCGAAACCAAGGGTAGTGTCGATTGACACCATCAATTTCGGGTTTGTCCGGATTGATTTAATTATCGAACTTGAGCGGTTTGGTTTAGGTGAAATCTCCAATCCAAGATATTTAAAAGCAGAACTCGACCTAGGTCGTGAAAAGAAGTTGTTTTGCCAATTCTAGAGAGAAAAGAGAGAAGAGAGAGTGTTCTTGGGAGATTTGGAGATTCTAAGCTGTTTTGGTGAGATCTGTTCCTGTGGGCTGGAGATTTAGTGCTAGGAACGACGGAGGAGCCTTCTAAGGTGTTGGATTCGTTGTTGTTAGGCCAGATCTTCCTGCAAAAGAGGTGAGTGGATGACCATGGCTGATCTAAGCCTGAGATCTCTTTTGTTTTGTTTGTTCTATGTTGTTTTTGGTCTTTTTCTTGTTTGGGTTTGTTGTGTTATGGTTTCCATAGGTTCCTGAAGCTTTTGGGTGAGTTTGGGACGGTCGGAGATGGTTAGAAACGAAGACTCGACGTTTGGCTTCAAGTAGATCGTGTCTACGGAGTCAGTGTCGATCGACACTGAGAGGTAGTGTCGGTCGACACCAGCAATCAGTGTTGGTCAGACACCAATTTTTATCTGACACTTGTTTTCCTGGTTTGATGTCTTTGTTTGTGTTGTTTCTGTTGCTTAACATTGGAATCTCAGTTGCTTGTGTGTATAGCCTAGTAGATGGGAGGATTGTCTCACTAACTATTTATGATATACTTATGCATCTCAATTGTTGTTTGTGGTGTGCAGGTATGTGACGCAGAATCATGGCAATGAGGAGGAGGATGATCTAGGGTCTCGGTTATTGTGTTAGGGTTATTATTGATGTTGGAACCTTGGATAGAGTTATGCTAGGTTATTGGATAGAAAGTTTGGAATGTGATTGTATTGATGATATGTTGGTTTTGTATTGTTGGTATATTTCTGTTGTGTTTATTGGTTGTTGCTGGTTTAATGATTAATTGTGGTTTGGTTAGTTTAATTAAGTAGTATGGGATGTTTAATTATATATTGTTATTATTAAAAAAAAGGAAGTGGGAGGCTACACAGAGGCTGAGTGGTGCGGTAGCATGGATCACAAGGTGGATAGCTGTCCCTAGAGGAGTGCTCCGACGGAGGCAAGTTTCTGAGGGTCCTTGTACTGGCGAAGGGTGTTTATATTCAGATCGCGGGGAGTCAAGGCCAGCGGATTTGATCATCAGTCTCGTGGAGTTGTATGATGTTATCCTGGGGATGGATTGGTTGTATCATCACAGGGTTCATCTGAATTTTCATTGGGGTAGAGTGGTCTTTGAATGTCTAGAAGGGAAGTTGGTTTTTGAGAGAGTGAGGCCGACTTTGGAGAGTCTCGCGATCTCGACCATGCAGGCCAGAAAGATGACTGAGAAGGATCGTGAGGCCTATCTAGTTACTATCTTGATGCCGGAGTCAGTAAGGTAGTCTACAGTTGGCGGTATTTGGATTGTTCAGAAGTTTGAGGATGTGTTCCAATCGTTGCAGGGGTTACTACTATTTCGGTTTGATCCCTTCACGAGTGAAAGAAAATCAATCACAGCGAGATAAAGGTGAAAAACAAAATTAAAGATCAGTAGAGTAAATCGAACACTCATAGCTGAAGAATCGAGCGATGAAAAGACAAAGGAATGAGAATCCATGGCGAAAGGTTTCTTCGTTTCTGTGCACTGATACAATATCAAGATTAGGATAGCGATAACAAAGTAAAAGTATTATTTTCATTAATTAGTAAAAGTATACAATTTGCGTTTATATACATGAATAATCTAAACTGAATCTTAACCGGTTATAACAACTCCTGTTACATCAAACCATGTAAAACAATAATATATTTAACCGTAATCGCGCGCGAACGCAACCAGAACGAGATAAATTGGTTGGTGTTAGCTGTTTTACAATCCTTTTAATTAGTGGATCATTAATTCATTATTGTCACATTCCTCTTGCTTGCAGTTTGGGGATGTTTAACTGCTGGAGTTAGCTGTTGGTGGACATAATGTATGTTTTGTTAGTAGTATATTATTGTCTTAATTTATGCAAAATCCATAAACTACATCCATTGACAAATTAACATATTAAATAGTAATATGAACATACATAGTTGAAAGTTATGACCCTCTTGTTTAACAAATTAAACATATAATTATGTTTGGTCAACAGAAAACGTGGATTTATCTATTGGGAGATAGAGAGTTTTTCTTATCTCAATCGAAGCTAGTAGTCCTAATTAAGAAGATTAATTTATTTTCACAATTTTCCTGTCGAAGATTGAATTGTTTAGGTATGTCTTATAAATGATCATATAAAAGAATACGTTTCATGAAATTATGTTTAGTTTAGACATTCTAACATTTGCAAGTGGCTTGGAGACGAATCGTATCCATTTCGTTATGTATATAAAATTTATGTTTTTGTAATCATTTTGTTTTTGTTCAAACAGAACTTCAAGAAGATTGTATATAACCCAACTTACAAATATACAATTAAAGCAAGCAAAACAAATTTTATATATTTCTACATATTAAGAGTATGTATTTCAAACATATAATAAAAAGATTATGTATTCACTGGTCGTAGGAAACGACTGAAGCGCGAAAAAATTGAATTTATATTCATCATACTATGTAGTTTCATTATCATTACGTATTATTGAGGTTCTTATTATAATACAATTTATAAAACACAACCAAGATGAGAGCATATGCTCTTTTAGATTCCGATTTATAGAGTTACGTACGTTGACTTTGAGTTCTAACTTTGGTCTATAAGTAGCACATACATTTCTAACTTTTGAGATATCTTTAGTCATAAATATCGAAGTTTAACACATAACTTTCTTCAGTCGTTTAACTTTATTTATATCTTGGATTCCAACAACCAAAAAGCTTCGGTAGAGGCTTAAAGGTTAGTTAACTTAGTTGATTTCATTGTTGGTCTTCTTTGAATCTACGTTAATATTTATTTTACGTTTCTAACTGCGACAATCCATCTAAATTATTGTGGATTCTTATGCAAAGAATGCTTAATCCTTTGTCTTCCAAAGAAACATGAAATAATGGAATGATGAAAATAAAATGTTAGTAAATAGAAAACAAATCTAGTCCTAATTTATTGGTTATTGTCTTTGTAGCAATGGCGGAAGATCAACAGTTAGGAGTGCTCAAAGCATTAGATGTGGCCAAAACACAACTTTACCATTTTACAGCGATTGTTATCGCCGGAATGGGTTTCTTCACTGATGCCTACGATCTTTTTTGTATCTCATTGGTCACCAAGCTCCTAGGCCGCATCTACTACCACAAGGCTGGTGCAGAAAAGCCGGGAACACTCCCTCCAGAAGTAGCGGCCGCAGTCAATGGTGTCGCTCTTTGTGGGACACTTGCCGGTCAGCTCTTCTTTGGGTGGCTTGGAGACAAACTAGGCCGGAAAAAGGTGTATGGGATCACTTTGATCATGATGGTTCTCTGTTCCGTGGCCTCCGGTCTCTCCTTTGGGAACAGTCCAAAAGGAGTCATGACCACTCTTTGTTTCTTCAGGTACTTTATCAAATAAACTTTGTTTTTATAACCAAATAATTCACTTTATTTTTACAATTATATATCACACACAGCCGAGTTTTTTGGATTTTATTTTGATACACGAATTAAATTTCAAAAGAAAATATTGATATTACTTTTATAAAATAAATATATTAATAATATTGAATGATATTGAATGAATAAATGGATATATTAATTATTATCATAATTTATTAAGACCTACAAATTTAATATAAAAAAATATATTTATAGTTGTAAATAAAGAAGATTAGCGACTCTAATACGAAAAGGAATATATAGTTATCTAAATATATATATACTGAGTCATTTGTTAATCGATGTCAATTATATATTTTTGGTAAAAAAAGGTTTTGGCTTGGAGTTGGTATTGGTGGTGACTACCCACTGTCAGCGACGATCATGTCGGAGTATGCAAACAAGAAAACACGTGGTGCCTTCATCGCAGCTGTGTTCGCTATGCAAGGGTTTGGGATCATGGCTGGGGGTATTGTTGCGCTCATATTTTCAAGTATTTTCGATCACCAATTTCCATCACCGATCTATAGTGTAGACCCCGTTGCCTCGACTGTACCTCAAGCTGATTACTTGTGGCGTATCATCCTTATGGTGGGTGCTCTCCCAGCCGCTATGACATATTATTGGCGTATGAAAATGCCCGAAACGGCTCGTTACACAGCTTTAGTCGCCAAAAACCTTAAACAAGCCACGCGAGACATGTCTAAAGTCTTGCAAGTGGATCTTGAAGCTGAGGAAGAAAGTGCTGAAAAAATTGTAAGAGATCCTAAGCTCAACTACGGATTGTTCTCGAGGGAGTTCATTAAACGCCATGGACTTCCTCTCCTCGGAACTACCTCTACTTGGTTTTTGCTTGACATCGCGTTTTACAGCCAAAACTTATTTCAAAAAGATATCTTTTCCGCAATTGGATGGATTCCTCCTGCGGCTACAATGAATGCCATCCATGAGGTTTACAAGATTGGTAGGGCTCAGACTCTCATCGCGCTCTGCAGTACGGTTCCAGGTTACTGGTTTACAGTTGCCTTTATTGATACTATGGGAAGATTTGCAATCCAGCTAATGGGATTCTTCTTCATGACAGTCTTTATGTTTGCTATAGCCTTCCCTTACGATCACTGGATTAAACCAGACAACCGTATCGGTTTCGTCATTATTTATTCCCTAACTTTCTTCTTTGCAAACTTTGGTCCAAATGCAACTACATTTGTGGTTCCTGCCGAGATCTTCCCGGCCAGGCTAAGATCCACTTGTCATGGAATATCAGCCGCGGCAGGAAAGGCGGGTGCCATCGTGGGTGCGTTTGGATTCTTATATGCAGCTCAGTCAAAGGATAAAACCAAGACTGACGCAGGATATCCACCGGGTATTGGTGTCAAGAACTCGTTGATCATGCTTGGTGTTATCAACTTTGTTGGTATGATCATGACGTTTTTAGTGCCTGAATCTAAAGGGAAGTCACTTGAGGAGCTTTCAGGCGAGAATGTGTGTGATGATACGGCCCCGTCCGCGATCGCTACCTGTGGAAGAAACTAAACTTTTGCCTTTACCAGAACTCTATAGATTATATGTAGTTATATCGTCCATCCAATATTTTGTAATAATTGTTGTTTATATTCTGCTGTGGACAAATCATATAATGTATTAAATGTTGGTTTATTTTCCTCTCTATTGCGTTTTTGGAAATAAAAACTCAAATTCTCACGTGAAATAATTTTTCAAGTTGGTGCTCTTATAGTCTAAGGGTCTGACTGGTTCAAATGCAGCGGTTGCGGTTACGGTTACAGGAGTTTGTGGAAGCGGGTGGTTACGATTTCAAGCGGTATTCAGTGTTTTGAAAGATTGGTTTAATGGTTTAAAATTGATGCGTTTGCGTGAGATTTACGACTGGTTGACCAGCGGGTGCAATAACGGTTAAAACATAATAAATGTGATATATTATTATATAAATGTTTTAAAACATCAAAACATTTGTTAAACTTGATTAATAATTAAAAATTAAAAAAAATACTACAATAAATATTCAAAAAACAAATAAATTTCCTAGTGAAATCTAACAAACAAACGAGTCATCTCGTCTGACCAGGTAATTTTCTATTCGAGAAAACAAGTACATATATTCAATCAAAAAACTCATATATGAAAAAAATATATAGAATGAAAAAGATGATGCTATGAAAAAAATATAAAGAGTTACACATATATGAATAATGGGATACAATACTTACGTTTCCTTCTTGATTGTCATTAACTTGGATGGACGCCATAATTTGGAGGTTTGGGAGATTAGGGTTACAACTTGATTAGAGTTGAGAAAGTGATAAATATATATAGAAGATAGAAAAAATATATATTAATATATATAAAACATACATGTATCGTTGGAGTTTTTTTTTTATTAATATTCAACCGCAATCGTCCACAACCGCAAATGCTTGCTGGAGTCAGCTTTTAGAATTCAGCGATTTGGAATGGTTGGGAGCGATAAAGAATGGTTTGTGTGATTGACTCCAACTGCTAGCAACCGTTAGCAAACGCAAAGGCTGCGTTTGCAAGAGTTAGCAGGAGAACCAATCAACACCTAAGAAAATACTAAATTTGATTTTAATAAGAAATCAATCAAGAAAATATATACATAAATTGGGGTATCGCCAGTTGTTCACAGTGCCTAGCAATTTTATATTTATTAGGTTGTTTGTCTTTTAAAATCATTTTACATATTTGACTACAAATTAATACTGTCTATTACTTAATAAATTCTTCCGGTCCCAAATTGGACCGATGTAAAAATATCATAATTTAATAAAATAATAAGATAGTAATATTTTTGGAAATCCTATGTAAACATATGGTCTCATTAGTATCATAAATTAATAATAATATAAACTAAAAACTATATATGTATATATCTAAGAAAATTTAGTGAAATTTGATTCTACTATTGTCTATTTTTGAATGCATTCTTGTTGGACCTCATCTCTAATCTTTCTCGTTGAATCAAAAACTTTTAATTTTGTCTTCTAAAATCGCATCCAAAAATTATGAAACGATATTAATAAAAGGAAATTTCATCTCTAGTCTAATCTTTCTCAATATAAAGGAAAATTTAAAATTATGAAAATAAAACATCTCTTCATAAATTAACAAACAAATTATTAATTATTAATTTATCGATAAGTAAAAATTTCTATAAATTAATATAATGTTAGAGTCCCAACTTTATTTATTTATAGAAGTTTTAATGTATAGATATCGAATGATTACGAACCACACTAGGTTACAACCGTGGACTTAATCAATAGAGTAGTATTCTTACTTGACTTTAAATTGGTTTTTTTTTTCCTGACTTTAGCATATTAACAAAATATTAGCCAAGAAACTGAGATGTAAATAAAATAAACTAAGTAATTAATGCAGATAAAATTAAACACTAGAACAAAATTCGTGGAAGTTTTAACGAAACATACAAATGGTACCAAAAATGAAACTTTATAAAGATTAGAGTACAAAAGCACTCAGGCAGTAAGATTGAAGTATTCCACATCACAAACTTTCTTGCTTAGTGCATCACGCGAAGGGAAATACAAAGTATTGAAAAGAAAAAAAAAATCAAACAAACCACAAACGAACGTTACATTTATCACTTTTCAACCTCAGCTTCACCAGAGAGTTCTTCGAGGGACTTGCCCTTTGGCTCTGGTACAAGGAATGTGAAGAGCATACCAATAAAGTTTATGACACCGAGCACGATCAATGAATTCTTAACTCCAATACCAGGTGGGTATCCTGCGTCTGTCTTGGTCGGATCCTGTGATTGAGCCGCATAGAGGAACCCGAAGGCTCCAACAATGGCTCCAGCCTTACCTGTCGCAGCTGATATTCCGTGGCATGTGGACCTTAGTCTAGCTGGGAAGATCTCAGCAGGGACAATGAAAGTGGTTGCATTTGGTCCAAAGTTGGCGAAGAAAAAGGTGAGGGAGTACATAATCACGAATCCGATACGGTTGTCTGGCTTGATCCAGTGGTTGTATGGGAAGGCAATGGCAAACATAAACACTGTCATGAAGAAGAATCCCATAAGTTGGATTGCAAACCTTCCCATGATATCAATAAATGCGACGGTGAACCAGTACCCTGGTACAGTACTGCAAAGCGCGATGAGAGTCTGTGCCCTAGCGATCTTGAAAACCTCATGAATGGCATTCATGGTGCCTGCCTTTGGAATCCATCCAATGGCTGAAAAAATATCCTTTTGAAATAAATTTTGGCTGTAGAAAGCAATGTCAAGCAAGAACCAAGTTGAGGTACACCCAAGGAGTGGAAGACCATGGCGTCTAAGGAATTCCTTGGAGAATAATCCATAGTTCAGTTTTGGGTCCTCGGCCCTTTCTTCAACTTCAAGCTCTACTTGTAATACCTTGGACATGTCTTTTGTGGCTTGTTTAATGTCCTTGGCAACTAAAGCAGTGTATCGAGCAGTTTCAGGCATCTTCATACGCCAATAGAAGGTCATGGCCGCAGGTATAGCGCCAAACATGACAATGATACGCCAAATGTAATCAGCCTCTGGAGGCGTTGAGAGAACCCTGTCTTGGTCATAGGTTGGCGATGGAAACTGTTTGTCGAAAATGGAAGAGACTGCAAGAGCCACAAAACCACCAGCCAAGATACCGATACCTTGCATAGCAAAGACGGCAGCGATGAAAGCCCCACGAGTCTTCTTGTTAGCATATTCAGACATGATGGTGGCTGAAAGAGGGTAGTCACCTCCAATGCCAAACCCGAGCCAAAACCTACACATAACCGTTCAAATGTTAATATTTATATTTTATTTGTTTGTGGAGGTTTCAACTATTATGTGTATGATCTCATGTTCATGGATAAAATAGTTTTGACGGTGATAATTGCACCTGAAAAAGCACAGAGTGGTCATGACACCCTTGGCTTGGTTTCCGAAGGAGAGACCGGAAGCAATAGAACAAACGATCATCATGATCAAAGTGAGACCGTAGACCTTTTTCCTTCCTAGCTTGTCACCAAGCCATCCGAAGAAGAGCTGACCAGCAAGAGTCCCACAGAGGGCCACACCGTTAACCGCAGCCGCAACATGAGGGGGAAGGGAGCCAGGCTTTGCTGACTCCGGATTGAAGTAGTAGAGGCGTCCTAGGAGCTTCGTCACCAAGGACACACAAAAAAGATCATAGGCATCCGTAAAGAAACCCATACCGGCAATGACAATCGCCGTGAAATGATAAAGTTGCGTCTTCGCAACATCAAGTGCTTTTAGCACTCCTAGTTGCTGGTCGGCCATCTGAGTCTCTTTTGTCTCTCCTGTTTTCATGCAGTAAAAGTAAAAATTACGTATTAAATTTCTTTTTGTAATACAATTTCTTTTTTCAAATTTAAAATTTAATCTAATTATAACAGAAGAGCTTTTGTCGTTATACATATAAATAATCAAATCATTCAAACAAGTGCAAATTAATATTTGAATGAAGATCATATTATAAATTTGTATGTAATCTTACCCTCACGTTTTGTTGATTGATGTTCGAGGACGAGGCAAGAGAGAGAACTAACGATATCTAGAGAGAGAGAGAGAGAGAGAGAGGTGGTGATGGTTGTGACAATGTGGTGGCTGAGACGGTCGACATTTATAGAGAAGATCGGATTAGCATAGTCTCCGGCATCTTAACGGTATATCCACATTTTAATTCAATTTTAATGTCTTTAAGCCATCACTTTCGTTACATATCTATCTTGCTCTTCTGGGTAATTTGTATGGTCTGCACATAGTGTATCTTCTCTTATATAATCTATTATTAGTATAGATGACTTCTCTATGAGATTTCTAATCATGGAAGCATTCCATGGTCCAACTTCTTTGATCAATTCTTGCTCTTAATAAATAGCTGTTATCTCAAGGGGATAAATTCAGGTACGTAATTAGTATGTACGTACCCGTAAATGTCAACAGTATATCACACAAAGAATGTCATTTTTGAATATTTAATACAAATTAAGTAAAAATTAAACTATACATGTTTTCCCCTATTTAATATTTCTTCTGTATTACAAAGGATGATTTTTTTGGAATTTTTTTGCATCACAAATATTGATTTTCTGTAAATTTTTATATCAATTAATGCTAAAAAATTGTAGATTTCAAGATTCATTAATTAAAGATTTAAAATTTTGATGAATTATTATTGGTTAATAGTTATAAGTTTTTATGAATAAATAATGTACTTATAGCTAAACATTAAATATTTTCTTAATTTATGTAAAAATCCTAAAATCATCTTTTGTGATAGAGAGGAAGTAAATGGTTAATGATTTAAATTCAATGAAATGAGCTTTGATTTTAGGAGTAAATTAGAAAAGTTAACATTAAAATCACACTGGAAATGTAGAATGACACTCTTTTTGAAACAATTTTTTTCCTAAAATAAAACTCTTTATGAAACAGAAGAAGTAATTGACAATAAAATTTGATAATAAAATTTAATTTCTAATATGAGTTAGATGTATTAACAAATATCTATATCTACAAATCTATTAATAAATCTCTATATGTGTGCATATATATGATATATTTAATGTTAAACTTTTGATTTGTTGAAATTTATTTGGTCCAATGGTTGATCAAGTTTAGTTAATATTTTTCAACCAATAGGTCCGGGGTTTGAATCACATATATTACGATTTATTAATAAATTACAAATTAATGGAAGCAAGTTCATAAGAAATTTTTCAGCTTTGTGTAATTATAACTGTTGGCTGTAATTTCACGCATTTATATAAAAATTTTAATAGGGCGGAATAAATTTTTTTAAAAAAACTTTTTGATTTTCATTTTGAGAAACCTATCCCGGTAATGATTTTACAGGTGTTCAACCTTCAACGGTGACAAACTCTCCTTGTACTTGTTGTAAAAAAGTTGAAATTTCGTAAATATGGTATTGAAAAGGTTTTATTAACATTAATACTGTTTCCTTAATATTATTATTACCATTAATAATTTTTTGATGCATATTATCCAATTCTTTTGGTGCAGAAAAAAAATAAATAATCATCCACTTCTTTTGGTCAAAAGTTTTTGCCGTATTTTTTCAGAGAAATTATTAATTTATTATAAAATCTTTAAAAATATAGTCGTTGTATTTTATTCATCTGCCATGAAATGTCGAAAAATTGGTTGTTTTGGCAGTTCTTTAATAACTTTTTATAGTCCTGGTTTTTTTTGTCAGTATTTTGATTGCTATTGTTGTCGACAAAACGTATTTCATTTTGATTCTCGGAGTTACTGGTTTGACTTTAGGAAAAGGCAATCGATATGTTCATGTGGGTTTTCATGTTACAAGTTTCTTTTATTTAATTACCTTATAATTTGTTGCAAACCATCTAACAAGTTATCTTATATATGACATATCACGTATCTCAATACTCTGGTTCACTCTAGTTGCAAGTTAGATTAATAAAAACATCATTGTCCATAAAAAGTCAACCCTTTTCGTAAAAGGAAAAATTAAGACCACAAAACTTTAGTCTGTGAGAAACAAAAGTGAATTATGTTAAATGTATATTTAGAAACTATGTCCAAATTAAACAATTTTAGAGCTAGATATTTGTGGGTCAAAACTAATTCAAGTATCTATCAAGTAACAAGGCTCCCACTAAAAAAAGTTGAGCTGATGTATTCATACGTAGTTTACAATTTTATTTTATGCATCATGGTATATACTCCATATCAATACTATATAATGCAGTTTTACAGTTAATGCAAAACCTATACGTGCATTATTTTAATAGCTGTAGCAATCACTACAAATCATCTTTGTTAATAATTACTAGTATAGTAGTATACAGTTGCTGCAAAAGTCAGCGCCGTATTTCTGTATCAATTTGTTATTTGTCGATCAATGAGACAACCGGGTAAAGTCAGACAAAACGATATTTTTAGGCTGTGAAAAAAAATAAAAACATTTTTGCCGAACCGACCTGGAATTCGTAATTTTGTTTGGGCTAGTTTTTTTAAAGACCGAACCCCGAACGATCGTGTTTTGATTTAGTTAAAAAGTGGCACAGCGTAAGCTTTTAAGGACAGATTTAATAATTTGTTGATATTTGGAATATGTACAAACTAAGGTTTTGTGAAAACTCATCACAATATTTTTGCAAGAGTTTTTTTTTTTTTTTTTTTTTTTTTGTTTTTAATAGAAAACAATTCTTTGGAGATTATAAATCCAAATCAGATTTCGACAACATCCAGCAATACTTTTAGATGCAACTGACGGAAAAAGACTGTTATTTTATATATATATATATATATATATATAAATTAATAATATAGAGATGTATATATACTATTTTGAATGAAGTTATGGAAAAGTATGGAAAAAAATGCAGTTGCCTTAAGCTCGTTGGCGTATAGTAATCAGGGTCGGATTCACTTTGGGTCGCCTGAATATTGAGTACGTTTCTTAAAAACAATACCTTCTGGACAATAAAGGAGAACACAAGTGCAGGATCGTTGATGTGGAGAAAACTCTTGAAATATAGATATATGGCAAAACAATTTCATAAGGTGGAAGTGCATAATGGGCTAACTTGTTCATTCTGGTATGACAATTGGTCGAGCATGGGACGCTTGCATGAGGTCACAGGCAGCAGAGGTTTTATTGATATGGGAATTCCGTCTACAGCCACAGTTGAGGAAGCAAAAAGATTACAATAGACGGCATTATCGTACTGACAATCTGAGACAAATAGATCAAATGCTGAGAACCTTGAATGATATGAAGATAAAAAGATAAAAAGAAGAACTTTGATAAACTTTGATTCTTTATTATAACTAGGTGGGTGCCCGCGCTACGCGCGGGTTACTGTTTTTGTTTGTGTTATTTATTTTTTGGTTTCGTATTTTTGTATTTTGACGTTTGTTTCTGATATGTTTTGTGTAGATTTTTATATTATGTTTGTTTAATAGGAGTCGTCTCAATGGATGTTTCATACTCTGCAATAGATGTTTGAGGAGTAGTAGGATTCCAATTCCTTCTTCTTGACAACCGCAGGAACAACAATAGCAAACACCTTCTTTTCACCCGCAGCAGTTGCAACAACAACTACTATTACTAAATCAACAACTTGTTAAACAACTGTATTTTATCTAAATGGGACATAAGTTATAGAATAGTAATGGTGACCCAATGATTAGCGCCTAGAAATACCTAGTTGGAGTTTAGGCTTTTACAACATTAAACATTATATATATGATATTATATAAAAATTTATGTAAAAATATATGTTAGAGAAAATTTAAAAATAATAAATCATAAACAAAAATGAAAAATATAATATTCAATTTAGATTAATAACATATGAACGTTAATAATTATATATATGAATATAAAATTTATAAATTTAAATATATATAGTCAAGCATTAATAATATATAATTAAACAATATTATGTGATTTTATGCAGTTTGTGTCAATTATTTTTTGTCACTTAAATGTTAGTTACTAAATGGGTGTGTTAATTTGAAAAAGAGCTTTGTTGGCAAAGCGTTAATTGAGCAGTTATGGTCTGTCCCGGAAACCACCACAGCACTTATTTATATATCTTAAATACTTTTCCCACGTATAAAAAATTTGGCTGTCGTTTCGTTCCTTATGACCCTCGATTCTGAAGAGTTTATTTTTTAAAATGTTGCCCTTTCCAATTTCTTGTTAACTAGCATTACTGATAACGTATATACGACTATGTTGTATTTACTGAAATATTTATGTTAGGAAAACAAATTATTCACCACAAGGCAAGTATCCAAAAACCATTCAATTTTTTGATAAGTAACTGAAAAACCCAAGCAAACACTCCAATTATAGAACCACTCAAAAGGCAAATTACGTTCTAGAGTTTTTAGGATGCATATGAAGAAATATATTAAGGAAGGGGATTACATGGTATGGATCGTTTAAGTAACAAAGCAAGCGATGTATTTTTACTGATACGCATTTCAATAAGAAAAGAGATGATGGAACAAAACCCACCATCGTTGTGACAATTCCCCACGCAGCCACGCTTTGCCATGCCTACAATCTTGCGTAACATCACCACATATCACTAATTTCTGATCTATTAAAATCCAAATTTCAGCACAACAAAGGCAAAGCCAACTATTTTGTGATACCTCCTCTGCTAGAGTTTCATGTCTGAGACTGACCCACCGATTATTTTATAAGCCATCCAAATGTATTCTCTTTACCTAGAAACTGGCAGTGATGACTATGAAGTCTATGATAAAGAGATCTTACAAGGTTGAAAGTGACTTATGATTGGCAAAGATATCTCCTGTCGACATTAAAAGTGAATTGCCACTTGCATGTCTAGACAGTAACATTTCAAAGTTTAATACCTAGCAAAAAAGAAGTATGCTAGTTCTCACACTATGGTTCTATAATAGCAAACTCACATATACGAAAGAGAACCCATTGCAGATATGGAATATGGAAGGTTACCACTTAGGTTGTTTCTCGACAGATATCTGCATTACAATTTCTTTCAACTGTTAGTTTGAAAGTGAAACACTGTGAGTAAATACTTTAAGAACAAACACATCTTTACATGCTTGTGAGATCCGGTGGCAATTGATATGGAAGTGTATCATGGATGGTGTTACCACTAACATCCCTGTAACCAAAATGAGAGAGAGATCACAGTTGTTAAATCAAAATCTTAAAAACACACAAAGATCAAACAAACAGAAAAACAGAGTAAATTCCAAAGACAATACAATTTTCTTGGTGACATTAGCCTGGAAGCAAGTATCCAAGAGTGCCAGAGGCTCCTAAATCCGATATATCTCTGTTCCAATCATGACAACAACAAACATAAGACATTCCAGAATGAATCAAATCCATGCAAGTGGAAATTTTAAAAAGTTGAAAAGCTGATTTTCTTACATAGTGACAACTGTTGAGCCTTCACAAGGAATCCCTTTCCATAACTCTCCACATGGATCACCACCACCATTTTTCCAATTGGTTAGCTGTGAAGGACTATTAAGTGAAGTATGCAAAACCTGAAGTGCTTGAACTGCAATAAAGACCAATAAGAAGAGAACAACCCAGATGTCAGCTGACAAAAACCAATAAAGGACCTTTTGCTTCTACTCAGTTTGTTCGGTTTCACAAAGGTTTCTTCGATTCAGAATCCGGATTCTAATCTGGATGACTGAAACCAGTACATCTAAATCAGCAATTTAAAACAAGTAAGACCAAGATCAAATCAAATACAATGCAAACAGATCAAGAGAAAACATTGGGAACTTTGAAATCTGAGTTTTAAAACGATTAGCGGAACAAAAAAAACAAACCCGAGGAGAGCATAGCAATCTTCACCACCGCAGTAAATCACTGACGAAGATTGGACGAACAGGGAGAGAAATAGGAGAATCGAAGCCCAGCACCATCGTTGCGTCACAAGCGACGCCATTCATGGATTAGCTAGCCGTCATCGGTGAATCTATACTTTAAAAAAACAGAAAGTGAGCTGCAGAATACACATGGCACAATCTTAAGTGCTGAGGTGGCTTAAAGAAAATCTCAACAAGTTTCAGTGAATCGAAAACTCACAGAGAGATCGATAGAGTTAAGAGAAGGAAGGACGCCGGAGACAACGGCGGAGCGGAGGGTGGTCAAAACGCCGACGACGAAAACAAAATAACAACACTCATATATGGTTTATCAGAATTATAGAACATACCCAGACAAAATTACAACACGCTGATATAACCCTTTTTTTTTTATGACTGACGGTTGAGTGCTCGGTGAACAGATTGTAGGCTAGACTAAGAAGATTTGAAGCAAAATCACTTGGATTATGGTGGAACGAAGTAGAAGAAATGAAGCATGATTGATCAAGTCGGACCATGATTTCATGGCGAAGAAGACGAGGAGGAGATCGACAATTTGAGATTTAAAAAAAAAAACTGAATCGAGCTTTTATTTTTTTGTTTTTTGTTTTTAATTTGACCAGCCGAGCACTTGTGTGAAGCTAAAGTTTTTGCTGTGCAGCTGGGCTGTGAATGGTTTGACACTAATGGGCTACATTAGAATTAGGTCCAGATTTGTTTTCGTTTATTTTGTTGGAAGAAAGAGTACACGTGTCACTCTCTTGGGTGCTGACGTGTCAAGCTGAGGGAGAGAGTTAGAGAACAATCTAGAACTAGGTGACTCATGATTACACTTGTGTTTTGGCTAGCCATCATCCATATCTTGCAGAGCACCAAATCGGTTATGAAGATGAGGCTCTGCATCAGGTATAATCAACTTTGTCTTAACCTGAGTCATACATAACGGTGTACGACATGGCCTCCCATACAACGCCTCATAAGGAGTCATCCTAATACTCGCCTAATAGCTGTTGTTGTACGCAAACTCCACCAAACTCAGGTGATCTGCCCAATGGCCACTCCAATCCAACACACACATCCTCAGCAAATCCTCCAGCGTTTGGATTGTCTTCTTTGACTGCACATCTGTCTGGGGATGATAAGTTGTAATCATATGCACCTTAGTGCCATATATGCCTTAAATGCTCTCCAGAACACCGAAGTGAACTTGGAATCCCTATCAAACACAATATTCGCTGGCACCCCATGCAACTTGACTATCTCCTTCACATATTTCTTAGCCAAGACCGCTGCTCCATCAGGTTTCTTAATGACCAGAAAATATGCTAACTTAGTCAACCAGTCCATAATGACCCAAATAGCATCAAAGGTTCGAGACAATGGCAATCCTACCACGAAGTCCATTGTGATCATTTCCCACTTCCAGTCTGGAATGGGCAGACTCTTCAGCAACGCACCTGGAACCTGATGCTCAGACTTCACTAGCTGACACACATCGCACCTCGCGACCCAACTAGCTACATCCTTCTTCATCCCGACCCAGTGATAGTACCTCTTGAGGTCACGATACCTCTTAGTCACTCTTGGATAAATAGAGAAAATGCTCGCATGAGCCTCCCTAAGGATCTCTTGCCTCAACTCCTCATCCTTGGGCACACAAATCCGCCCGTGCACCAATATAGTACCATTAGCAGAGACCTGATACTTTGAATCAACATCCTTAGAGACATTCACCAGCCCTAAATCTTTCTCCTGTGCCAACCGCACTCTGCTCAGAAGATCTGCTCTATCAGCCGCTCCCAAACCCAATGGCTCTTGAGAAACCTCACACAACCTCAATGCACTGATCTCTCCTACCAGAGACTCCATCTCATACTACTGAGCAGAAACCGCCCTCTTCCGACTCAGAGCATCTGCAACCAAGTTAGCCTTACCAGGGTGGTAGGCTATCTCCAAATCATAATCTGCCACCAGCTCCATCCACCGCCTCTGCCTCAAATTCAACTCGGGCTGAGTGAATATATACTTTAGGCTCTTATGATCTGTAAACACCTCTACCTTTGCACCATAAAGATAAGATCTCTAAATCTTCAGGGCAAAAACTACAACAACCATCTCCAAATCATGAGTAGGATAGTTGTCCTCATGCTTCCGTAACTGCCGCGAAGCGTAGGCAATCACCTTCCCATGATGTATCAACACACATCCCAAACCAACTCTGGATGTATCAGTATAAACCACATAGGGTTCTCCCTGCTCTGGCAATGCCAACACTGGCATAGTAGTCAACATCTCCTTCAGGCTTGCAAAGCCCTCCTCGCACTCCTGTCACCAAACAAAAGGAACATCCTTCCTTGTCAACTTAGTCATCGGACGTGCCTTGCTTACAAAGCCCTGTACCAATCTCCAGTAATAACCTGCCAATCCAAGGAAACTCCTGATCATTGTGACATTCTGCGGTCTAGGCCGATCCCTGATGGCCTGAATCTTCTCCGGATCTACAAAGTCCCCCTCTGCAGACACAATATGACCCAGAAATCCCATCTCACGCTGCCATAAACTACACTTGCTCAACTTAGCAAACAACCTCTGCTCCCGCAGCTTCTCAAGGACTGCTCTCAAATGCATTACATGCTCCTCAGGACTCTTAGAATAAACCAGAATATCGTCGATGAAAATGATGACAAACACGTCTAGAAACTCCTAAAACATGCTGTTCATCAGTCTCATAAATGCTGCTGGCGCGTAAGCCAACCCAAACGGCATAACCACAAACTCATAATGTCCATACCTCGTCCTGAATGCAGTCTTCCTCATATCTGCCTCATCTATCAGAATCTAATGATAACCCGACGCCAGATCTATCTTGGAGAACCAAGTAGCACCCCTCAACTCATCGATCCTGGGAAGAGGGTACTTGTTCTTCGAAATGACCTAGTTCAAACCCCTATAAACAATACACAAGCGGAAACTCCCGTCCTTCTTCTTAACGAATAACACCGGCGCTCTCCACGGTGATACACTATGACGAAAGAGTCCCTTGTTCAACAGATCCTCCGGTTAGCTCCTCAGCTGTATTAGACTAATAATCAAGTATGCTGACATCAACTCGCCGCCACCTGAATATCAACCCTCTTGTTCGTCCAAGAACCTCTAGTAACTTGCCTCTTAGGGAAACTTGCACAAATAGCTTATTCCAAAAATAGCTTTTCCACTTGGCAATTCTCCATAGAAAATCATCAATACGAGCATAATAAAACAAATAAGTGCCATACGTTCGCATATTCTGATTCACCGCATCAAATGCTTTGCAAGCCGCCAACTCAACCCACTTGACTTATTTCCCCCAACAAGCTTACCAAAACCTTAAATCTAGGAACCTTATCCATCTCCAATGAACTTCATCCAACATCATCGCAACAATTAGTTTAAACTGCCATGAAGGGTTCTTGTGAACTTATGTACATGGAAACCATTCCCTTCTCGGCTCAAAACTGCTGCAGCTCCCCTTCCCGGGACCCAGCACACAATCCTGGCGCATTGTTCATAAAACCCTGCCTCACCGGCCAACACAACAAAAATCCAAGATTAAACCAGCATCAACTCTCGAGGTCTAATTCCTGTCGTTATGTTTATACTCACGTCCTAGGCATTGCTTGCTCCCAACTCCTCCACCCTTAGGTTGCAACCTTCGAGCCATACCGATCTCACTCTTAGACCAGCGTCATCGAGTTGTATCGTCGCACTCTTGGACCACAATCCTCAAGATCTTGGTCTCAGGGGAACTACTCATCCCCTCAGGAGAACATCATCCCCTCTGCCACTCTTGGAGCCCCCAACAACTCCCGGTAACTTCCCCAACAGCACATCAATCAGATCTGCCAAGGGATCATCTCGACCCTGGACTCCACCTGTTGCAACCCCACACCTAGGTTCCCAGCACATCTGGCACACTCACCGGCTAACCCCCTCTGGTCCCTCCTGATACACTTGCTACCCTCTGACTTACCTCCTCATGGAACTCTGGACCACACAATTGCTGGCCTCGGGAACCCACCTGACCATGACCACGACAACGCCCACGTCAACGACCAACAACTCAACCACGTTTAACCACTACTCTTCCAAGAACAGAGGCTAACAAGCATAGAAACAAAACAAAACCACACAAAGAAACATAACATACCGTGGAATATCATTGAAGGCTCGAAGAGGATGTTCTAGGACTCCAAGCCACACACAATTGACTAACTCATATAATCAATCAAAGCATGAAAATCCACAACATCTACAACAAAAACCTAGTGAAGCCAAACATAGAACCGTAAGGACTATGATACCAAACTAAAACGACCCGACCCCTTTTTTAAAAATAAATAATAAATAATAATAACTATAATATAATATATTAGTTTAAAGTAGTGGTCCCATATCCACTAGCCACCTAACCACAAACAACCAACATCGGAAATAACCAACGATACCATAAAACAAAATATCAATAATTAATAAATCAATAACCAATAATTCAATTCAACTAACAGCAACGTAAAACGTTAAACCATCACCCTAGAAATGCTCTAGTAACTCATCTCTAACAACCTAATAGAAGTTAGACCACAATCAACACAACACATATGAGATGAGTGAGTATTTTATTAACACTCAGTGAGGCAATCCTCCCATTTACTGGGCTATACATACAAGCAATTAGGATATCTCTAACCATCAGACAACAATCAATAACCAAACACAAACCAGACAATTGCATCGACCGACACCCACCCATGCATCGAACGACACCAACTGGGGCCGCATCCACCGACACAAGCTTGCATCGACTGATGCAAGGTTCACTTGCATCGACCGACACTCACACTTCATCGACCGACACATGCTCAACATTGCACGAAAATCCTAGTTGCATCGACCGACGCCTCCACATGGCATCGACCTATGCTCCTAGGTCAAATCACATTGTCCTCGTATTGCATCGACCGACACACAGAGTGCATCGACCGATGCACATGGCGAGCATGGTTTTTCCCTAAGCTTCTCGCCGGATTCCGTTCCTAAACCACAAAGAACACAAAACCAATGCCACAAAAAGCTTTCCAAAGCCTACAACATTCTAACAAGCCAAATATACACATAAAACAAGCAAATCAGAGAAATCTCAAGCTTAGATTAGCCATGGAACCGCAAACAAGAAGATAAACACTCCTAGGAAGCTCCAGAAATGATCCCAGCTACAGATCTCTGCAGGAACAACATCCAACTCCCAAAATCTCACAAAAAACCTCAAGAACAGAGAAGAACTTCTTTTCTCTCTTCTAATTTCTCAAAAGCGGCTAAACTCGCTTAATGATGACAAAACTCCCTTTTAAACACGATTTAAGGGTTTTCCTACCCAAAACGCAGTGTTTAACTTAAACTCGTCCGTGAGAACCAACCTTGCATCGACCGATGCATCTCCTAAACCGAGATTCCGGTTCGTGGATGTTATAGAAGTTGTGCTGGAACATGCTTTGGCTCAATGTGCCCCAATGTTACTTGTTCCCTGATGTAGTGAAAATCAGTGTCAAAGTGCTTAGACCATTTATGAAGAGCTGGAATAGCACTTCAGTAAACTACAGAGGTCGGAAACTATTGTTAGATTCTCCGATCACGGAGAAGAAAGAAGAGCCACGTTATCTCGTGAGCAGTAGCTGTAAGAGCCATGTATTCTGCTTCTGATGACGAGTTTGAGACAGCTTCTTGTCGTCTAGCTGGCCAGCTGATAAGGTTTGGACCGAGAAGAATGCAGAACCCTGTGGTGGAGCATCGAGTCTTCTTGCAACCAGCATGATCACTATCACAAAAAGCTAAAAGAGACTGACTGGGGCTCCTTCTTAGATATAATCCCATATGTAAAGTACCTTTGATGTATCTCAGAATTCGTTTGAGAAAACCGAAGTCAAAGACTGTTGGTTCATGCATCCTTTGACACATGAAAGTGACTGCAAATTGGATGTCAGGCCCGGTGATTATGAGATATTGGAGCTTCCCTGCAAGACTTCTGAAGTAAGTTGGCTCAGAGAAAAGTTCAGGTTTCAATTTGTCCAAATTTTGTGGAAGTGGAGTTGGCATTGGATTGAAGTTTGACATAGCAGACTGATGGATAATATCTTTGGCATAAGCTGTCTGATGAAGAAAGAATCTTGTAGAGCACTTTTGAATCTCAACACCAAGAAAATAGGTAGGAGCTCCAAGATCTTTCATAGAAAAAAGTTTGTTCAGGGACATGAGTAGAGCTTGTAGTAGACTTTGATCATTTCCTGTAAGAAGCATATCATCAACAGACATGAGTAAAACCAAAGATTTACCATTCTTATGATATGTGAATAGCGAGGGATCAGATTTGCTGCAGGTGAACCCAAATTCGATCAAGTATTTGCTGAAGATATCAAACCAGTCCCTTGGAGCTTGTTAGAGACCATACCAAGCCTTTGTAAGTCGACAAACATGAGATGCTCTCTGTGTATCAACAAACCAGGAGGTTGCAACATAAAAACTGGTTCCTGCAATTTTCCCTGAAGAAAGGCATTAGAGACATCA
This sequence comes from Camelina sativa, assembly GCF_030686135.1. Taxonomy (NCBI): domain Eukaryota; kingdom Viridiplantae; phylum Streptophyta; class Magnoliopsida; order Brassicales; family Brassicaceae; genus Camelina; species Camelina sativa. The sequence goes on from NC_141890.1 coordinate 36,336,453, forward strand.
AGTTGTTTGATCTCCCAATCTTTTGTAGTCGCTATATCAAGAACCATTCGAATAGTTGCAGTTCTTACTACATGACTGAATGTTTCAAGATAATCTAACCCTTCCTCTTGATCAATACCCTTGGCAACAAGATGAGCTTTGAGTTTGTCTACACACACATCAGGTTTGAGTTTGGTTTTAAAAACCCACTTACAGCCCAAAATGTTCGTATCCTCTATAGGTTCCACCAAATCCCCAGTATGTAACATGTGAATCTTTCTTATTTCATCATGAGCAGTATCATTCCAGCTTGGATGTTTTAGAGCAGCAGTAATACTTTTTTGTTCTTCAGGAGCAAACCTTGAAGTAAGAAGAACATACCTAGTTTTAGGATTATGAATTCTTGCTTTAGCTCTAATAGTCATAGGATGAATGATGTTTTCTTGTTGCTCTTCTTGCTTCTCTTCATGTGCTTCTTCGTCTGCAACAGAACTTTCAGTCTCTTCACTCGAAGAATTGTCAGTCTCACCAAGAATCTTAATATTCTCATCTTCTTCTATGTTAACAGGAACATGTTCAGGATCCTGAACTGGTGTTGATTTCTTCATTTGACTTGGATAAAATGGTGAGGATGCTGACTGATCTAATGCAGGAACTGGTTGTGAAGATGCTGAAGCAGCTTGCCAAGCTTGGAGAAGCGGCGTTTGATATGCAGGAATCAGTCATTTGCATTGTTGCTGAAATGGGAAGCAACCTTCATCAAATACAACATGTCTTGAGATGAAGACCTTGCTTGTTGGAGGATAGAGACACCTATCCTTTATAATGAGTATGATCTCCAAAAAAAAACACATTAAGGAGATCTTGGATCAAATTTGTGGCTTGCCATAGGTCTGAGATAGGGATAACAAGCAGAACCAAAAACCCTCAGCATTGAATAATTTGGTTTTTGACTGAACAGAACTTCATATGGACTGCAGTTATTCAGAATTGCAGAAAGGAAGCAGATTTGTGATGAACTTTGCTGTGAAGATAGCTTGTACCCAGTGATGAAGAGAAGTATGACTGTGAAACATCATTGACAGACCAAGTTCCACTATATGTCTATATTTTCTTTCAGCAATCCCATTTTGTTGTGGTGTATAGGGACAAGAGACCCTGTGAATGATACCATTTTCTGACAAATGATGTTTAAGAGCATTTCTTGTGAACTCTCCTCCTCCATCACTCTGAAATACTTTAAGTATAGAAATAAATTCAGACTTTGCACGCATAGGATGAAACCAAGTGAATCTTGACAAATCATCCACGAAAACAGTACAGTAATTAAATCCTTGATTGGATACAACTGGTGATAGTCTCCCAAAATCATAATGTAATCCGATCCAGGGGACACAATACTCGAGGATTCGAAGAAAATAACTGAAATCTATTATTCTTCCCCATCTGGCAAGGCTCACAAATAGAGGTGGTGCTGGTCTTGTTCAAACTGATTTCCTTGTTGTTCTTGAGTTGTTGGATAACTTGAGAATTTGAATGCCCAAGCCTATGATCAGTGCCGTACCTAGGGATCTAGAGGAATAAGGCAAAATATTGAAGTGTGTGAGTATTTTTTTTTGGTATAAGAAAAAAAAATGTATCTAAGCATTAAACTTGAAAAACAAGACTTTAAAAAGCATTGAAAATAGAAAAAGTCTCTAATAAATGAATAAGTATTAGTATTCGTAGAATATAGCCTTGGAATATTGACCACTAAAAAGGTAAAATAGTGTGGAATACTAAGATAGTTTCTATAAAATGTGACCTATAAATTTGTTATATTTAGTGTGGCATAAGGCACTTGCCTTTTTTCTGTAAGGATAGGCACGACCCTGCCTATGATGCCAAGTTTCTTTAGAAGCTGCACATTGACGATTAGAGAAGAGAGCTACAAATTCTTGATTCTCCAACATATATAACCCACTATTTGGAGGCCTCTTGCCACCACCTTCTGAGTGGTTAAGTCAACAACACAAACTTTATTAACATCAAACCAAACTCCACAAGGCAGATCATTACACAGTTTAGAGATAGAAATAAGAGACTTTTTGCAGATCTGGACATACCAAAACGTAATTTAATGAGAGTTTACCTGTAGAAGAAGCAATGGTGGTTGATCCAACATGGGTTATCGGAAGGTATGTTCCATCTTCAACCAAAAGAGTAACACTCCCATTGTATGTTGTTGCAAACTGCAAATTAGTAGTGGAGAGAGTGACATGAGCTTTAGCACCAGAGTTTGTGACCTAGTCATTACCATTAGAGATTTGCAGAGAGGAGAACACTTGAGCAACATCAGGATGCCATTAGTTGTGATCAAACCAATTCTTACAGTCAGAAGCAAGATGACCAACACACCCACAAAACTAACAGACATGTCGTTCTCCAGATGCTTGAGGATTGGATTGATGTTGAGAAAAACCCTGTCGCGTGAAGAGAAGCCACCATGTCCTCTATTCTGTCCTGAAGATCTTTCCTTCCACAGTAGCCTCCTCTGGGTTAGTTGCCATATCCAGTTTGTTGAGCTTGGAACGATAGATGTGGAGTAATAAAGTCAGGAACACTGTATGAATTAAGCTCTGTGTCAAAGCTTAGAGGAAAGACTTTGCTTAGAGAGGTTTGAATAACAGTTGTGATTGGATCATATTCACGACCCAACCCATTCAAAAACCCAAATATCTTTAAGGACTCATCAGGGTTTACCAATAGAACTCAAGGCATCACAAATAGCTATAAACTCACGACAATAAGCAGCAAAAGACATGTTTTTTTTTCTCCAGAACCCACAGACTATGGCGAAGAGTAAATTTCCTAGCAATGCTACTCTTATTGAAGTTCTCAGATAAGGAAATCCAGACATCTCTAGAGATAGTAATGTTGTGAACAAACCTGCGTACTTCTTCTGACAGAAGGCCAAATAGCTAAGAACAGATGAGCTGATTTGTGCAGAACCAGGCTTCATACTGCGGGTTGGGAACCTCTGTGACAATGGTGTCATTTGTTGTTGAAGTAGTACGAGGTGGAGCTGTGACGGCGCCATTCACGAATCCTATGAGCTTTTGACAAGACAAGAGAGACTCTGTTTAGCTTGATAGTAACAGTACTTGTGACATGAATGTTGTCAGTAAAAGGATACGAGTAGCCATTGAAGCACCTGTGAAGGTTTGCAATGGCTCTGATACAGTTAAGGTAAAAGAAGAACTTTGATAAACTTTGATTCTTTATTATAATTTCAGGACACCTTACAATCTTGAGTCACATTGTCTTATATAGAGACTTAGAGAACAATCTAGAACTAGGTGACTCATGATTACAACTGTGTTTAGGCTAGTCATCATCCTTATCTTGTAGAGCACCAAAACGGTTATGGAGAAGAGGCTCAGCATCAGGTACAATCAACTTTGTTTTGACTTGGGAATGTTGACTAGACTTTTTATTTGGGCTTCTTTCTTGCTGGACTGTTTTCTGGCCCATCTTACATATCTCACCTATATGATAAGTATAGGATTAAATTAGGCATGAAGCTCACTCAAGCTCTGATTGAATAATACAGCCACTGAAAGATTAGTACAAAGGCGTCTGGTTTATGCATGAGACGCCTAAGTACTCTTTCTTCACTTGATTGGCTATCAATAACCCACTACAAGAAAACACGGGTTTTACGACTACAAATGGCGACTACATATGTAGTCGTCATTGTTGGCGACTACATATGTAGTCGTCATTGTTGGCGACTATGTAGCAACTATGAGGTGACCATTTTACGACCACAAATTTGTGGTCGTATATTAGTCGCCTTTTTGCGACTACATATTGTAGTCGGTATTTTAGTCGTAATTTAGCGACTACTTAATGACTATATCGCATATCGAACAAATAGTCGCTAAATAATCATCAATTTAACGACTAATATGCGATTCATGGTAAAAGTTTACAATTTAGCGACTAATATATGACTCATGGTAAAAGTCGCTAAGAAGTCGCATATCAGTTGCTATTAAAAACAATTAAAATTTAACCTCAAACCCTTACTAAACTCTAAAACTTATATTATAAACTCTAAATCTTGAACTTTCAATTCTTAATCTTAGAAATTAATTCATAAACCATAAAATCAAAACTTAACCATTATTATATATATACATAAAACCAAGCTTTAATACTTATTAAGAAAGTCTAATTGATATAATATATCCAAAAACTGATATCTAAGGCTGAAAAAAAATTATAGTTTTCCAAATCTTATATTTTATCAAAACTTAACCCTAAATCTTAAACCTATACCCCAAATCCTATACTTTAAACCTTAAACTTTCAAAATTTAAACTTTTATAATACTTATATAGAAATTAAAGCATAAACCATTCAACCAAGATATAACCATTATATATGTATAAAAGCAATGTGTAAAACTTTTTATTATTTACATATAATTTAATTTTCCAAAAACTATTTACTTATAAATTTATTTAATATAGTCATTTTAAAACCTAATACTAATCATTTTTTACATCTAAATCAAACATAATATTCTTCTAAATCTAAGACCCCAACTTCTAAATCCTGAAATTTAAATCTCATTTCCTGAAGTATGAATTTAAAACTGCAAAAACATATGAAATCATAAAGTATTGATGTAATTGATTATTCTTTGAATAATTAATCTTGTTTCCTGTTGTAAAAAATAAAAAATAAAAATAATAATTCTTTAAATAATGAAGTTTTTTCATTGGATGATATGTAAACACAAGGATTAAACTATCAACTGTTGATTGATTTAATCCAACGGACAAAATATCTTCCTTCTTTTTCTCCCCTTCTCTCTTCTCCTTTCCCGATGAGACTCTCGTCTTCTCCTTTGTCTCCTTTTTTTTTGTCTGGCGATTCTTCTTTGGCGATTCTTTTTTTTTTGTCTGCTTCAATCAATTCCATATTCATCTATGTCGTTGTTTTCATCCTCTCAAGTTGTTAGATCTTGTACCCAAGCACTCTATCGTGGATCTCAGATCTTAGATCTCAACCCCATTGTTTCATTGTTACAAGGTAGATTTGCTTCCTTCTTCTTCTTATTTTCTCAATTTTGGATTTATAAATTTGAAGTCTTTCTCATGATTCTACTTGAAACGACCCGACCCGTTTTTTTTTTTTTTGTAATAATAACTAATATAATAATAATAATATACTACAACTAGTGGTCCCATACCCACTAGCCACCTAACCACAACCACAATCAAACAGCGGAAATAACCAATATCAAAAACCAATAATATTCCAATAATAAAATATCCAATAATAATCCATAACAACAATCCAATAATCAAACATCAGGAAACATGAAACCGGCAACCTAACAATGTTTCTAAACACCCAACTCTAGCAACCTAGCAACGCCAGACAACATACAGTCGACTCCCTAGAACGTCCTCCTCTTCATCGCCTGGATTCCACGATCACACTTTGTCTTTACCTGCACCACAAACACATATTGAGATGCATGAGTATTTGATAAACACTTAGTGAGGCAATCCTCCCATCTACTAGGCTATACACACAAGCAACAGTGATACCAATGTTCCAAACAATCAACAAACAAGACACACAAACCAGGAAATCAAAAATCATCTCGCTGGAAGGGAGGTGTCAACCGACACCAGCCAAGTGTCGACCGACACTGGCCTTGGTGTCTACCGACACTACCCCACAGTATCGATCGATGCCTAACTTGCTAGTGTCGACCGACACCAAGTGGTGTCGATAAACACTCCCTCTGAAACCACGATCCGCTTGAAGCCGAGAGTCGAATCTCGCACCCCAATCTCTTCCAAATCGTCCAATACTCAAAACCCAAGACAAATACGTCCATAGGAACCTGTAGCAACCAATCCCAGCAAGAAAAACACACAAAACAACAACAAACAAGCAAGAACAAGGGAATCAAAGGCTTAGATTAGCCATGATCATGCACTCACCTCTTTGCAGGAAGATTCAGACCAATAGCAACGAATCCAACCCTCCTATCAAGCCTCTAGATCCTTCCTAGCTCCAAATCTCACAAGAACAGCTAAGAAAATCACAAATCTCACCAAAAATCTCAATAACTCTCTTTTTCCTCTTTTTTTCTCAAAAGCGTTAAACGACGACAAGAGAAACTTCCCAAAATCCTTCTGGTCGACAAAACACTTAAATATCTCGGTTTAGTGGGTTTTCTTAAACCAAACCGGTCCAAATCGATAATTAAATCGAACTGGTCGAACCAGAAAACATTGGTGTCGACCGACACCCCCTTGGTGTCGATCGACACCCTCCCCCAAAACGCACAGTTTTGGTTCACGGGTGTTACACTAGTCTACGGTGGTGGTGGTTCGCTCTCTTCCAAATATCGGGTTCTCTCCATGAAAATGGTGTCGCTTACCCTTGGCGGTAAATTGAATCAATCTTTCTTAGAGATTTTGGATCAATTGAACTCAGTCTCTATGTGTATTTGCAATTGAATTGGATTAGGCTTTTGTTGATTATGGTGTCTCCTTGATTTTTTTTCCAGTGAAAGGGAACAAATTATCTAGAACGAGCTGGGTGTGTTCTAGGATTATATCAAAGAGGTTCAATGTTAGGATGAAGAGTTTGATCTTGATCGACCTACTGATGGATTTGTGTGTATTTCTCAAGCTATTGAGGATATTCGACAGAGCAAGGTTTGTGATATGTAGTAGTGATAGTGTTAGCTTTTGCTGTCTTTGAAGGAGAGGATTTTATTTTTTGGGTTTGCAGATGGTAGTTGTTGTAGATGATGAGGACATAAACATGAATGAGATTTGATAATGTTGGCATCGTTGGTAACGTACGTGAACCTATGGCTTTTGTGGTTGAGCATGGACTGGAATCGTGTGTGTGAGCATGTAAGGCAAAGCTGAGATTTCAAAAGCACAAATCAGGCTGGGATTCAAGACTGATGCAGAGAAGGATGTGGTATGTTAAGATCATTTCAATGGACACAAAAGGCTTCAAAGATGGAATACAAGGCAATTGGGAATTGAGTGTGTGCTTCAAAGTTCAAACCATTAATTATGTAGATGTTATCTTCTTGTTTTTGGGAGTATGATGTATTCTTGTTTTTAATTATATTTTTTATTTTATTTTGTAATACAGTTTTTTTTTAAATCATGGTTTCATAGAAATATATATTATTTTATTTTTAATATCAATTTACTCCAAACAAAAATTATTCATAATTTCTATATATTTAATAATAATTAATAAACTATAGATATTATTATTGAAATAATATATATAATTTGTATAAATAATGTATAAATACATAAATACTATACAAATACGATTAAAGTCGTTAAATAGTCACCAATTAGTCACTAAATTTGGTGACTATGTTACGACAAATGTTTGCAGTCATAAAATTAGTCGCCAATTAGTCGTAAATAATAACGACTATATTACGACTACTTTTACGACAGTTAAGATTAGTCGTAACATAGTCGCTATTTAAAGACTGTTTTTACGACTATTAATTTTAGCGACGAAGGATTTACGACTACATTGTATAATCGTTATTTGGTCGTTATACTCTATTTAGTGACTATTAAGTGACAAATAGTGCAGTCGCTATTCGTGTGTTTTCTTGTAGTGACCACATCTCCACTGGAGTTAGAATCAGACAGTGGCACCCTGGCCAATGCACTGATTGTATTTTCTGTGGAGCCATTGATGAAACTCGTGACCATTTCTTTTTTTTATGCAACTATTCAGCTGAAGTCTGGACTTCGTTGATGGGAAGTTTCTTGGCAACTGACTTCTTCACCTCTTGCTATCACTTGATCACCCTAATCACGAGCTCAAACTACAGCCGAATAAAACTCTTCACTATACGATACACATTCCAAGCAACTCTATATCACGTCTTGCGTGAAAGAAACAATAGACGGTACGAAGTAGCTCACGCATCACCAGCTGTCTAGTGAAAGAGCAACCATGACAAGACTATTAGAAACAGATTCAGCTCCATCCGGAATAAGGGCAACCATGCTTACGACGAAGGGCTCTGCCAATGGTTTGAGCATCGTTTTCCATACTTCTCATCATAATTACAGTCTCTTTGAACTTATAAATAAATTTAACATTCAATTCAAAAAAAAAAAAGAAGTATAAAAGTATTAAAATAAAAATATTTTTCATTTGTATTACATGAGCCGTTATTAAGAGGCGAAGACTTGTTTTACAGTACAAAACATAACATGAATTTGCTTCTTAGTAGTTCTTTGAAAACGGGTCAATGGTTACACTTACACACTAAGAAAAACACAAAAAGCAAACGTAGAGGTGCACACTATCATATCACCAACAAAAAAAATGAAAAATCAAAGTTACAAAACGAATAACAAATATATATTGACAATATGACGGCGTAATCATTTCTCAACCTCAGCTTCACCGGATAGTTCTTCAAGGGACTTGCCCTTTGGCTCAGGGACAAGGAACGTGAAGAGCATGCCAATAAAGTTTATGACACCGAGCACGATCAATGAATTCTTAACTCCAATACCAGGTGGGTATCCTGCGTCTGTCTTGGTCGGATCCTGTGATTGAGCCGCATAGAGGAACCCAAAGGCTCCAACAATGGCTCCAGCCTTACCTGTCGCAGCTGATATTCCGTGGCATGTGGACCTTAGTCTAGCTGGGAAGATCTCAGCAGGGACAATGAAAGTGGTTGCATTTGGTCCAAAGTTGGCGAAGAAAAAGGTGAGGGAGTACATAATCACGAATCCGATACGGTTGTCTGGCTTGATCCAGTGGTTGTATGGGAAGGCAATGGCAAACATAAACACTGTCATGAAGAAGAATCCCATAAGTTGGATTGCAAACCTTCCCATGATATCAATAAATGCGACAGTGAACCAGTACCCTGGGACAGTACTGCAAAGCGCGATGAGAGTCTGTGCCCTAGCAATCTTGAAAACCTCATGAATGGCATTCATGGTGCCTGCCTTTGGAATCCATCCAATGGCCGAAAAAATATCCTTTTGAAACAAATTTTGGCTGTAGAAAGCAATGTCAAGCAAGAACCAAGTTGAGGTACACCCAAGGAGTGGAAGCCCATGGCGTCTAAGGAATTCCTTGGAGAACAATCCATAGTTCAGTTTTGGGTCCTCAGCCCTTTCTTCAACTTCAAGCTCTACTTGTAAGACCTTGGACATGTCTTTTGTTGCTTGTTTAATGTCCTTGGCAACTAAAGCAGTGTAACGTGCAGTTTCAGGCATCTTCATACGCCAATAGAAGGTCATGGCCGCAGGTATAGCGCCAAACATGACAATGATACGCCAAATGTAATCAGCCTCCGGAGGCGTTGAGAGAACCCTATCTTGGTCATAGGTCGGTGATGGAAACTGTTTGTCGAAAATGGAAGAGACTGCAAGAGCCACAAAACCACCAGCCAAGATACCGATACCTTGCATAGCAAAGACGGCAGCGATGAAAGCCCCACGAGTCTTCTTGTTAGCATATTCAGACATGATGGTGGCTGAAAGAGGGTAGTCACCTCCAATGCCAAACCCGAGCCAAAACCTATACATAACCGTTTAAATGTTAATAATTATATTTATTTGTTTTTGTAGGTTTCAACTATCATGTGTATGATCTCATGTTCATGGATAAAATAGTTTTGACCGTGATAGTTGTACCTGAAAAAGCAAAGAGTGGTCATGACACCCTTGGCTTGGTTTCCAAAGGAGAGACCGGAAGCAATAGAACACACGATCATCATGATCAAAGTGAGACCGTAGACCTTTTTCCTTCCTAGCTTGTCACCAAGCCATCCGAAGAAGAGCTGACCAGCAAGAGTCCCACAGAGGGCCACACCATTGACTGCTGCTGCAACATGAGGGGGAAGGGAGCCAGGCTTTGCTGACTCCGGATTGAAGTAGTAGAGGCGTCCTAGGAGCTTCGTCACCAAGGACACACAAAAAAGATCATAGGCATCCGTAAAGAAACCCATACCGGCAATGACAATCGCCGTGAAATGATAAAGTTGCGTCTTCGCAACATCAAGTGCTTTTAGCACTCCTAGTTGCTGGTCGGCCATCTGAGTCTCTTTTGTCTCTCCTGTTTTCATGCAGTAAAAGTAAAAATTACGTATTAAATTTCTTTTTGTAATACAATTTCTTTTTTCAAATTTAAAATTTAATCTAATTATAACAGAAGAGCTTTTGTCGTTATACATATAAATAATCAAATCATTCAAACAAGTGCAAATTAGTATTTGAATGAAGATCATATTATAAATTTGTATGTAATCTTACCCTCACGTTTTGTTGATTGATGTTCGAGGACGAGGCAAGAGAGAGAACTAACGATATCGAAAGAGAGAGAGAGAGAGAGAGAGGTGGTGATGGTTGTGACAATGTGGTGGCTGAGACGGTCGACATTTATAGAGAAGATCGGAGAAGCATCTTAAGGGTATATCCACATTTTAATTCAATTTTAATGTGTTTAGCCATCACTTTCGTTAATTATCTATCTTGCTCTTCTGGGTAATTTGGATGGTCTGCACATAGTGCATCTTCTTTTTAATAATCTATTATTAGTACAGATGACTTCTCTTTGAGATTTCTAATCATGGAAACATTCCATGGTCCAACTTCTTCGATCAATTCTTGCTCTTAGCAAATAGCTGTTATCTCAAGGGGACAAATTCAGGTCCGTAATAAGTATGTACGTACCCGTCAATATTACTCTTTCTCTTTCACAAAAAATGTCAATTTTGTACATTTCACAAAAATTAAGGAAAACTTGAATTATACACGATGATTTTTAGGAATTTTTCTTGTATTACAAATATTAATTTTCTGTAATTTTTTATCAATTAATTTTAGGAAATTGTAGATTTCAAGATTCATTAATTAAGAATTTAAAATTTTGATGAATTATTATTGGTTAATAGTTATAAGAAATGTGTTATTATGGATAAATAACATATTTATAGTAAACATTAAATGTTTTCTTAATTTATGTTAAAATCCTTAAATCATCCTTTATGATAGAGAGTAAGTAAATGGTTACTGATTTAAATTCAATGATATGAGCTTTGAGTTTAGGAGTAAATTAGAAAATTTAACATTAAAAATATATTAGAAACTAGGATTTTACCCGCGGTACACCGCGGAACTAAATTATAAATTATTGTATTTTAAATAATAATTTTTAATTTATTTAGTTTTCAAATTCTCAATTAATTAACTTTTGTCTAATTAATTTAAAATTTTGTTTAGATTTTATTTATTTTGGAATATTAAGAATGTGCTATAGTATGTGTAATATTTTGTAGTTCAAATACTAAATAATTTATAAGTTAATTTTCAAAACTATGATTACAAATCTATAGTATATAGGAGATAAACTAATAGTTTTAGTGTTATAACTATAGTCCAAACCCGCCATGCTAGGCAGGTCAGGCAACATGTTCAAAGATTTTTAATCCGCAAAAACTCATCATAGAAAACCCATGAAAGTAAAAATTAGTATTAAATACATTGAGATCAATGCGTTGAGATCAAAAATCTCGGCTACGGATCCTCCTCCAAGATCGAAAATCAATTCGTTTATTGATTAGGCCGATTGTTTAGGAAATTTGTGTATGGAGAAAATATTGTTTTGTAAAATTGGAAACTTAATATTAATTAAATTAATTATAAACTTAATACTTTTGTCAAAAAAAAAACTTAATACTTAATGTTAAAGAGAGTGGTTCCAATTGTTTTGGAAATTTATTTAGGATGGGAAATCTTGTTTTCAAAAATAGAAACTTAATATTAATTAATTAAATAAAAAACAAATTAATAATTAATGTTAATGGTATGCTTGTAAATAGGTATGAACTTCAGGATTTATTTCATAAATGTCTCCAAAAATGTATATATAGATATGTAAAATGACACTCGTTTTGAAACAAAAAAAAATCCTAGTTTGACACTTTATGTGAAAGAGAGGGAGTAATTGACAATAAAATTTGAAAATAAAATTTAATTTTTAATATGACTTAGATTTATTAATAAATATCTATATCTATACATCTATTAATAAATATCTATATATGTGCATATATATGATATATTTAATGTTAAAATTTTGATTTGTTGAAATTTATTTGGTTCAATGGTTGATAGAGGTTTAAATAATATTTTTCTTTGAGGGACGGTGAGTAGGAGGGGATCATATAAAATGTTCTGGTCCCTGGCCTGAGGGGATGGAAGGCCTAAGACCGGAACTTCTTACTAATTCAAAACAAAAAAAAATTATTATTTTTCAACCAATAATTGTGGGTTGTGAATCATAGATATTACGATTTATTAATAAATTGACAATTTAATAGAAGCAAGTTCGTAAGGAAATTTTCAGTTTGTGTAATTATAACTGTTAGCTGTAATTTCACGCATTTACATGTAAATTATAGGGTGGAATAAATTAAAAAAAAAAACTTTTTGATTTTCGTTTTGAGAAACCTATCCCGGTAATGATTTTACAGGTGTTCAAACTTCAACGGCAGTAAACTCTCCTTGTACTTGTTGTAAAAAAGTTGAAATTTCGTATAGATGGTATTGCAAAAAATTTAGGGAAAATTGGAAATAAAGGATCATAAAAAAAAAATTTGTTCATATACACCTTTTTTTGAAAATGGTCATTTTTACCTAAAATACCCATACAAATTAATAAACCTAAATTTAACAAGTTATAAGACTTGAAATATAGGAAAATAAGTAAATATATAATAATAGAGGTAATATAATTTTTTACAAAAAAAGAAAAAAATGTAGAAGTTAATTTTTTTTATGGATAAAATTTGATATAAAACATTTAGAAAACGTTTTCTGCTGTTCTAAAAAAACGGATTATGTGTTCTAACATTTTGTACATGTTATACTAATTTCAGGAATAGTTTTTGTTCTAAATAGTTTAGTAGTCCGAAATTCTAAATTCTATAAAATTTAGAGTGTGTATTCTACGGTTTACTCTATGTTCTAAACTTTTTAGTACAATCTTTCTACGATTTACTCTATGCTCTGAAAACGTTAGAATATGTTTTATTCCTTTTACTCTATCTCTAAGAAAATTAGTAGATATCTACTACGAAAAAGTAGAATGTATACACTGAAACTATTTGAGAGCACTAAATATTTATCTAAGATCATATTTGTTTGTTAGGATTAAGTTCTAATTTGAATTTCAAACCTAGAAGCTTATGAACATCGAACGCTATTCCCATGTTATGTATATAAGCTCAACGGTTAAGTTCTACTTCTATCCGTGTAGGTGACTAAAGAATTACAAGATGATTTGACTTGCTGGGACACACTACGTGCGGCAAGTCATTATCGAGGGAACAGTTACTCAGTTAGTGGTGCACCAAAGGTCAAAGCCATGGAATTAATCGATGAGCTAGAGGCAACAAGGCGTGGACCATACAGTGGCGATTTTGGTGGAGTCTCCTTCACTCGTGACATGTACATTGCTTTATCCTTTAGGACAATCGTTTTCCCGACCGCGTGTCAATACAATACATTACAATGTACTCTTACAAAAATGCCAACAAAAGCCGTGAGTGGGTGGCTTATCTACAAGCTGGAGCCCGTGTAGTAGCTGATAGTGACCCGCAGGACGAACACTGTGAGTGCGAGAACAAAGCCGCTGGTCTTGCTCGAGCCATTGACTTGGCCGAATCTGCATTTGTTAAAAAATGAATGTGGCCAAGAACAGAGGCTTTCTTTGTTATCGGGAAGTGCTTTTGGGTCAAAAATATCCCTAGGACAATGTTATCGGGAAATGCTTTTGTCCTATTATATTGTTTTGGCATATCCAACAAACACAACTGATGAAAAAAAATCTATCTTAACATTTTTTTAAGTACATTTTTGTGCCATTCTCTCTTATCTTTGTATCCAAACAAGTCTCAACTAAATTCTCTACAATTCTTACATCCAAATACAATTATGTCCTTATTTGATAATATTAATTTCTTAAAATATATCTATCTAATTTAGCTAAATATGTTAGATTAAAATATAATTCTCCTTTCATTTTTATTAATCTTATATTTAATTATTTTAATTACTATTCAATACATAAAGTTAATAAAATTTTAGTTTTTTTCAGCATATAATGTGATTTGAATTTTTACAAACGGATATATATCAAAAAATTTCTTAGGATAATTGTAACCAAACAAGTATATCCACATATAGAGCTCGAAATACATTTTTGGAGTATAATAGGGTACCATCACTTTTTGCCAACTTCGGGTCGGGTTTTTAACTAAAATTATAACCGATTCAATTATCCAGATCCTCCTGAAGATTGCCGAATATTTTGGGCCGGTTTTTAATCCATAGCATACTTATTTACATCCAATTAATGCCCATTGTATCTTAGGAAATATCTAATTTGCATGCCGAATTTTTAGGACCGAGTTTGACAAAAAGAATTGATAACCCAATTTATGTAATCACATCCTCTTAATCACATCCCTATAATATAGCAACTAATTCAAGATGAATACATCTTAGGAAATATCTAATTTGAGTTTAATAAACGATTACATATTTGGTAAGATCTTATTAGCTTTAAATGTACACTATTAATCCGATAATAAAAATTGGGAATCATAATAAGAATATGCCAGATCATTCATTCCTAAATCATAACTAATAAATCGTAAAATGTATATTCTCAACTTGCGAATCAAGAATTTCTACAAAACTCTACCTACAACCGTTAACAGTATATATATCAACAAAATAATAGACCTGTGGTGTACCACGGGGTAAAACCTAGTAGATTACAAGTTTGAAGACCGAAACATTGAGTAGAGGTCACTGACACTTGTTTATCAGACTTTTCATGGGGCTTAGCTGGTAAAATATGCAACCGTCGCCCCTCGAAAGCTGTGTCATCTAATTCCTCCATTGCCCTGCAACACCATCCAAATCAATTATTTAAAACATTAACTAACAACTAAAGATCTACTTCTTGAAAAACATGCACTTAAGAACTTTTTAATTGGTATGAATTATAATACCTTACTACAGATTCCGGGATCAGGTAAAGGATGTACGCCCTTCCTTTGGACCTTTTTGTCTCCCTGTCAAGAACAAGATGGACCTCTGATATTTCACCGAATTTGCTGAAATGTCCAGTAAGCTCTTCTTCTCTGTTTCATGAGCTTTATTTATTTTAACAACAAATAGAGATATATATATAAAAGATGAATAACACAAAGGGGAATCAGGAAACAAGAAAAAAGAGCGCAAGATGAAGATCCATTACATTGTAGTGTAAGGCAGGTTACGGATGAAAAGGCGACCAGTGTCGAGAAAAATGTTAGAAAATTGTCTCCTTTAGCATTATCATTAACCTTCCCTTCTTTCCTCGGAGGAGGCTTCGCAACCTATATGCGTCCCAAAGGAGAATCTAAATTAGGATTTCAAAACTAGCTAGTACTACTACTACACAAGTCATGAAACTTAACTGAGTATCTAGCTAAGTGAAAATTAATCATCTCAACAGATATTTTAAGCGTATCAATGAAAGACTTATTAAAATATGTGATAGCAGCTTGAGCTTCTTGTTCATTACGAAATCCAATAAAAGCAAATTGTCTACTTCTGCCATCATTACTGCAAAAGCAGCGACCGTAACTATATAGAGTGATTCCAACATAAACACACACAACAAATTAGCTGCTGTGAATCTACAAGTATATGTACCTTAAACGCATCAATTGCACGTCTGTGATTTCTCCTTTTTGTGAAAAGACATCTCGAAGTCGATCCTCTTTCACATATTCTGGCAAATTCTTAACGATTATCTCTGTTCCTCTTTCACAACTATGTGATACACTGAAATATGAAGACGAAATTCAAAGTATGGTTATGAGAAGCAAACGAAATTGAGCTATTAATAGGAGCAAACAAAAAAAGATGAATCGCGAGAACAAGAGGTGGACAAATGAAGCTTCGCCCAGATGAGAAAAGGAGGAATAAAGAAACTCACCAAATGTCTCTAAAGTTTATTTTGATGGTTTATGAGTATAATAGAAATCTCTTTATCGATTAGAGTTTTTGCTGTTAGGAATTTTTTAATTAGGAATCTATATTTTTGTTTATTAAATTTATGTAAATTTGAGGGCAAAATTGGTTTTTGATTATTATAAAACTATGTGACCAAACTTGTGAAAATAAAGTATATTTAGACATTTTTCTAAAAATATATCCTTTATTTCCAATTTTCCCAAAAATTTATTACCATTAATACTGTTTTTTTTAAGACTTGTTCGTTGGTAATTTTTTGATGCATATCATCCACTTCTTTTGGTGCAGAGAAACAAAAAAGAAATCATCCACTTCTTTTGGTTAAAAGTTTTTGCCGTATTTTTTTTAACAACAAAAGAAAACGATTAGCTCAAACGAGCCAATTAGAGAAGAAATTGTCTACATAAGATTACATGCGGTTGAGTACAAATTTGTTGTGCCAAATGGTCCGCAAACACATTAGCATTTTTAGAGATCAATGTCAACGAGAAACTTGTAAATTCCTCCATATCCATCTTGATATCGTCGAGATAGCTAAGAATGCTGGCAAGTCGGACGGGAAAGACACCTTCACCAAATCTGAACAGTCTGTGAGAAAAGCCACATCCCTGAAGTCATGTCCTAGCATACATCGCATAGCCCAAACAAAAGGTTCAATTTCAGCATGAAAGGATGAGAGGCTACAGCGGAAATTCGAAGCGCCCTGAAGCCGTGAGGATCCTTGGGACACAGTACACACCCAACTTGCACCTGCAAACTTGTCTGTGTCCATCCACGAACCTTAAACGAAATAGCGGTAACCGGTATAAACAGGAGGGAGGGAAACGCATCCCATCGCCAACCGAGGTCCAGGATTCTGAGTTACAGAGAATAACTCCTCCTCCTCTACCTGGGCCGCAAACCAGGCCTTTGACTCACTATCCGCCTGCTGTGCCATCTCTTCCGGCCGTTCCACCTCATTTTCAAAAACCTTTGCATTTCTGGCCTTCCAAATATACCACATAACCCAAGGAAAAACTGAAATCTGTGACCCTGGATTTTGTGCCCCGAGGAAATGGTCCACATTGGCATACACCAAACCCGAGGGAAAAGCAATTGTTCCGGTCGGAA
This sequence comes from Camelina sativa, assembly GCF_030686135.1. Classification (NCBI taxonomy): domain Eukaryota; kingdom Viridiplantae; phylum Streptophyta; class Magnoliopsida; order Brassicales; family Brassicaceae; genus Camelina; species Camelina sativa. Next base: position 36,353,669 of record NC_141890.1, read on the forward strand.
CATTGGACAAAGACCAAACCTGATGCGCAGGCGGGCATTCAAACAAAGCGTGGTTGATTGTTTCCATCGGAACACCACAACGAGCGCATTCTGAGTCACACGAAACCCCCTCGACGTTGTAAATTTGTCGTTACCGAGAGACACCCAGATAGAACCTGCCACATAAAGTGTTGTATTTTTGGAGGACACTTAACTTTCCAAACACTAGCCTTTAATGATATTATATCAGGACCACACACAACCACCGGAGTCCCCGTAGAAACTGTCAAAAGAGCTGTATGATACCCTGACTTAACCGTATACTTATCCGATTTCTTAAAATGCCAACAAAGAGAATCCCCTTGCGGAGTGATACTCAGAGGTAGAGCCCCAACCAAAACCACACCAACTGGATTGAAATGTTCGGCTAGTCGATCAATTCGCCAAGAGTTTGTAGAACGATCAATAAGATCATTAATTTGAAGTAAAGAATCCTTAAAAGAATACTTACTCTTCGCTGGTCTCGGAAATTGTTTTCGCCGTATTTTTTCAAAGAAATGATTAGTTTACCAGAAAATCTATAAAAATATAGTCGTTGTATTTTATCTGCCATGGAATGTCGAAAATTTGGTTGTTTTGGCAGTTCTTTAATAACTTTTTATAGTTCTGATTTTTTTTTTGTCAGTATTTTGATTTGACTTTAGGCAAACGCAATCGATATGTTCATGTGAGTTTTCATGTTACAAGTTTCTTTTTTTTAAGTATATTTTGGGTTTTATCTTTTTATTTGTACTGATTTAAATCCTTAAACAATTTCCAAAAATAGCATTACTTCAGATTTTGTTTTATAATATTTTACATTCCATTTTAACGACATTTTCTATTGTGTTTTAAAGATATTCTATCTCTGAATCATTTACAAACAAAGAAAACAACAATTTGATTTCTATTTTGTTTTCCAATACTTGTGAGATTTGATTCTTAACAGAAGAAAAACTTCGACTAACATTTATTTAAATATTATAACTACTGTATATAAACTTAGAAAATTTTAGAATATTACGAATATGTAAAATTTAAAAAGTTTAGAAAATATAATATGGTTATATAGTTTATGATTTATAAATAGGACATGTTGGAATTAATAATATATTATTAAATTTGTGCTAACACGAGTTAAATTCTCATTTTATTATTTTTCAACACTATTAATATTAGAATATTTGACATATAAAATAAAGTTGATTTAACTAAAATTGTGTAAAATAATTAAATCCTTAGGAATAATGTGACTTAATCATAGCGTATAAATGACTTATTATGTATTTAGATCCTTTATTTTTTTGTTATAATAATTAAAAATCAAAATAGAATCTCAAACACTAAACAAAACAAACTAAATAGGAAAAATGATTGCCAGCTACAACAAGTATAGGCCAACACATCGCCACACATACAAATAATATAAATGTTTTACTAACTACACGAACTATTGTCATTACATACGAACATGCATAAACAAACATGAGTTATGTATACAACACCAGAACAATCTAATTCTGATATCTTCTTTGCCGGAATCCGGTGTTGACCGGTATTGACCGGCGTTGACCAAAATTTATTTTTATAAACAACAAAAATTAACAAAATAATTACATAAATTTACTAAAAGATTAGATAATAAAATTTTACTACAAAATAGTATAACAAATATACATTTTCTTTTTGTAAATTCAAAAGTTAGTTTTAAATTTTATACCATATTATATACAAAAGGGAAATGTATATTTGTTATATACCATATTATATTTGTTATAATACTTTGTAGTAAAATTTTATTATATACAAAAATTCCCTTTTTTATATAACAAATATAATATGGTATATAACAAAGGATGAGACATATAATCTTTTCTTAAAATCTTTTGGCAGGGAAATGTATATTTGTTATATACCATATTATATTTGTTATAATACTTTGTAGTAAAATTTTATTATACAAAAATTTCCTTTATTATATAAAAAATATAATATGGTATATAAGAAATGATGAGACATATAATCTTTTCTTAAAATCTTTTGGCTTAAAAATATTAATAGAGTATTTATAATTGAGTCTAATTTGTTATATTGTTTTTTTTGTTAAAGTATATTGCATCTTGCTATATATTTAAACTTTGATTTACCATTATTTGTTTTATAAAAATATTTAATAGCATGCTACATGATAAAATATAATAAGGTATACAAATGATATGGTATGAAATTAAAAACCAACTTTTGAATTTATAAAAGGAAACTGTATATTTGTTGTATTATTTTGTAGTAAAAATTTATTATATAATCTTTTAGTAAAGTTATGTATTTTTTTTTAACTTTTGTTGTTTATAAAAAATAAACAAAAATTTTAATTTTTTGTCAACATTGGTAAACACCGGTCAATATTGGTCAACGCCAGTCAATACCGGTCAACATCGGATTCCGGCAAAAAAATCATCGGTATTAGATTGTTATGGCATTGTACACATAACTCATGTTTGTTTATGCATGTCCTTATGTAGACAATAGTTTGTGTAGCTAACAAAACATTTATATTGTTTGTATGTGTGGTCATGTGTTGGCTTATATTTGGCGTAACTGGCAATCATTTTTCCAGCTAACAAACTAAATATAACAAACAAATGGTCATGAAATATATTGCGGATTAAAAAATTAATATAAATATTTCACTATACAGACGACCGAAAAATTTAATTATTCTTCTATTTATAAAGCATACAATATTTAACAAACAAATACAACATAAAATATAAATATGCACGCGGAATATCGCGGATTAAAATCTAGTCATACATATATATATATATGACATATCACATATCTCAACTCTGGTCGCAACTTAGATTAATAAAAACATCATTGTCCATAAAAAAGTCAACCCTTTTCGTAAAAGGAAAAAATAAGACCACAAAACTTTAGTCTGTGTGAAACAAAAGTGAATTATGGTAAATGTTATTTTAAAACCTATGTCCAAATTAAAAAATTTTAGAGCTAGATATTTGTGGGAAAACTAAGTTGTTAAACGTTCTTTTAACATGAACCCCAAAATCTTAAACATTTATATTAATCACAGAATAGAATCATAAAGAGGGTTAAAGTAATACCTTCACTCATTGTAGAAATGATGCTTCCTTGAATGGTTTCTTCTTCTTTCAATGGCTTGGCTTGAAGACTTGAAAATAAACGCTTAGATGATCTTTAGGTGGAAGTTAAGGTTTCTCTCCCCTTTCCTATAAACTCTTTTCTTTATGTGTTGTTTTTGTTCTTGTGATGATTTGTGATGGAGCAAACCATCTATTTATAGGAGGGAAGACGACCTTACTCCTCATAAGGGTTTTGTCTTCTAATTTAATCTCAACCATCCATCATAGTAGAGATGAAGACAGTGGTGACAAGTGTGAGAACAAGTGTCTAGCATTGCTTTAAACACAACATGCAACTTCACACTTGTTCCCTTATAAGCTTTAGCATGACATGTACCTTAATACTTGTCCTTATAAGCATAAGCTTCACATGTAGCTTAACACCTCTCCTTTTAGTTCCCAAATGATTAAAAACAAAATATAATAAATCCAATTAAATAACCTACTAACTATAAGACCACATACATGGGTAAGAAATAATTATTTTCTTACATTCTCCCACTTGGTCGTTAGTATAATGGTTTTACTCGGGAATCATAAGGCCGGCATAATATGTTATATTTTCATTTGGTCTTTCATAAGTGTCTTAGCTAATCTTGTAACCAATGAGAGTCATGGCGGTCACACATCATTTTGCAACATGATTCCTTCCATGTATTACTACATTGACTACTTTTCATAGCTAGACCATAAACATTATTCCATAAGTAGGAGTTATCTTTAATGGTCTCTTTGATGTCTTTTAAGACACATTCTGTTATCAATAATTCCAACAAACAATAATGTGTGCGCACGTTGGAAACAAAATAGAAGATGTAAAAGTCATAAGAGAGCACTTATAAATGTCAAACATAGGCTAAAACATTATCAGACAACATAATTAATTGCTATCCTCCACACCCATACTTTCTGCATGCTTCATAAATGTGTTTGGAGGTAATGCTTTCGTAAATATGTCTGCGACCATTAGCTCAGTGCCTATGTGTTCAATGACAAACTTTTCTCTTTTAACATCTTGCTTTAATGATAGATATTTGAGTTTCATATGCTTGGCTCCTTTAGATATCCTATCATGCTTAGAGAAGAAGATTGCGGCTTGATTGTCACAGTAAAGAGTTAGAGGTTTGTCAACAAAATTCAAAACCCCAAACTCTGACACGAAATTCCGCAACCATGTTCCTTGAATAGAAGCCTCATAACATGCTACATACTCAGCCTCCATGGTGGATGTATAAATCAACTCTGACTTCTGGCTTTTCCATGAAATGGCACCTCCACCAAGGAGATACACATAGCCGAGAGTACAGTGCCTAGAATCTTCACATCCACCAAAATCAGAGTATGAAAATCCAACCATCTGTGGATGTGTTGATTTTCGATATGTCAACATGTAATTTCTTGTTCCCTTTAGGTATCTCAAAACTTTCTTCGCAGCTTTCCAATGAGCAAGTCCTAGGTTACTCATGAAATCTACCCAACATTCTGACTGCATGACTAATATCAGGTCGAGTGCAGACCTGTGGGTACATCAAACTTCCCACAAGAGATGCATAAGGGTACTTTTGCATTTCATTATGTTCCATTTCATTCTGCGGACATTGCTTAAGGTTAAGCTTGTCACCCTTTTGCATAGGAACATTATTAGAAGAACACATCATCATGCCAAATCTCTCAAGAACTTTATCAATATATGCTTTCTGAGACAATCCTAAAATTCCTAGTGATCTATCACGGAATATTTCAATTCCTATCACATCGGATGCCTCACCCATATCTTTCATATCAAAGTTCTTAGAGAGATAACTCTTAGTCTCATGTAGTAGACCAAGACCATTAGTGGCTAATAAGATGTCATCAACAGACAAAACCAAAAATATGAACTTATTCCCACTAATCTTGAGGTATATACATGGATCCACAACATTTTCTTTGAAACCGAATTTCGTGATGGTTTCATCAAACTTTAGATACCATTGCCTCGAAGCTTGTTTCAGTCCATATATTGATTTCTTCAATTTGGAAACCATATCTTCTTGACCTTCGATTATGAAGCCTTCAGGTTGAAGCATATAGACTTCTTCTTGCAAGTCTCCATTAAGAAAGGCAGTTTTCACATCCATTTGATGTAACTCCAGATCATACTGAGCTACTAACGCCATGATAATTCTGAGAGAGTCTTTTCTAGACACAGGTGAAAAAGTCTCACTATAATTGATGCCTTCCTTTTGACTAAACCCTTTGGCTACCAGTCTGGCTATATATCGTTCTACATTGCCATTACAGTTGAATTTGGTCTTAAAGATCCACTTACACCCGACTGCTTTGTGTCCATCATGCAATGGAACGATGTCCCAAACTTCATTCTTAACCATCGAGTCTATTTCATCTCTACTGGCATCAATCCATTTATCAGAATTAACATCCTTCATGGCTTGTGAATAAGAAACCGGATCTTTAATGTTTTCTTCTCCAGATTCTATTTGATAAATTACAAATTCATCTGAAATAGCAGATCTCCTCGTACGATTTGATCTTCTTAATGCTGGTTCCTCTTGTGCTTCATGATCATTATTGGCAAGATTTTCATCATGGAGTGTGTGATCATTCAATGGGGTTTCCTCATTGTTTAACGGTTCAACAATGTTAGGAATCCCAACATTCAGAACTAAGGGTAATGGAATATCAACCCTAGTTTCCTGAATAGTTATATCACGAACTTTATCACTCGCACTAATCTCACCATTCTCAAAAAATCTGGCATTATTGGTTTCTACTATTCTCGTACTATGGGATGGACAATAAAATCTATATCCTTTAGACTTCTCAGGGTAACCTATAAAGAAACCACTGATCCTTCTGAAGTCAATTTCTTTTCATGTGGATTGTATATTCTAACTTCAGCTTGACACCCCCAAACTTGGAGGTTTGACAGACTAGGTTTCCAGCCTTTCCACAGTTCAAAAGGTGTTTGAAACTGCTTTGCTAGGTACCCTATTCAAAATATAGACCACAGTACGTAATGCGTCCATCCACAAGGATATAGGTAGGTTAGCATGATTCATCATAAATCTAACCATTTCCATATAAGTACGATTACGCCTTTCAGCTACACCATCTGGCCATGGAGAACCAGGCGTTGTGGACTGCGCAACAATTCCTAATTTTTGAAGGAGTATGGCAAATGGTCCATGATGTTGTCTTGTTTCATTATACCTGCAATTAAATTCACCACCTCTATCAGACCTTATGATTTTCACCTTTCTATCTAATTGCCTCTCAACTTCATTAATGAATGCTTGTACATCATCCACAGATTGAGATTTTTCATGCAATAAATAGAGATAACAATAACGTGAATAATCATCAATAAAAGTGATGAAGTACTTTTCACCTCCAAAAGTTGGAACGTCAAATGGTCCACAAATATATGTATGTATGATTTCAAGAAGCTGTGTACTTCTTGTGGCTCCTTTCTTAGTGTGTTTAGTTTGCTTACCTTTAATGCAATCTATACACATTTTCTTATTGGTAAAATCAAGATTCGGAATGACTCCATCTTTTACCAATCTTTTAATTCTTTCATAAGAAATATGTCCTAATCTTTAATGCCACAAGAAATATGAGTCATCAGTACATGTTTTATTGTTAAGTCTACTTTCAGAATAAAAGGAGAGATGTGTCTCATAAGGTTGATCATCCAGTTTTAACATATAAAGACCATCAACTAATATTCCAGAACCAATTCGTTTAGAGTTCAGAAATATATTAAAACAACCATCTCCTTGAGTAGATTTAAAACCAGCCAAATCAAGTTTGCTTACAGAAACTAAATTACGGGAAATAGATGGAACATAAAGAGTCTGATATAAATCTAAACAAAATCCACCATCTAAAATGAGACGATAGGTGCCAACAGCTTCAACTGGTGCCTTGTCTCAATTTCCCATCAGTAAGTAGTTTTCACTTGAATTTATGGTCTGGATCGTAATGAATCCCAGTACGGAATTCGTTACATGTACATTAGCACCGCTATCAATCCACCAAGTTTTGGAAGAAACATAAGTAAGATTAGATTCGAGAAAGTTTACGGAACCCATAGGATTACCTTTCTTTTCGAACCATTCTTTTCTTTTACGGCAATCTTTCTGAAAGTGTCCAACCTTTTTACAAAAGTTGCACATGTAATCTTTCTTTGCCTTTTTCTTCGGATTAACTTGATCGGAATCGTTCATTGAGGGTTGTGCTCTTTGATGGCTCTTTTTCTGCCTAAACCCAACTTTAGGTCCAGCTCCTTGAACATGATGGGAAACTTTAATTCCTTCACGACCAAGTCTAGCCTCCTCTTGGACTAGTTTATTAGCCAATTCCTTAGATGTCCACCTTTCATCAATTGCATTATAATTGATATGAAAGGGTCCATACTGAGGAGGTAGTGAATTTAGGATAAATTGGACAAGAAATGAATCGTCCACACTCATTCCTAAATTCTTTAGTTTAGCCGAAAGGTTGGTCATTTCAATGCAATGTTCATGCGTAGACCTTGTCCCATCATACTTAATGGTTGTAAGATCTGCCATAAGTTTCCCTGCAAGGGATTTGTCTGCAGTCTTAAACCGTTCTTCTATAGCTGCTAGATAATCTATAGCTTTATCTGCATCTGGAAGGGAAGTTTTAATATTGCTAGCTATGGTCATTTTTAAAAACATCATGCTTAATCTGTTCGCTTTCTCCCAAGCTTTTTGGAGAGCCTTTTCTTCCTCAATACTATTTATAGTTAAGGGATCTGGCTCTTCTTCACGAAGTGCTAAATCCATATCTAGTACTCCAAATGTGAACTCAACTTTCTCTTTCCATTCTGAGAAGTTGGTTCCAGTGAGGATCGGAACAGTAGAGACCATAGATGGCAAATTAGCAGGAAATGATGCTGCGATTTAGAGATATAACAAGCTTTAATTGGGGCTCAAAATTTAAACAACACATTAACAATAATTATTGAATGCATATGACTTCAAATTATAATGCTCCTGTGGGTAGTCATTATAATATATCCTAATGTCATAGCTTTCAGAAAATTTTTCTTGAATGATGTATCAGATTAATTAAGCTATCTGTGGATATACTTAATTAACTCATATACAAACATTCTAATAAATTATTGATCATGTTTTATGTCAATAGCCTACCTGTGGGTAGCTAATTAATACATAAACATATCAAAATTTAAATATTTTGGTTTTCTATGTGCAAATCATTATAAGATAAAACCATTATGGTTAAATCAATTTTTTAATTATACACATTAAGATAAACTAATCTTTTATCACTTATATATATATATATATATATATATATATATATTTTAATTTAAACACAGATTGTAACTTGAAACTTAAATCAAACAAAAATTCAAGTGTACAAACATCATAACTTAACGCTTTAATTTTCAGTTCTTTAAACCATAAATCTATTATTCTTAATGGATTAATTAGATATTCATAACCATAAGCTCTGATACCACATGTTAAACATACTTTTAACATGAACCCCAAGATCTTAAACATCTATATTAATCACATAATAGAATCATAAAGAGGGTTAAAGTAATACCTCCACTCATTGTAGAAATGATGATTCCTTGAATGGTTTCTTCTTCTTTCAATGGCTTGGCTTGAAGACTTGAAAAGAAACTCTTAGATTATCTTTAGGTGGAAGATAAGGTTTCTCTCCCCTTTTCTATAAACTCTTTTCTTTATGTGTTGTTTTTGTTCTTGTGATGATTTGTGATGGAGCAAACCATCAATTTATAGGAGGGAAGAGGACCTTACTCCTCATAAGGGTTTTGTCTTCTAATTTAATCTCAACCATCCATCATAGTAGAGATGAAGACAGTGGTGACAAGTGTGAGAACAAGTGTCTAGCATTGCTTCAAACACAACATGCAACTTCACACTTGTTCTCTTATAAGCTTTAGCATGACATGTAGCTTAATACTTGTCCTTATAAGCATAAGCTTCACATATAGCTTAACATCTGTTCTTTTAGTTCCCAAATGATTAAAAATAAAATATAACAAACCCAATTAAATAACCTACTAACTATAAGACCACATACATGGGTAAGAAATAATTATTTTCTTACACACAAGTATCAAGTAACAAGGCTCCCACTAAAAAAGGCTAAGCTGATGTATTCATACGTAGTTTACAATTTTATTTTATGCATCATGGTATATACTCCATATCAATACTATACAATGCAGTTTTACAGTTAATGCAAAACCTATACGTGCATTATTTTAATAGCTGTAGCAATCACAACAAATCATTTTTGTTAATTAAAACTAGTATAGTAGTATACAGTTGCTGCAAAAGTCAGCGTCGTATTGCTGTATCAATTTGTTATTTGTCGATCAATGCGACAACCGGGTAAAGTCTGTCAAAACGATATTTTTAGGCTGGGAAAAGAAATAAAAACAATTTTGCCGAACCGTCCTGGAATTCGTAATTTTGTTTGGGCCAGTTTTTTTCAAGACCGAACCCCGAACGATCGTGTTTTGATTTAGTTTAAAAGTGGCACAGCGTAAGCTTTTAAAGGACAGATTTAATAATTTGTTGATTTTTGGAATACATAAAAACTAAGGTTTTGTGAAAACTCATCACGATATTTTTGCAAGAGTTTTTTTTTTTGTTTTTTAATAGAAAACAATTCTTTGGAGATTATAAATCCAAATCAGATTTCGACAACATCCAGCAATACTTTTAGATGCAACTGACGGAAAAAAAGACTGTTATTTTATATATATATATAAATAAATTAATAATATAGAGATGTATATATACTATTTTGGAATACGTAAAAACTAAGGTTTTGTGAAAACTCATCACAATATTTTTGCAAGAGCTTTTTTTTTTTTTTAATGGAAAACAATTGCTTCAAGATTATAAATCCAAATCAGATTTTGACAACATCCAGCAATATTTTTTTTAATGAATATAAAATTTTATTCATAAAAAATCGTTTTCTCTTTACAACAAGTGTAAACTAGTTTAAAATCCTTCTAGCAAAGCATACAAAAATTTATGTTCTGGTGGTGGACCAGAGGATGAGAACATCTTCATACAGACGATTTCCTGAACCTTGAATGAGTAGAAGCTTGTTCTGAATGGTTCTATCAATCCATTGATCAAGTTGGGATGCAGAAATAAGGGATTCACCATGCCTGCGGTTATTTCGTTCTTGCCAAATGGTGTGGAGTGCTACCTGAAGGAAAATCGCAGTAACAAATGGGGATGTTTGTCAAGTGTTGAGTCAGAGATGAGTATCTTGATGAGCTCCCAATCGGAGGTTGAGTATTCCCCAAGAAAACCAGAGGTGAGCTTACTCCAGACCTGTTGCGAGTAAGGGCATTGGAAAAAAAGATGAGATCGTGTTTCCAAAGGTGCTGAGCAGAGAGAGCAGGAGGTGTCAACCGTCTGATTCCAGTTCAACATTCTATCACCCGTGGAGAGTCTGTTGAGCATTCCAAGCCATGTCAGAAACGCAAATTTTGGAGTTGCCTGAGAAAACCACAAACCTTTCGCCCAATTTTGCACAGGTTTTGCTATGCGCAGTTGGAGCCAGGTGTCTTGAGTCGAGAATTTTTTCTTAGGAAAAGATGTGTGTCTCCACAGATGCACATCAGCTATATCATGTCTTCGCTTAGCCTTGACACCAGCGATCTGCGTTTCCACTGCGTTTAGAGTGTCCACTCTATGCCGCCGGACTCGATGGTGTAACATAGCAGATTCAACAGTTTCATGTTTGGGTACAGTGTAGAATTCTCTAGACTTATCTTCAGCCCTGAATATCGAGCAAATTCATCAAATATTTGAATAATCCCTTCCACTGATCTTTTAGTACCCTCAGCAAAAACCATGAGGTCGTCTGCAAAACAGAGGTGTGTAAGGAGAAGATTATGACATCGAGGGTGATAACCAAATCTGTTTTCTGTTGCTGCTTTATTGATCAAGTGAGAGAGGACGTTCATGCAGATGACAAACAGATATGGAGAGAGGGAACAGCCCTGCCTCAAACCACAAGCACTCCCAAAAAAACCAGCTAACTCACTGTTCAACTGAACTGAGAAGGTTGCTGTGGAGATACACAGTCAGATCCAGTTTATAAAGATTTCAAGAAAACCTAAAGCCTGAAGTGTATTAAGCAAGAACGACCATTGCTCTGAGTCGAATGCTTTGGAGATGTCAATCTTCATGGCACAGTGTGAAAATATGTCATCCATGTGAGAATATTTTACCTGTTCAGATGCTAGAAGGACGTTTTCCATGAAGATGTGATCTTTTACAAAGGCTGTTTGATTCGAAGAGATGATCTCTAGGAGCAATACCTTGAGGCTATTCGCAAGAATCTAAGAAATCACTTTATATATGACGTTCCAACAGAAGATGGGACGATAGTCTTTCATGACCCGTGCATCGTCTTTTTTAGGAATCAATGCAAGAATGGTGGTGTTAATACCCTTGGGGAGAAAGCCTTTGTGGAAGAATGATTGTATGGCGACCGTGAAATCCTTCCCCAGTATGGGCCATACTTGCTTAAAAAACTCACTTGTATAACCATCTGGCCCTGGGCTCGTATTTGCAGGCATCGAGAAGAGGACACTCTTGATCTCTTCATCGGACACGTCTTGAATTAACATAGCTCTATTGTGATCAGTGCAGCGGAAATGCAACAGGGACTATAAAGATTACTTGGGTTAAGACCAAGAAAGGTCGAGAAGAACCTAGCCGTTTCGTGTTTGATATCAGATGAAGTATTGGCAACAGAGCCATCCTCCCATTGTATCTCACAGATGGAGTTCTTATTTTCCCGAAGCTTGACCGCATTGTGGAACACACGATTATTCTGATCTCCAAACTAGAGCCAGTGTAGTTTGGACATCTGCTTCATTAGACACTCCTCTAGTTCTGAGAGTTGTTGCCACTGTGCATAAGCTTCTGCCTCGTACTGCATTGCATCAATCGTGGAATGAGCTAAGTTTGCAACTTGTTTTTCACATAAATCAGTGTGAGCTTCTCGTGTTCTCTTAACTAGATCCCCCAGACAGTCTCGAGTCAAGGTTCTAATCCCCTGTTTCAGACCCTTTAACTTTTTAGTGAACCGGAACATTGTAGTTGTGGAGAGAAATAAAGGAACAGTCTCATCCCAAAACGACTTAACAACATGCAGAAATTCCGGCAAGAGAGCTACAGAATTGACAAATTTGAACGGTCGTTTCAGAGCAAGTGTTCCCACATCAAACTGGATATGGCTACGAAGATGGTCAGAACAACCTCCAGATTTCGTATACACAGTTGAAACGCGGGAACCGGTGGAGCCACACATCATTAATAAGGACACGGTCAAGTTTTTTACAAATTAAACCATCCTCATGTTTATTACACCATTTGAACAAAGAGCCCTGAGCCCCCATATCCGACAAATTACAGTGATTCACATTTGTTTGAAACTCACACATACTCGGAGACAATGTAGCTGAATGGAGGTAGCCAGAATGCTCTTCTCCACTCAATTTCTCATTAAAATCCAAGGTTTATCCTGAAAAAGCTGTGAGTCCTTATGATGGCGCATATCTTCCCACAGACTTCTTCTCTCCTCAACCAAGTTTTTTGCGTAGACAAAAGAACAGAAAAATTCCTCTGATTCACCCTCCAACAGAATAGAGCAAGTGAAAATTTGATCACTTTGGAAAACCAGAGTTAAGCGGACATTAGGTCTCCAAAGCACCCAAATACGAACTAACCGGTGATATTCATAATTTGACTGAAAAGACCAGTTTCTGAAAACGGAAGCTGCTAGTCTAGCTGCATTCTTTTCCTTGACTCTTGTCTCTAAGAGGCAACCAAATTGCATCTCCTTATTACTAGTCCATTCACGGACCACGGAATGTTTAATAGTTTTGTTGAAGCCCCGCACATGCCATGAGAAACTCATCATTTAAAAAGTACATTTAGGAAGCCTCTTATTTGAAGCAACGGAGGTGCTAACCTTAGTTGCCTGAGTTGAAGCTTCTGCTATTTCCTTCTGCTTACGTTGAGTGATTCTCGCCGATGGGGGACATCCACCACGACCCATGTCATTTGTGGCATTTGTCGTTTGTGACACATTTTGTTTCGATATATCCTCAGAGGTCACACCAACCATGGTATCAGAGCCAGCAGCTGAAAGTTTCCCAGCAACTTCTATGGCAACATCTTCCATGATTTCACCTTCCTCCTCATCCTCTGAGACACTAAGTACAGCAAACTTGGACGCTGACACTATGGGGGGAATAGTTGACTGTGAAACAGAGGACTTACTAGGACTACGACTCATTTTTTAGGGTGACACTACAGACCATTCATCAGACGCAACAGACTGGTCGACTGGGGAGTGTACCACTTCTTCCAAACCACTGGTATCTACTTGCAAAGCAATACTTTTAAATGCTATAACTCAAGTGTACAAACAAATAGAAGTGAATTAGATAATTGACTTGATGCAATTGACGGAAAAAAAGACTGTTATTTTTTTTTTAATGTAAATTCAAGTAAATACTTATATATGTATAAACTAATAATATAGAAATGTATATATGCTATTTTGAATAAAGTTATGGAAAAGTATAAAAATATTTTTCATTTGTATTACATGAGCCGTTGTTAAGAGGCGAACACTTGTTTTACAGTAATAAACATAACATGAATTTGCTTCTTAGGAGTTCTTTGAAAACTGATCAATGGTTACACTTACACACTAAGAAAAAAACAAAAAGCAAACGTAGAGGTGCACAATATCAGATCACAAAAAAAAAATGAAACATTAAAATGACGAAAACGAATAACAAATATATATTAACAATATGACGGAGTAATCATTTCTCAACCTCAGCTTCACCGGAGAGTTCTTCAAGGGACTTGCCCTTTGGCTCAGGGACAAGGAATGTGAAGAGCATACCAATAAAGTTGATAACACCAAGCATGATCAATGAGTTCTTAACTCCAATACCCGGTGGGTATCCTGCGTCTGTCTTGGCTGGATCCTGGGATTGAGCCGCATATAGGAACCCGAAGGCTCCAACAATGGCTCCAGCCTTACCTGTCGCAGCTGATATTCCGTGGCATGTCGACCTTAGTCTAGCTGGGAAGATCTCAGCTGGGACAATGAAAGTGGTTGCATTTGGTCCAAAGTTAGCGAAGAAAAAGGTGAGGGAGTACATAATCACGAATCCAATACGGTTGTCTGGTTTGATCCAGTGGTTGTAAGGGAAGGCAATGGCAAACATAAACACCGTCATGAAGAAGAATCCCATTAGCTGGATTGCAAACCTTCCCATGATATCAATAAATGCCACGGTGAACCAGTACCCTGGGACAGTACTGCAAAGCGCGATGAGAGTCTGTGCCCTAGCGATCTTAAAAACCTCATGAACAGCATTCATGGTGCCTGCCTTTGGAATCCATCCAATGGCCGAAAAAATATCCTTTTGGAACAAATTTTGGCTGTAGAAAGCAATGTCAAGCAAGAACCAAGTTGAAGTACACCCAAGGAGTGGAAGCCCATGGCGTCTAAGGAATTCCTTGGAGAACAATCCATAGTTCAGTTTTGGGTCCTCGGCCCTTTCTTCAACTTCAAGCTCTACTTGTAAGACCTTGGACATGTCTTTTGTTGCTTGTTTAATATCCTTGGCAACTAAAGCAGTGTAACGAGCGGTTTCAGGCATCTTCATACGCCAATAGAAGGTCATGGCCGCAGGTATAGCGCCAAACATGACAATGATACGCCAAATGTAATCAGCCTCAGGAGGTGTTGAGAGAAACCTGTCTTGGTCATAGGTCGGCGATGGAAACTGTTTGTCGAAAATGGAAGAGACTGCAAGAGCCACAAAACCACCAGCCAAGATACCGACACCTTGCATAGCAAAGACGGCAGCGATGAAAGCCCCACGAGTCTTCTTGTTAGCATATTCAGACATGATGGTGGCTGAAAGAGGGTAGTCACCTCCAATGCCAAACCCGAGCCAAAACCTATACATAACCGTTCAAATATTAATATTTTTTATTTTAATTGTTTTTGGAAGTTGTAACTAGATAACATGTTCATAGATAAAACAGTTTTGACCGTGATAATTGTACCTGAAAAAGCAAAGAGTAGTCATGACACCCTTGGCTTGGTTTCCAAAGGAGAGACCCGAAGCAATAGAACACACGATCATCATGATCAAAGTCAGACCGTAGACTTTTTTCCTTCCTAGCTTGTCACCAAGCCATCCGAAGAAGAGCTGACCAGCAAGAGTCCCACAGAGGGCAACACCATTGACTGCTGCCGCAACATGAGGGGGAAGGGAGCCAGGCTTTGCTGACTCTGGATTGAAGTAGTAGAGGCGTCCTAGGAGCTTCGTCACCAAGGACACACAAAAAAGATCATAGGCATCCGTAAAGAAACCCATACCGGCGATGACAATCGCCGTGAAATGATAAAGTTGCGTCTTCGCAACATCCAGTGCCTTTAGCACTCCTAGTTGCTGATCGGCCATCTTTGTCGCTTTTGTCTCTCCTGTTTTCATGAAGTAAAAGTAAAATTTTTGTATAAATTTTCCTTTTGTAAATTTGTACTACAAGTTTTTTTTCAGACTAAATACTTAACCAATTAAGAGAAGAACTTTTGAAGTTAAGCTAATTAATATACATATAATAATCAAATCATTTAAGCAAGTACTATCATATATTTGAAATCATATTATAAACTTGTACGCATTCTTACCCTCACGTTGTGTTAATTGGTGTTGAAGGACGAGGCAAGAGAGAGAACTATCGAGATCGAAAGAGAGAGAGAGAGAGGTGGTGAGGGTTGTGACATTGTGGTGGCTGAGACGGTCGACATTTATAGAGAAGATCGGAGAAACATAGTCTCCGGCATCTTAAGGGTATATCCACATTTTAATTCAATTTTAATGTTTTTTTTTTGCCAGCACTTTCGTCACTTATCTATCTTGCCCTTCTGCGTAATTGTATGGTCTGCACATAGTGTATCTTCTTTTTAATAATCTATTATTAGTGTAGATGACTTCTCCATGGTCCAACTTATTTAATCAATTCTTGCGTTTTACAAATAGGCAATTAGCTGTTATCTGAAGGGGATAAGTTCATGTAATAAGTACGTACGTGCCCGTAAAAGTTGAAAATAAAATTTGATATGAGTTAGAATTATTTATAAATCTCGATATATACACCGAATAGTAATGTTGAATTTTTCGTTTTTTTTATAATAAAAATATATTTCAAAATAATACTTAACCGGCAATATTTTACAGGTGGTCAACGGTAATAACTTCTCCTTGTCCATGTGTCGTAAGAATTTTGAATAGTGCCAAATTTTATTATCATTAAAAACCGATACTTTTTTTTACTCTTTTAAGACTGTTGTTCCATTGTTCGTTGGTATTTTCTTACAAGTTTTCGACAATGTTTTTTGATGGAAATAAAAAATTTTGCCGTATTTTTTTATAGAAATTATATGTCTATAAAATATAATCGTTGTATTCATCTGTCGAAAAATTTGGATATTTTTGGCAGTTCTTTAATAACTTGTTATAGTTCTGGTTATTTATTTTTCCGAGTACGTCTTCTGACTGCTATTGTTGTTCACAAAACGTAGTCCTTTTTGGTACTCGAAATTACTCGGTTGATATTAGATGAGTGTATATAGTTATATACTTGTACATATTATAGTCGGTTAAGAACTCTAGAATATCCGATTTATAGGTTTAAGTAAGTGTATAACTCCAGTTTGTCCTGGTTTGATAATCACGTTCCACATAAGAATGTTGTAACAACTCTTTTCTTCAATTAATGAGAATTTGAGCTTCTAACAACTTTTCTCTCGATTTGTGTTTGCTGATATGGTAGTAGAGCAATTTTTCACTCGTTTGATCTATAAATCACGTTGTTTCTTCGTTTTCTTCTTGATTCTCCATTGATTCATAGTCTCGATTCTACATCTGTGCAAAATTTGAGCTCAAGCGGAGGAGATTTATGTTTCCAGCTTCTGATTTCATCTGAAATTGCACATTTGAGCTTCGATCTTTCCAATGGTGAAGTTACGCAAGAAGACGACGGTTCACAATGCCTCTATGGTCTCGGATTGTTCTCTGATGAAGAATCGAGCTGGATCTTCTCATCCCGCGGACGATGACATCGATCTAAGTTCGAATCCTACGTTTACGGCAATTTGCGACCAATCTAACACAATTCGCGACAGATCTAACACAATCACATCATACAGTGACGCTCATAGTCCTTTTTTCCTTCACGCATCGGATCACCTAGGTCTGTCTATTGTTTCTCACACTCTAAACAGATCTAACTACAACAGTTGGTCTATTGCTATGCGGATGAGCTTGGATTCTAAGAATAAGCTTAGTTTTGTGGATGGTTCACTTCTTAGGCCAGAGATTGATAGTCATTTGTTCAAGATTTGGAGTCGCTACAATAGTATGGTTAAGGCGTGGATCTTGAATGTTTTGAATCAGGAAATTTATGATAGTATCTTGTACTATGAGGATGTTGTTGAAATATGGAATGACTTATTTCAGAGGTTTCAAGTAAGTAATCTTCCACTGAAGTATCAACTTGAACAAGCGATCAATACACTCAAGCAGGGAAATATGGATTTGTCGACTTACTATACTAAGAAGAAGATGTTGTGGGAACAGTTGGCGAATACCAAACTTACTCGTCTCTGTAGATTTTAAACCTCTAGATAGAACCTTTGTCACTCTTCCTAGTGGTTATACTGTTAGAATAGTGGGCACATGATTCATTCAATTGACTGATGCTATCATTCTGCATAATGTGCTTTATGTTCCTGAGTTTAAATTCATTTTTCTGAGTGTTAGTGTTATAACAAATACTTTGAAAACTAAAGTGAGTTTTACCTCTGATGAATGCTTTATTCAGGATCTTACGCAGGACTTGATGATTGAAAAAGAGATTGAACTTAGAAATTTATATATCTTGCATTTTGATGAGTCTGATCATTCTGTTTCTTTTAAAGGTACTGGTTCTTTTACTAAAAATGTCCCTTTAAAAGGTATTGCTTCTTCTAATGTAATAGTTGATTCCACTATATGGCATAGACGTCTAGGTTATCCCTCTAAATCTAAAATAGATTTGTTATCTGATGTATTGAGTTTAAAAGGTATTAAAGAAAATAAAGAAAAGTTATATGTTTGTCATGCTTGTCATTTGTAAAAACAAAGCCATCTTCCTTTTAAATCCAAACAAAACATGGGTAATGCTTCTTTTGAATTTGTTCATATTAATATTTGGGGTCCTTTCTCTGTAGAGAGACTAAAGATGATTTTAAATATTTTTAATCCATAGTTGATGATTATAGTTGTGCTACATGGATCTATCTGATGAAATCAAAATCTGATGTATTACATGTGTTCTCTGGTTTTATTAATATAGTTGAAACTCAATATTAAAAAAAATGTTAAATCTGTTAGATCTGATAATGCTCATGAGTTGAAATTTAATGCATTGTTTACTGAAAAAGGCATCATATCATATCATTCATGTCCTGAAACTCCAGAACAAAATTTGGTAGTAAAAAGAAAGCATCAACACATTTTGAATGTAGCTATAGCTCTTCTTTTTTAGTTTAATGTTCTTTTAGAGTTCTGGGGAGATTGTGTCTTGACAGCAATGTTTTTAATCAATAGATTACCTATTCTAGTATTAGCAAATAAGTCTCCTTTTGAGAAATTGACTAGCAAAGCTCCTGAATATACTTCTTTGAAAAGTTTTGGCTGTTTGTGTTATAGTTCAACCTCTCCTAAGCATAGAACTAAGTTTGAATCTAGTGCTAAGGCCTATGTTTTTCTAGGTTATCCTACTGGATATAAGGGGTGCAAGCTATTAGATTTGGAGACACATGCTGTTTCTGTTTCAAGACATGTCATTTTCTATGAGAATATTTTTCCTTTTGTATCATCCACTATTAAGGATGATACAAAGATGTTCTTTCCTCATCTTCATTCACCTTCAACCCTTGATGATTTGCCTCTTGTGCAAACATCTTATGGTGCACATCCACCTCAGGATATGACATCTTTTGAGATCTTAATTCCTTCTGAACCATTATCTCGCAGACAAAGAAAACCCCCTAAACACATGCAGGGTTTTCATTGTGATAATACTACTAGTACTATTAAATATCTAATCTCTGACTATATCTCTTATTCATATCTATTTGAGCCTTTTGGTGCTTTAACTAATATCGTCACAAATGACATTATCCCACAAAGGTATTCAGAAGCTAAGGAGTATGATGTGTGGTGTACTGCAATGAAAGAGGAGGTTGTTTCTATGATTCGGACTCACACTTGGAGTGTTGGTCAGTTGCCACCTAACAAAAAGGCTATTGGTTGTAAGTGGGTCTTTACAATCAAATATTGTGCAGATGGAAGTATAGAGAGATACAAGGCTAGATTAGTTGCCAAAGGTTTTACACAGGAACAAGGTGTAGACTATGAAGAAACTTTTTCTCTTGTTGCTAAATTGGCATCTGTCCGATTATCAATCTTGACTACAGCTAAAGGAAATTGATATGTTAGTCATATTGATATATATATATATATATATTGTTATGGACCAACTATTTGCTTGAGAACTAAAAAACGATTGAAAGTTTAGCTCCAATTTTCTCTTAGAGATTAAGGTTAATTCTTGGGGTTTTGTTTCTCATTAATCAATAAAGACCATTATATAGGTCTTGATACAACTTAATCAAAACCCTAGTAAAATATAGAAAATACTTTAACGTAGAATGGAAATTATGAAAACCAAATGCATAAACTAAAGCACCAAAACCAATTAATTAAAACGTCCTAACCATACTCTAATCTACCTAACCATTGTCTTGTATCATTACTCCACCCTTCGATTCAGAGCTTGTCCTCAAGCTCCAACTCATGGTGTCCAAGCATCCACGTGGTAGTAGTGATTATGGCATCACATCCAAGAGATGCAACAATTGTTGGTGGGTCATCATCGAATGATAATCCATGGCTGCCTCAAACACCCCATCTTTTTCTTTCGATATGTAACACTCACACATGGTAGAGATCACCTTTGTTTCTACAGTTCGTGGCTCCAGTTGCTTCGTCTCTGCAACTTCTAGCACCATCACCACTTGTAAAGCGAAGCTCCCCCTTTGTTCCAGCTGGTCCGTACAAAGCTTCTCTACCGTCACGGCCGGTGTTGAAGTCATTCTCTTTACCTCCTCTTTCCTCATGTGGTTTGGTTCCTCTATCTTTGAAACCGGAACTGCAATCAACACCGGATCTGGTTTTGATGTCAACATCTCCACCACGGCTTGTTGTGTTGATGTCTTCTCTTGTGGTTCTGCAATATTTGCTTCCATCGGGTGAAAAATATTTTTCAGTTCTGCCTTCAGTTCGTTCTTCATCTCCTCCAACATCTTCTTAAGCTCCTCGAATTATGACGTTGACATCCCTCCGCCTCCCATTGAATCGGTCGGTTCTGATACCAAATTGTTATGGACCAACTATTTGCTTGAGAACTAAGAAACGATTGAAAGCTTAGCTCTCTCTTAACCCTAATTCTCTCTTAGATATTAAGGTTAATTCTTGGGGATTCGTTTCTCATTAATCAATAAAGACCATTATATAGGTCTTGATACAACTTAATCAAAACCCTAGTAAAATATAGAAAATACTTTAACGTAGAATGGAAATTATGAAAACCAAATGCATAAACTAAAGCACCAAAACCAATTAATTAAAACATCCTAACCATACTCTAATCTACCTAACCATTGTCTTGTATCATATATATATAATGCTTTCTTCAATGGAGAATTAGATGAGGAGATTTATATGAAGATTCCACATGGTTTTGCGGATTTACTTGGAGAGAACCTTCCACCTAATGTTGTTCTTCGGTTGCATAAGTCCATTTATGGATTGAAACAAGCCTTTCAGCAATGGTTCATCAAGTTATCTGCTACTTTACATCATTTGAGTTTTGAAAAATCGGTTTGTGAACATACTTTGTTTATCAAATCTCAGGGTGGGATAATTCTTGGAGTTTTGGTGTATGTGGATGCCATATTGATTGTCAGTAGTAGTGATGATCTAGTTGAAGATTTCAAGGATGAATTTAAATCTCATTTCAAATAGCAAGACTTAGGTCCTGCAAAGTATCTTCTTCGTATAGAGTTTGCAAGGTCGTCTAAAGGCATTTCACTTTGTCAAAGGAAGTATATTTTGGAGTTGTTATCTACTACAGGTTTTCTTGGCAGTAAACCTTGTGCTTCTCCAATGAATCCATATATGAAGATCACAAAAGATATAGGCACTTTGTTACCTGATTCAACTCAGTACAAGAAGTTTGTGGGAAAACTCATGTACTTACAAATTACAATACCTGATATATACTTTGTAGTCAACAAGCTTTGTCAGTATTCTCATGATCCTAGAGATACTCATTTGCTTGCAGTTCACGAGGTATTGAGGTATTTGAAAGGCACAGTGGGTCAGGGATTCTTTTATCCGGCTGATAATAAGTTTGACTTGCGAGCATTCTCTGATGCAAACTGGGGTACTTGTACTGACGATAGCAGGTTTATTACAGGTTATTGCATGTTCATTGGTGATTCTTTGATATCATGAAAATCAAAGAAGCAAGCTATAGTTTCTCAAAGTTCTGAATCAGAGTTTCGGGCTATGGCTTTAGCAACCAAAGAACTTATTTGGCTTTCTCGGCTCATGCATAATTTAAAGATTCCATTTATTCCTTCTCCTTATCTTTACAGTGATAATACAACAGTCTTACATATTGCAAATAACTCGGTTTTCTACGAGAGAAGTAAACTTGTTGATTTGGACTTCTAAAAGATGAGGGAGGGGATAGATTCTTGTTTTCTCGAAACAATGTATGTCAAAACAGGGAATCAGTTGGCAGGTGTTTGCAATATCTTTGCACCTTCATTTTGAGGAGACTATTAGATGACTGTATATAATTTATTAGATGACTGTATATAATTTACTTGTACATATTATAATCAGTTAAAGACTCTGGAAATCCGGTATATAAGTTTAATTAATTGCATAGTTCCGGTTAGTCTCGATTTTATAATCATATTTCACATAAGAACGTTGTAACAACTGTTTCTTTAATTAATGAGAATTTAAATTTCTAACAAACTTTTCTCTCAATTCGTATTTGCCGATAGTTGACTTTAAGTAGGCAAACGAAAATGAATTGTTTATATGAGTTTTCATGTTACAAGTTTCTTTTATTTAATTACCTTTTATTTTATTGCAAACCATCTAACAAGTTATCTTTTATATATGATATATCACGTATCTCCGTACTCTGGTCCACTTTAGTTGCTTTGCAACTTAGATTAATTAAAAAAACTTAGATTAATTAAAAAATCACTGTCACAAAAGTCAGCCCTTTTCTTAGAAGGCAAATTAAAAAAAAGTCCACAAAACTTTAGTCGATCTGTGAAATGAAAGTGAATTATGTTCAAACCTTAATTTCGAAACCGTGTCCAAACTATTTTAGAGATAGATATTTGTGGGTCAAAACTAATTCAAGTAACAAGGCTCACACTAATCAAGCTGATCTGTTGTATTCATCATACGTACGTAGTTTACAATTTTATTTTATGCATCATGGTATATACTCCATATCAATAATATTAATGCAATTTTACAGTTATTGCTAAACCTATACAGTTGCTACAAATAAATAGCTGTAGCAATCACAAAAATATCTTTGTTAATTAGTAGTATGTTATATATATATATAACACATATATATATATATATAGTTGCTTCAAAAGTCAGCGTGGTGTTATTGTTGTATCGTTTTGTCGATTAGTGCGACAACGGGATAAAGTCAAACAAAGCGATATTTTGAGGTTAGAGCAGAGTTGAATATGATAGTAGTAGAGTCTGGACAGAAGATAAATGTGTCCAAAGACACACCAAGCTTTTACCTATTTCAATGTAAAACTAATATGAGCGAAGAAGAAATACTTGGCATATCATAAGAAGTTTTTATGCGATCGTGAGAATTTTCGCTCACTTGTGAGATTATGATTATCAGACGTTAAAGTTTATGAATAACCAGCATAAACTCAATACTCAACATGCAAATGGGTTGAATCTGTAGAAACTATAATTCGTATTGAAATACAAAACTACAAAAAACCGATGTGGTGGCATGCAGACGCACATTGAATGATATATTCTCTATTCTTGATTCTCGAATTATAATATTTGAGATGATGACTCAACTATATAATGAAAATATGAAATTTACAAATTTAGTACAGAAAGAGATTTTCAAATTTACTAACACGTGCACAAAAATTTCTTTTAAAGAGAAACAAGTCGTGTGTGTCCTCAGAAATTTTATATGTTAGATTTTTATTTTTGAGCTATATGGAAAAATTCTATCTTTGCATTATAAAATTAAAAAAATGCTAGACATTTAGAAATAGATACTCGAGCCGAAGATACCTCACTTTGGCCGCCGCACCTCCGTCCCACCGATAACTCCCCCCCCCCCCCCCCCAAGCCTTGCATTATTCCCTCCACTTCCACCAGCCTTATCCCCTTCCCTTCGGTCTCAATCTGGTTCTCATTCCTTACTAACTTCAACTTGGGCACCTGTTCTGGTGAAGAATGTTTCTGTTACTATTACTACTGCTCCCACCCAGCAGATGGACACTCATTCCTCTATGGTTGGTTCTCCTCCAAGTGCCATAGCCATGAGTTCTCAGTTGGATCCTCTAGTCTCTGCTGAAGTTACGATGCAAAAGCGTCTGAAAGCTCTGCATTACCACTACCTCCTCCAACAATACCCTCTGGCCCAGTTCTATGTACTAAAACTCCGGGAATCACTAGCGATACAGTTATTGCAGGTCTTGATGCCAATCTTAACCCCACAAACACAAACCTTCCAATTCCTACCACCACCTCCACTACCAATGTCACCACCAACTCATCCTCTCCTGCAACTAATCATGCTTCCCAAGGAAATGTTAAAAATTGGGCTAAAAAGTTGGAAAGTTCGACTGATAGAACCCTAAAAAGGGTCTCCTCTCTGAGTCTTTCCCCAGAAGGAATACCTAGAGTTAAGATTCCAGAAGCAGTGTTTGAAAAGGGTGCCCAACTTCACCAAGACTTTGTATTGGGCATCTTCATGTGGAAAACTCCTTATGGGCATATTCAAAGTGTTTTGACTCAGATCTGGGGCAGAGGTGTGAAGCTAGAGATCCACCTTCGGCCTGCAACAAGATCAATGTTAGTCAGGATCCCAAACTCAACCATTAGACAAAAGATTGTGGATCAAGAGATTTGGCACATAGGAAACTCCCTCTTATATGTTGCTCAATGGTCTGCTAATCTTGCTGTCAAAACCCCAACCTTCTCATCTATTCCTTTATGGGCCCATGTAAGAGGTATCCCTTTTGATCTCTATACGCAAGCTGGGCTGAGTCGTGTAGCAGATCTCTTGGGAATCCCGGTAGAAGTTGATGAGTTCACCCGTAGAATGGTGAATATCGATGTTGCACACCTAAAGGTAAAGGTGGATTGTACTAAACCTCTCCCTACTACAGCTGAAATTGAAAGAGAAAATGGTGAAGTCATAACTCTCTCGATAGATTACCCATGGATTCCTCCAACTTGCCCATGCTGCAAGGAGATAGGACACCTTGAAACCTTGTGTCCTAATAGTCGTTGGACTCCTAACCCTATTTCTAAAACCTCTACCACAAAATCAAATTCTCAAACCTCTACTCCAAAAACTACCATACCTGAATTCGTCTACCTAAACTCCACCACTCCTGAAATAAACATCTCTACCTTAATCGCAGATTCCACCATCCCAAAGTCTACTACTCCTGAACTTCCCTTCCCAATCACAAACTCCGATACCACCATGCCACAAACTGTGATACCTGAGGCTTATGTCTCTAATTTAACCACTATAACCACCAAAACTACCACTCAACATTCCCCTCTCCCTACTCCAACCTTATCCGATATTTGTCATTCTCTCTCGACCACCCCTGGAATCCTTCTCTCTGATCCCCCCTCTCAGGGTCCTTCTACTACCCTTACTACTACTCCCACAAAATCTTCCCTAGCCTCCAAACTAGCAACTTCTCTTTCTACTGGCATAGAATTGATATTTGCTGAATCAGTAACAGACTTCTCTCTTATTCCCCAAAACAAAGTTACTCATGTCATTGCTCTCCAAGCTCAGCCTAAAGCTCGGCCTATCACTACCAATTCCTACAAAAAGTCCAAAACTGGTCTGCCCAATATTCAAGTAGTGGCATCCCCAAACTCCTTCTCTTGTCTGGCTGATTTAGATCATGTCATTGAAGAAGATATGTCTAAGGAGCCGGTTTGCAATAAAGATGTGCCATCAATCATCAATCATCCTGCCACTACCCCGACAGTGGGTTCTCTCCCCCACTTAGGAGTGTCCCAAACATAAAAAACATTTATGTCAATAAACCTATTTTTTTGGAATGTTAGAGGACTTAATGACATTGGAAAGCACACTGCATTTAGAAGTTGGCTTGTAACTCACCACGTTTATTTTGTAGCTATTTTTGAAACCCATATTAAGGAGCAAAATTTAAACCAAGTTATGAATGATGTCTGCCCCCATTGGTCGTTCGCTTCAAATCACTCTGAAGATGAAGATGGTCATATTATTTTGCTGTGGAAGTCAATAGTTACTGTTGTTGTTCTGCAAAAGTCAAAACAAGCTATGACCTGTAAAGTCACTATTCCAAGCTCTCCTCCTTTTCTCGACACTGCTATTTATGCTGCTAATACAAGTGAAGAAAGAAATGACTTGTGGATTGAATTACTTACTCTTAAGTCTTCTCTACAAACAGACACAAGTCCTTGGATTGTTGGTGGAGACTTTAACGAGATCCTTCATCCCTCAGAACACTCTTCGCCGGATGTCAGCCAATACTCTGCCCCCATGCTTGAGTTCAAAGCCTGTGTTGACCAAATGGAAATCAGAGACCTAAGATACCATGGCACTAAATATTCTTGGTCTAATAAAAGATCAGAAGACCCAATTGCAAAAAAGCTAGACAGAGCTCTAATCAATGAGCTTTGGCTGACTGCTTACCCTCAAAGCTTGGCCAACTTTCTCTCCCCAGAAATCTCAGACCATACCCTTTGTTGCATCCACCTCCACTGCCCCATACCCTTAGCTGGAACCAAACCTTTCAAGTACTTTAATTACCTCTCCTCCCACTCAGACTTCCTTACCACCGTTGCCAATGCCTGGATTTGCACAGAAAATGAAGATTATTCCCTAACCTCATTGAATATTCAGCAAAAAGAGATTAAGAGAGCAATGAAATCTTTAAATAGAGAGAATTTTTCAGAAATACAAAAGAGAGTAAGTGAGGTTAACAGTTTGTTTACAAATGCGCAGGTACTATCTTTACAGCAACCATCATCCTCACATTTCCAAGCAGAAGCAAACTGGCAATGCTAAAAGGAATTGAAGAAGAGTACTTTAAACAAATTGGCTCCAAACAAGAGATCAAAACACTTCCTACTTCCACAAAGTTGTAATAGCCAGAAATGCTTTTAACACCATACATATTTTAATTGGTCTAGATGGTCAAGAAGCCACTACTCCGGAAGCTATGGGGTCCCTGGTTGCGAATCACTTCACCAACATTCTAGGTCCAGACATCGAGTTCTCGTCCCAACTCTCTCTACAACCAATATGCGACTCTACCAAGTACTCTTGTTCTCCCCAAACTGCTGCTTTGATGTCAAGACTTCCAACTGTAGAAGAAATAGGTCTGTAGAAGAAATAGGTCCAGGTCCTGATGGTCTCACTTCTGGGTTTTACATGTCAGCATGGTCTATTGTTGGAGATGAGGTTGTAAATGCTATAATTCGGTTCTTCACTCACCCCTACATTCCCACAGCCATTAACTCAACTATCCTAACCCTGATCCCCAAGTTTTCAGGTGCCACAATCATTAAAGACTACAAACCTATTTCTTGTTGCAACACCCTCTACAAGGTGATCTCAAAGATATTGGTTGCGAAGCTTAAGCTTCTGTTGTCGTCTATCATCCTCCCCAATCAGACTGCCTTCATCAAAGGGAGGTTACTCCTAGAAAATTGTCTACTAGCATCAGAGATCGTTAGCGGTTATCATAAGGACTCAGGACCTAAGAGAATAACCTTATAGGTTGACATTGCTAAAGCTTTTGATTCTCTTAAATGGGATTTTCACTAGCTAGAAACGGCGTATTCCAACAACACCTTATCGGTCAGAGGACTATCTGTTAAAATTTTGTTGGATGGCTTGAATGAAAAATTCTGTTAAGCATGTTCTTGTATGTAGAAACCGTGGCTTGTGGGAACAGTTTAGAGACAAAGAAAACCCAATTTATTTTCTTTTTTTTTTCCACACCAATAGGAGAAGAAATAAATTGCGCACAGCTTTATATTGTTTATAATATTTTAGAATAAAATAAAAAAATATATTTGGTAGATTCTTATTGATTACGTAACTTGTGATTTGTAAGATACATGTTAAATTTGAATATGTGTTTTTCAATGAAAATTTAAGTACATACTTTGGAAATTGATGGATATATTTTTTTTTGTATTTTTTATTTAATAATATAGAGATGTGACTTAAAACACAGTCATTAAATTTAGCGACTGAATTACGATTGTTTTGCTACTGAATGGCTACTAAAATAAAACATTCGCCTAGTAGACGCTAATTCGAGACTCATGCATAATGTCGCAGTGTAGTCGCCAATTTGCGACTAATTTTGATACCAATTTGACAGTCGCTAAAAGTTGTGACTAAAGAACTACTATTTAGCGACTGCTTTATTTAATTTGGGCTTTAACAAAATTTGGGCCGTAACAAAATGGCGAAAGCCCAATTCTTATTCGTTTTCTTCCCCGAACAAACCCTAATCCCTCATTTCTTTTCTCAATTATTTCTTCTTCTTCGAGATGAAACGGCAAATTATTTCAGACGAATCCTCAAAACCCTAGATCTAAATTCCTCTCAATCGAGAAACCTCCTTGTATCAATAACAACTTCTTGGTTCCGGTGCGGTGCTTTTTGGGAGGGTTTACATGGGAATGAACCTTGATTCCAACGAGCTTCTTGCAATTAAACAAGTGGGTTTTCAAATTCTTAGTTGTAATTTTATGATCTGTTCTGCTGATTCGCGATTGTTTTTGGGATTTAGGTTTTAATCGCTCCTAGCAGTGCTTCAAAGGAGAAGACTCAAGTGAGAGTTACGGCAAAATTTTCCTTTTTTTTTGATTAAAATTTGTTCCCAATTTTGGTAACAATTTGTGTTTCCCTAAGTGGTTGAGGAACTATTTTTTTTGGGTCTTTCATAGGATCATATCCGAGAGCTTGAGGAAGAAGTACAACTTCTTAAGAATCTTTCACATCCATACATTTTGTGAGTAGGCGAATCCATTTAGTTCTTTTTATTTACAATTGATTTGTCTTGTATTCTTCTCATATTTATCTTGTTTTTGCTTGTAGAGAAACTTATATTCTGTAAGAGAGAGTGATTCCTTGAATATTTTGATGGAATTTGTTCCTGGTGGATCAATATTTTCTTTGTTGGAAAAGTTTGGATCTTTTCCTGAGTCTGTCAGTTTCTCACTATACCTGAACTTTGCTAAGTTCTTGTGTTTGAGCATCACAGGTGATGAATGTTGTGTTTGAACTTTTCTGAATAGGTAATTATAATGTACACTAAGCAAATTTTGCTTGGTTTAGAGTATCTTCACAAGAATGGGATCATGCATAGAGATATTAAGGTACTTTCCTCTTTCCAGTTCAACATGTGAATGTGTCTATGGTTGATAAAAATTCCTCTCTAATTCTTGTCGGATTCTCCTAGGGAGAAAATATTTTGGTCGATAACAAAGGGTGCATCAGACACGCAGATTTTGGTGCTTCCAAGAAAGTTGGATGGCTCCTGAGGTTATTCTTCAGACTGGTCATAGCTTGTAAGTATTTCTAGAATACCCTACTAGTTATCAGTTTCTCCCCATTTCCTACTTTCTCTTATCTTATAACTCTTTTTAAGATGATCGAGTATACATGTTCTGGGTTGTGGAAGAGGGTTCTCATTAATAATTCCCTGTGTAGCTCTGCTGATATATGGAGTGTTGGGTGCACTGTGATTGAGATGGCTACGGGGAAGCCTCGCTGGAGCGAGCAGTATCAGCAGCAGGTAAACAGATTCACTGGGTGAAGATACATTTCAATATTGTTGATGCATATGAAACTGCCTTTTATTTTAGAAACCTAAGAAGAACTAAGAATTTTTGCTTCCAATTTGCCGATGTCCTTCATATTGGTAGAACAAAAGCTCATCCTCCAATTCCAGAAGACCTCTCACTAGAGGCTAAAGACTTTCTATTGAAATGCTTGTACAAGTAAGTTTTAAGTTTTTTTCCCCAGTGTGTTTCTGTCTTTTATATAGAGAGATAGCTCCTGCACATGTACCTGTACAGACCGATGTCTATTTCTATTTCAATAGAGCATATATATCTGTTGTCTTATTGATAAGATAAGTTATATTTGCAGAGAACCAAGCTTGAGACTCTCTGCCTCCAAATTGCTTCACTATCCCTCCTTCCCTCATGACCTTAAAAACTTTTGTAATATTTGCAACTTGTACTCTTGGAATGGTTATTTGGATGTTTTCTCGAACTTATGTTGGATGTATCTTGAAACGTATGTCTTTGTTTAGTTATAGTTTTCATAATCAGTTTTGGTATTACAAAATCAGATAATTCATTTTTACCAGAATTTTTTAAAAAACATGATAATTAAACAGTCGTAAAACAGTCACCGAAACGTACACAAATCAGTAACCAAAACAATCGCAAATGAGTAACCAGATCAGTCGCTAAAGCGTTGCAATTCAGTCGCAACATTAACGACTGTTTAGCGAGAGAAGAACAACCAAAATTATCAGTCGCCAATTAGTAGCTCTATGTCAACTTTTTAGCGACTGATTATTTTAGCGATGCTTTGTTTAGCGACAACGTATGTCAGTCGCCAATCAGTCGTTACTAAGTAATTTGCGACTCTATAGTGACTGTTTTTGTAGTCAGTAATTCCATATTTTCTTGTAGTGGTGTATATAATATATATTATTTTGGTTATGGATATAAAGTTGGTTGACAAAAAACAAAAGATATAATAGATATGATAAATACATATTTTTCATTTGTTTGCGTTAGGAGTTCTTTTACACACTAAAAACAAAAAGCAAAAGTAGAAGTGCACAATATATCATATCACAGAAAAAAAATGAAACATTGAAATGAGGAAAACGAATAACACATATGTATTGAAAATATATGATCGTCTTGTAATCATTTCTCAACCTCAGCTTCACCAGAGAGTTCTTCGAGGGACTTGCCCTTTGGCTCAGGGACAAGGAATGTGAAGAGCATACCAATAAAGTTAATAACACCAAGCATGATCAATGAGTTCTTGACTCCAATACCCGGTGGGTATCCTGCATCTGTCTTGGCCGGATCCTGTGATTGAGCCGCATACAAGAACCCGAAGGCTCCAACAATGGCTCCAGCCTTACCTGTCGCGGCTGATATTCCGTGGCATGTGGACCTTAGTCTAGCTGGGAAGATCTCAGCAGGAACAATGAAAGTGGTTGCATTTGGTCCAAAGTTAGCGAAGAAAAAGGTGAGGGAGTACATAATCACGAATCCTATACGGTTGTCTGGTTTGATCCAGTGGTTGTAAGGGAAGGCAATGGCAAACATAAACACCGTCATGAAGAAGAATCCCATAAGTTGGATTGCAAACCTTCCCATGATATCAATAAATGCCACGGTGAACCAGTACCCTGGGACCGTACTACAAAGCGCGATGAGAGTCTGAGCCCTAGCGATCTTGAAAACCTCATGAATGGCATTCATTGTCCCTGCCTTTGGAATCCATCCGATGGCCGAAAAAATATCCTTTTGAAACAAATTTTGGCTGTAGAATGCAATGTCAAGCAAGAACCAAGTTGAGGTACACCCAAGGAGTGGAAGCCCATGGCGCCTAAGGAATTCCTTGGAGAACAAGCCATAGTTGAGTTTTGGATCATCCGCCCTTTCTTCAACCTCAAGTTCAACTTGTAAGACCTTAGACATGTCTTTTGTGGCTTGTTTAATGTCCTTGGCAACTAAAGCAGTGTAACGAGCGGTTTCAGGCATCTTCATACGCCAATAGAAGGTCAAGGCAGCAGGTATAGCGCCAAACATGACAATGATACGCCAAATGTAATCAGCCTCAGGAGGTGTTGAGAGAAACCTGTCTTGGTCATAGGTCGGCGATGGAAACTGTTTGTCGAAAATGGAAGAGACTGCAAGAGCCACAAAACCACCAGCCAAGATACCTACACCTTGCATAGCAAAGACGGCAGCGATGAAAGCCCCACGAGTCTTCTTGTTAGCATATTCAGACATGATTGTGGCTGAAAGAGGGTAGTCACCTCCAATGCCAAACCCGAGCCAAAACCTATACATAACCGTTCAAATATTAATATATTTATTTTATTGTATTTGGAGGTTGTAACTATCTTGTGTATGATCTCATGTTCATGGATAAAGCAGTTTTGACCCTGATAATTGTACCTAAAAAAGCAAAGAGTGGTCATTACACCCTTTGCTTGGTTTCCAAAGGAGAGACCGGAAGCAATAGAACACACGATCATCATGATCAAAGTGAGACCATAGACTTTTTTCCTTCCTAGCTTGTCACCAAGCCATCCGAAGAAGAGCTGACCTGCAAGAGTCCCACAGAGGGCCACACCATTGACTGCCGCCGCAACATGAGGGGGAAGGGAGCCAGGCTTTGCTGACTCTGGATTGAAGTAGTAGAGGCGTCCTAGGAGCTTCGTCACCAAGGACACACAAAAAAGATCATAGGCATCCGTGAAGAAACCCATACCGGCGATGACAATTGCCGTGAAATGATAAAGTTGCGTCTTCGCAACATCGAGTGCTTTTAGCACTCCTAGTTGCTGATCGGCCATCTCAGTCTCTTTTTCTTCTCCTGTTTTCATGAGTAAAAGTTTAGAAATACTTTCTTGTGGTACTGTAAAGATGCAACTAATCTTTTCTTTTTTCGGTCACGCAGCTAGTCTGTTTTACTTTAATATATACAAATAAAATGAATGGAAATGTTTTTTTTTTGGTGGTTTAATCTAAGCTACATGAAACTATATAAACAAATTTATTCTAGTGATTGAGTGCAAAGAAAACTTTTGACTATTCATAAAAATCTGTATATGTATGTGTGTGTAAAGTTGTAACTAATCTCACCGGCGAAGGACGATGCAAGAGAGAGAGAGAGAGAGAACTAATGAGAAAGAAAGGTGGTGGTGGTTGTGATTGTGGTGGCTGAGACGGCCAATATTTATAGAGCAGATCGGAGAAACATAGTCTCCGGCATCTTAAGGGTATATCCACATCTTTATTCAATTCAAACATATTTTCCATTAGTTTTCTGTTATATGTTTTGTTGCCTTTCTGGATATGGTATAATGGTCTACACATCATTTCTATTCCTTTTAGTAATGATTTACTAGCATGACATCCATGACATCTATCAGATTTCTTATCATGGACCCATTCTATGTTTGGTCCAAGTCCAACTAATTAAATTAGTTCTCGCTCTTATATGATATGAAGGGGATAAGTACCCGTAAATATCATAAATTAAATATATGCAAAAGAAATGCGTAGTCTATAAAAATGTTATCAATGTGTGATTTACTACGATGTGATTCCTCAGTGAGAATTTATTCATGGTGATCTTGGATATATCACTACATTCGAGTTGAAATTTCACACAAAAGTAAAATCCCAAATCGAAATAGATGAAGATGTGGAAAGCTACGAAACTATATTGGAGTAATCGACATGGCAGTAATGAGAAGTATATGCACATAACATCAGAATAACAATACTATCTAGTTTGCAACAAGATAACAATTCCTCAAATAATTTTAAAATTTTAATATAATTCTTTTAATTATATTGTTGTACTCGTATAATCGTATTATATTTCTAGATTTCCCTAAATATCAAGTTGACTTTCATTTAACGAACTTTTTTAATCGTCCATGAAAAGTCAACTTTAAAAATAAAAAACGTTTCCAGTTAGATTAATCTAAACATTACTTTCAAATTAAATGTCAACCATTTAAATATAATTACCCTTGATATATATACAAAGATATGTTCAAATCATTTTCTGCTACGCTTTGCTGAATTGGATATATTTGTAAGTCAAACTAAATCCAAGAGACAATGCTCCCACTAAAATTTCTGATCCATGTAGTTATACTTATATATTATGAAGTAGTCGTTTTATTCACTGCATTTGAGTATATACTTCCACATCAGTATTATTGAAACTAGTTTAACAGTTAATGCATAGCATATAATGATTCTTTAAAGAGTAGTTTTCAACAACAAATGAATAATATAGTAATTGTAAAATATTGGAAAATTTTACTTTTTCTTTAACGTTTTTGGAAAGAAAGATTTACCCTAACACATGTTATTTTCATGCGCACGTCTAATTTATCAGACTAATTAAAATTAGAGTTTAACATTTTGTGTTATAAGTTTAGTTTTGTAACAAATCCTGTGATAAATTAGACGTTTACATTACAAAATAGTTTATCAACTTAACGAAGGAAAAAAATATTAATTAATTGCAATAAATGTTACTATTGCTATTTTCTTGAATACATCTTGTTTTAAAAAGAAAAAATAAATTGACATCAAAAGGTTATTATTACTTAAATTTGAGGTGGTGTGGAATATAATAACCAACAAAGTACAAAGGTGTACTACATGTTCTAGCGATACGAGCAAAATGTGGGGTTCAGACCGAAATTTGCTAAACTAGGACTTGCTCTAATATTGTGTTGTGTTATTATGTGAACGAAGAGATTACAAATCTTATTATATAAAGTTGAGTTTTGAAAGTTAGCCAAGATTTTGATATGTGTCGTATCAAGTTATCAATCTCAGATTTTGACATGTGTAAAAATTAATATGTAATAGGAAGAATTTGATTATAACAAAACAAAATATTTTGTTTTTAAAAATATTAATAATGTAAAAAGATAATTATCAAAACTAACTGAATTTATTAAAAAATACAAGGGAGGTTATATATATATATATTTCATAAAATTTGAAATTATAATATTATTTACTTATTTTAATTTTAAGTTATTAATTCTTTAAAAAATAGGAAAAGTGATTAAGTAAAATATACAGTTAATTATTAATTCTAAATTTTGTAATACTCACTTCTATATAAACATAGATCGTCTTATATTTAAATAATTTATTCAAAAACACTGCTTTCAACTTTGTTTAATTGGGAAAATTTTTTAATGGGAAGATAAATTTTGTTTAATTTTCTAACCAAAATTTTTTCTAAAAAAAAATAATATATGCGTCTTCTTTTCCTAATACTATACTTTAAATTTTATTGTAGTATTTTTAGATTGTCTTATTTATTTTATATTTTATTTGGGATTCATATTTAGAGTGCTTATAATTTTCTATTGTTATCATTATTCATTCAATACTAAAGGAAGATAAATCTAATGGATAGATAAAATAGGCTAATCAAACACAAGTTTACAACAAACATAGATAGATAGATTAGAAAAACATAAATTGTTGTTGATAGATCCATAGGAGCTCAAAATTTGTGACATCCTGGTTTACGGAAAACTTTAAAAGAATTGATTTGGTCACATATGTCACCAAAATGCACTTATTTTTCCGGTCAAGGGTCCTGATTGTTGGAACTGTGCGAGTGAGGACAATGTACATAGAGAACACGAGAATTTCCACCTTGTTGAAGAACAAATGAAAGATCACTTGTTGATTTGTAGGGTTGGTAAACAAGTTTTTAAAGCCACTCATACTTAACTAACCAGCCATCGAATATGGGTGGGTCTACGGACCAGGAATAGATGTAGGGCCCACTTAGGAAGGTGGGCCCATAGATTAAAAGTGGACATGGGCTCACTAATCAAGGTGGCGGTTGAGGCATTACAGAGATAGAGGCTACATCATGGTGTGTCAAAGACAATTTCATGAATACATTGGAAAATTTAACATTAGTTACTATCAAAAGATTTTGTGACATAAGAAAAATGTTTTTACTTTCATTGGTTGTTAGAGCAAGCTATTTTGAGATAGCAAAAAGACATAAACATGTTCTCTCCACACAGGAGGAGGGCAGAGCCGAGGTTCTCTCTATGGTGGAGAAGGTTGGACACAAGGTTATCTCCCCAAGGGAAGAAGGTGGAGGAGGTTGGACGCAAGGTTATCTTCCCATGGGAGGAAGACGAAGCCAAGGTTTTCTCCATGGTAGAAGAGGTTGTACGCAAAGTTCTTTTCATAAGAGATGAGGACGGAGCCGAGGTTTTTTCAATGGTGGTCATACATTATTGTGATGATACATCATTAACTAGTATATTATGTAATATTTTTTTTATTCAAAATGTTTTTTGAGCCAACAATTTTATTCATTAAAAAACTATGCAAAAGTGAGAGTAAAATAGTTGGTGATAAAAAATATATTTGTAACATAAAGTATATTTAGGTGTAAAAAATACACTTTTTATAGTAACATACATAAAAAAAATAGTAAATGGATATAAATCAGTGTATTATAACAAAAATAAAATTTATAAATAACGTACAACAAATTTTAATATATTTTTATTAAATTTAATTTAATTTATAAAATTTTAAACCCGCACATCGGGCGGATCCTCTTCTAGTATATATATATACGAGTCTTTGACATAAAATAATGTAAATCCTCTATTCTTCTATCTCTTTATATCTTCTACAACATTGTCTTACACCCTAAGTCCATAATAACAATCCACCGCCTAAAATTCCCCCTCAAGATGAGAAGTGAAAATCTTGAATACCCATCTTGCAAAGTAGATACTGAAATTGTTGACGTCCAAGGGCCTTGGTTAGGAAATCAGCCAACTGCTCTGTAGTATGAACATGTTTAGTAGACAGAATGCCCTCTTTAATGGTATCCCGAACAAAATAGCAATCTTTTTCTATGTGTTTTGTCCGTTCTAGAAACACTGGATTTGCTGCAATATAAAGATCAGTTTTATTATCACAATGAAGAGTGATGGGTTCTGGATGAAGAACATGAAAAAGAAGAAGTAAGTCCAACCGACAATACCAAGATGGATCAGAATACAACACACCGTCATCTTTAGGGAGAGCGTGGTTTTGTTCCATGGGAGTATCTATAGGTTGAGCTCTAAGTATGCCATATTCATAAATGATATCCAATATATATTTGCGTTGAAAGATATAGAATCCTTGTTTTCCTCTAGACACTTCAATCCCAAGAAAAAATTTCACAGGACCTAAATCCTTCATATGAAAGCACTCACTCATATACTTCTTAAATGATGTTGTTAAAGCCTCATCGTTACCCCCAACAATAAAATCATCCACATATATCAGAACATATAGACAAGAAATTCCTTTGAAGTATGTAAAGAGAGACGAGTCCTTGTAATTGGATTTAAATCCAAACTGTAAAAGGGCAGTAGAAAGCTTTGCGAACCAGCACCATGGAACTTGTTTGATCCCATAGAGTGACTTTTTAAGTTTGCATACTTGATTAGTTTCTGTTGCGGTGACATCGGGAGAAAGCTTCATGTATATCTCTTCCTCTAAATCACCATGTAAGAAAGCATTATGCATGTCCATCTGGAATAATTCCCAATCACGAGTAGCAGCAACTTTCAACAAAGTACGAATTGTTGTCATCTTCACAACTAGGGCAAAAATTTCAGTATAGTCAATCCCCTCCTTTTGACGATTGCCAAGTGCAACAAGTCTAGCCTTGAACCATTCAATAGAACTTTCTGAGTTATATTTGATACGATAAACCCTTTTGCAACCAATAGCAGTTTTAGGCAATGTTGTAGTGTACCAAGTCTGATTATCCTCACGTGATCCAACCTCGTTATCAACATCATTATGCCAACGTGGATCACGCATCGCCTCTTGAAAGGAAACAAGTTTGAAATTGGCACTAATGGAGGCCAAAAACAGCTGTTGTGGAGGAGAGAAACGATCAAGTGATACATAATCATAGAGAGGATAGAGACACTTACTTGAGGAAAGTTGAAGAGAAAGAGATGATGCGTGAGGGGGTTTATCAAGTTACGTGCCAGAATATGTAACATACGACTCAAGAAGCACTGACCGCATCTTTTTACTTTGCCAACCCCAATATCACCAAGAGCAGGGTCTAGTCGAGCCACTTCTCTTGTGCCTACTGGTTGAATCTGATCTGAAAAACCAATTGGTCGGTCTGGGTCCAGTCTTTGATTGTCAAAGGAGTTCGTCGAAGGACCGATCAGGCTAGAATATGGATTGATCGGTCCAACATCTTGAGATTGTT
Source organism: Camelina sativa (assembly GCF_030686135.1). Classification (NCBI taxonomy): domain Eukaryota; kingdom Viridiplantae; phylum Streptophyta; class Magnoliopsida; order Brassicales; family Brassicaceae; genus Camelina; species Camelina sativa. The sequence goes on from NC_141890.1 coordinate 36,391,494, forward strand.
GAGAAGCACCTGACGGAACGATCGGTCTTGAATCCGGATCAATTAGTCTCTCGCCTTTAAGTTGTTTTCTTTCACACGAGGATGGTAAGGGATCAACCGGTCTTGTGTCCAGATCGATCGATCAACCGGTCTTGTGTCCAGATCGATCGGTCAAGCAACAGGTTCGATTATTTGTGGGATACGAGTGACCAAACTGTCTGTTGGGAGAGAAAGAAACTTTTGTTATCGTCTTCATTCACAAGAGTACTATTGAAATAGGGAAAACAATCCTCATTGAAAATGACATCTCTAGATTCAAACGTTTGTACAGTTTGTAAATCCACTACAAGCCACCCTTTCTTGCCAAAAACATAGGCGAGGAAAACACATCGGGCATTGCGATCATCAAACTTATTATTCGAGCGGCATACAATCTTTGCATAACACAGATACCCAAACGTCCTAATTTCTCTATATGGAGGAGGCTTCTGAAATAAGAGTTCAAATAATATTTTCCCCTGAAAAAGAAGGGATGATGTTCAATTTATCAAATATGTAGCTGCTTGAATACTTTCGTCCCAAAAATGTGTTGGTAGTTGTGCTTGTTATAGAAAAACACGTGCAACATTCAATATATGTCGATGTTTACTTTCAACTCTCCCATTTTGTTGTGGGGTATAGACGCAAGAAATTTGGTGAATGATACCATTTTCTACAAAGTAAGACCGCATACATGTGAACTCGGTGCCATTATCCCCTCCTATAGTGTTGACCTTCTTGTTAAATTGCCGAAGAACCCTAGCCACAAAGTTTTTCAATACCGTACATACAGACGATTTTTCAAGAAGTAGATGTGTCCAGACAACTCGAGAAAAATCATCTACCATAGAAAGAAAATAAACTGCTCCACAAGTACTCTTTGTTCTATAGGATCTCCAAACATCACAATAAATTAAAGAAATTATCATCAGCTTTATTTGAACTTTCGGAAAAGAAAACATGAGATTGTTTTGCTCTAAATTAAACATCACAACATTCCTCCAAAGCACTAATACTACTATTGAAAACGCCAATTTTTAAAAGAAATGATAAGACTTTCGACAAAGGATGACCCACTCTCCTATGCCATAACTCTCGAGTATCCCCTGTTGCAACATGATTTGACTGAGGTAACACAACACCAACCAAATGATAAACCCCATCACGTTCAGTTACCGCTCCAATCAAAGTCCTCAAAGCTTGGTCCTGTATCACACAAAACTGTTTAGTAAAGATAACAACAATGGCAATATCACGTAACAGTTGTGCAACAAATATAAGTGTAATTGATAATTTCATAGAACACATGATGAAGTATTAATTTTCCTCCAAGAAAAAGAGTTATATGTCGTGTTGCCCAAGTAACTTTGTCATTTGTTAATCTGATAGCACATGAGTCGATGATGAGATGCGCCTGAGTCAAGAGAATTATATCACCTGTTATATGATGAGATGCGCCTGAGTCAATAATCAAATCAAACTGACTATGAGCTCCACATAAAAAAAGTTTTTCTCTCTTACCAGAATATCCATCTTGATTCGATCTGTTGATTTTCTTGTTTTTTCTCAATGAATTCACCTAGTGAGCTCCATTGATGATCCGAAGTGGTGGAAATTTGGTTGGGGTCGCGTTGGAGGTACTTGTCATTGTAGCCTTGAAGTTGATGCTCACGCGTACCATCGCTAATAGACCAACGATTCTTCATACTTGCCCACATCACGGAGGCATCATCGACAAGGGAAATCGATGATCATAGTCTTGGTTCCACAACGCTGTACAACCATCCTATGATCATTGAATTTACCATATCCCAACATTCCGCATTTTTGCCATCATCAACTAGTCGTTTGAGACTTCCATTAAGAAATCCCAACTTACGGTTGGTTCGTAAGGCATTCATCATGAGTTTTGACTATCTTTAATAGTTGGTACTGTTCAAAAGGATTGGTGTTAAAACCTATCCTATATTATCACTTGTGTTGAGAAAACTTGGTGAGATCAACGCTGATTCACCACTGAAATCGCTGACCACAAGCTTGCCATCACTCTTGTCCTCTCCATTCATGCTTGATTCACGATCTGTTGAGATATTCAAAGCAAATTTCAGGTCGAGGCTGTGATATCATGCTATATTAGGGTTTGTTATGAGCTTCTAATTTAAAACCAATTGGCAATGAGTGGATTGACCCTGACCCTTTATATATTACTTAACTCCCATCATATTTTCCAATGTGGGATCTTTCTCCACACGCTCCCTTGAGATAATAGCTCTTCTAGCCATTAATCTAGATAGCCAGATAATGTTTTTTTTTTAGCTATCTCGATGGAATTGGACATTCTTTGTGTCCTTCAATTAATGGGGTGATCAGATCTCTTTCTGGACCAGATTAATTAATAGGTCAGCATGCATATGCTTTAATCAATATAATAAAACTTGTATGTTTTTTTACCAGAGCATGACACATCAGGTTTAACATCCAAGCTAGTGTTGACACATCAGTTAAAATCAATAGTCAATAAAAACCTTTGAATTAATACAACTAAGATTTGTAGACCAACTAAAAAACTAGGTCTGGTAAAAGAAAAGAAACATGGTCACTAAAGGAAAAAGACAATTGGGCCATTATTGTAGTGAAGACCCATATGTGTAAATGGGTTTGTTTAGTATAAGAGTTAGGTAGGAAAAAAAACATGGTCACTATAGGAAAAAAGCCATTGGACCATTATTGTAGTAAAGACCATATGTGTAAATAGGTTTGTTTTGTGTAAGAGTTAGTTAAGACAAGACAAGTATAATATGCTGTGAAAACTGAACATTTTGGATACTTTAATTGGAAGATACTTTAATTCTTTAATTGGAAGATACTTTAATTTTATTGGAAGATACTTTAATTTCAGTTAGCTAAGACAAGACAAGTATAAATATACTTTAATTTCATCGGAAGATATTTTAATTCTTCAAATATACATCTAGTTTTTTGGTTCAATGAAAATTGAACATTTTGGATTAACTATATTAACATCCAAAATATTCAGTATTGTTTTTGTAAGAGAAGAATATAATTTTCAAGTCAAAGAAACAAAAACGTATTTCTTGACATAATAAAATTTAAAATATATGTAAAAACTAAATTTATAAAATTAAAAACTCAAGTATCATATGAAAATAGAAATAATACTAAAAATACAAATAACCATTGAATTATCAATAACTTATGAAACTTGATATCAAAGAACATATATATTACATCATGAAATCAGAAAACTTGATATCTCACAAATATGTTTTGTTATGATATAGTGATTCCTATGAACACTGGTGTTGAAGTTGTGGAAACCTCTTTGAGATTAGCAAGAAAATGGGGTTATGAAAAGAAAAATATTCTTAAAGATCAAGTATAGACTTTTCGGGTTCTTTCTTTTTAAGAATTGTTATTCACATTAGTATATTACAAATTTGAAAGACTATTTTTACAGGCTATAATCATCACATATTGTGGCTGCTTTCATGTCGTAAACAATATAATGGATTCGATTTCTATTTTATTTATTATTGGTTTGAACTTAGTTGTGGTTGTTTTTGTGTGTTTCTATTTTATTTATTCGATTTCTTTAATCTATTTTCTTGAAAAGAAATCATGTGTTATATAGTTTCTTTCTGAACTTCCATTAATATACTAAGAGGTTTGTGTAGAAAATTGGTATGTATTAACACTTAGCAAAAGAGACTTTGTTGAAGAGGAAATAGAAATATGATTAGGAAATATGATCAGAGGTTTGTGTAGAAATAGTATTAATATATGCTCTACTTCATTTGTATTCTCGGAACTTTCGTTACTTAGCCTTGGAAATTCCGTTATTTCAGTAAGTTTAATTTTCGGTTATTTTAAGTGTTGCAAATGTTACCGAAATAAAATTTGGTTGGGTTTCCGGTTAACTTTGTTTCTAAATTTTAAAATCAAAATTAACCAAATTTCTTTTTCAAATCTGATTTCCTTAAGTTATTGTGAAATAATTTTGGGTTCTTTTGGTTAAATTCGGATAATTTGGTTCAGTTTACTTGAGTTATTAGCAAAAACTGGTTTAAACTTTTGTGAAATTCATGTAATTGTGGTTTAATCCAGTTATTCCAAACAAAAATTTGGTTAAATAAGAACTGAACAAATATTTTTGGTCAATCAAAATAAATTAACATATCGCCGATCCCTTCAAGACCTGTAACCGAAACCGAACCAAACAGCAAAAGTTTTCAGTTAGTTTGGTTATGTGACACCCCAGTTTGTGAAGAGGTTTAAAAGAATTGATTTTTCCACCTAAGCGTGTTTGAGCTGTAGTAGTTTCAGGATAGGTGAGCTTCTGAGAAGTGATTGTCAGAACTGTGCGAGTGAGGAAAAGTGCGAGTGAGGACAAAACACATAAAAATATCATGTGGTGATTTGCACGGACAATAAACAAGTCTTTAAAGCTTTCCGGACATAGCAAACTGGCCGTCGGATATGGATAGGCCCATGGGAAGGGAGTGAATGTAGGGCCCACTAAGCAAGGTGGGCTCACTGGCCGGGAGTGGACATGGGATCCACTAAGCAAGGTTATGGTTGGGGTGTTATAGGTTAGTTTGCTTTGGCTATTGACCCTTTTTTTTAATATAATAATTCTCTAGTGATCGCATATTCACTAACAATCTATCTCCAATTGATACAACCAGCAGATAACAGACAATAAAATATACCAATATCATTGAACGAATGAAATAAATAAACAAATCCATCAACAATCCAGCAATACCAAAATCATACAACAAGTCATAGATCCAGCAACTTAACATTCGTTCTAGATAACAATGTTCCATTATAGCAACCTAACTGAAGCATAGAACAATTAATCGAGCTTCTAGAACATCCTCCTCTTCATCGCCCTGATTCAGGATCATAGTTTTCCTTTACATATACCACAAACAACAATTGAGATGTGTTAGTATTATCACAAATACTCAGTGAGGAAATCCTCCCATCTATGGACTATAAACACAAGCATTTGAGATCTCCAAACAACAAACAACATATAACACAATCAAACCAGATTGTTGCTGAAGGTTAGTGTCGACTGACATCATCCGGTGTCGATTGACATCCTCCTGGTGTCGACTGACATCCTCCTGGTGTCGATCAACACTCTCAACCTGGTGTCGACAGACACCCCCTAGTGTCGATCGACACCTGCTCGACATTCCTAGAAAATCCTAGTCTGTGTCGACCAACACCTCCCCATGATGTCGATCAATACCCGTTAGATTCCTCCCATCGTCCTCCCATTGGTGGCGATGAGACCGAAACCCTCTTGGTGTCGATCGAACCTGATGCCAAGCATCGTTCGACTTCGATCACCAGCTTAGATCTATGCCTCCAATCGCTTCTTACTCGACCAAGGCATCCACAAGAGCGAGACCAAGCCACAGAGAACACAAAAATCACACAAATATTCAAGGGAATTAATCACACAACTCATAGAACACCACAAAAGAGAATCTCAAGCTTAGATCAGCTATAGTCATGCACTCACCTCTTAAATAAGAAGATTCTTACTCTAGAAGGATGAAAATAACACCACAGCAAACCTCCAACACGTTTCCTAGCCTCAGATCACCACTCCACAGGAAGGATACCTCACATGAATACACTAGGAAAACTTATCTTTCTTTCTTTTCTCTGGAAACGACAAATGAACGGTCACAGGTTCCATAAAATCGAATTTTCCCTTAAATAACACGGTGTTAGGTTTTTTTCCTAAACCAAACCGCTCTAATTCGCTCGAACCAGAAACTGATGGTGCCGACCAATACTCCTATAGTGTCAATCGATACCTATCCCAAGACCAAAAAATTGGTTTACGAATGTTACAATTATTTATCCCACCTCTGACTAGTGGTTACTCAGGAAAGGGTAATATTTCATAGCCATTGTCTGATGACAAATGATCCGGTATCTTGTCGTCGTCCCATATATCATCACCACTGTCAGAATCGGAACCAACTTCCTCTGTTCTAACCATCTCAGGGAAATCATCTTCGATGTTTAAGTTAGTTTTTTCAAGAGCAGCTTCATCAGCATTAGCTTCTTCGACATTAGCTTCTTCATCCCCACCACCTATTGCATCATCAACATCATTGCAATCTTCATCTCCATAAGCCACACAGTCATCGTCACTGTCATCCTCCACCTCTATCACTGTCATCTTCGTTATCTTCATCACTTCTTTTTTCCGTTTTCGACACCGACGTGAAGCTCCACCTCTATCTCTCTTTCCTTTATCTCCAACAACAGATTCAGATACGCATACACCTCTGACAATAGAAACTGCAATGTCTTGCGGTGGAGCTCGAACTCCATCATCAACTCGAGGAGCTTCCTCTAAAGGGTTTCGATCAAACACAATTAAACTTTGTGATTCATCTTCCGGTGGACCTCCAACAAACGATATCAGACCTTTATTTCTCACTTTCGGCATTTGGGACTGAGAAATCGATTGGGGAAATTCAAAAATTAGGGTTAATCGAAAAATCAAATTGGGGAAATGAGAATTAGGGATTGCAATGCGAATTGGGGATTTTTGTTGTGTTTGATCGATTTAAAATGGTGTCGTTTTGACACTAACAGGGGAGGATTAACGACCTCTTAACGCTGACTAATTGCTCTGTTTAGGAATTTAACGACATGTTTTTTCCGTCCTGGTCAACAAAATTTGGTGTTTTAAACGGTAAGTCAAGAAGTTTATGTTTAAAATTGCTTTTCATAAAGTTGGTAATTAAAATGGCCACAATTTGAAAGATCGTGATTTTAATGACATTTTTCCCCTAAATATTTATGGGGTATTATTGGATTAAAGATTTTAATGGATTTTAATTAACTCAGAACATTAGTGGATTTAAAAGTGTAATGTATTTGTGTGGATTTTATAATGCATATAAGGTGAATTTGAAAGTCATTGATAATATATTTTTGGTGATTGTTATGGATTTTTTTAAAGTTATTTATAGAAAAAATAAAAAATTATCCATAAAGAAAAAATAATATGTCAAAGGCTAGAGATCCATCAAGAGAGAGAGAGGGAGGAAAAAAAAAGGAAGTGCTTGAGAAAAGTGTAGTATTGTGTTTGTTCATATTTTAGAAGCAAAGTATTTTGAAATCCAAAATAATACAAAATCTATTAGATACTGAATAACACTAGGTTTTAATGGATTTTTTAAAATACACAATTGAATAACACCTGATTTCTAAACACATCATATTCCTTTAAAATCCACGATCATTCCCTTACTTTCTTCCACTTGCAAACATTTCCTTATTGAAATAAATGTTATCTATGACAAAAAAAGGAAAAAAAAAATTACTGAACAACTTTAGACCTCATAAATGAAATAAGAAAGAAAATATGTACTTATTTTATGATAATTATTTTCAACCTGCTTCGGGAGTCGTCGGTCATAAACAATAACAAAAATAGAAAGCAGAGTAATTAAGTTAAGACCTTGAAATTTTTTATGTTCCTGAAATAGGTTTTGGCTTTATTTCACTTTTGTATCCATTTCATAATTTTGAAAAAAAAAGTTTTTTGAGAAAATAGGAAATCTAATTTTTAAGTGTTTTAACATTTTTTCAAAGAAAAATTTCCTCCAAAAACCATCATCCACATTTTTTTATTTTTTTCAAAATAATATAATCAATCAACTTATTACGTGTAACATCCGCGAACCAAATAGTGATATTTGGGGATAGGTGTCGATCGATACTATGGGGTGTGTCGATCGACACCAACTTTTCTGGTTTGACCAGATTGAGTTTTAATTGACGTTTTGGGTTGATTTGGTTTGGTTGGTTCCCAAACCGACGTATTTAAAGAGGAGTCGAGGGTTTTAGTGTTTCTCTTCGCCGTTTAGTGAGAAAAAGAGAGAAAAAGGAGAGAAAACGTTTGTGAGTGTTCTTGAGAGATTTTGGCTTGTTCTTGGTGGTTTTTGGTGAGATCTGTTTCTGTGGAAGGGAGTGTGGTTGCTGGGAAAGAAGGAGAAGCTTCTCGTGGTGTTGTTCCACCGTTTCTCAATCAAATCTTCCTGCAGAAGAGGTGAGTGCAGGACCATGGCTGATCTAAGCCTGAGTTCTCTTATGTTTTGCTTGTTTGGTGTTGTTTTGGTGTTTTTCTTGCTTGTGGTGGTTGTACTATGGTTCTTATAGGTTCCTGAAGCTTTTGGGTGAGTTTGGAGATGATTGGAAACGGAGATTCGATGATCGGCTTCACGCAGAATGTGTCTGCGGGGTCGGTGTCGATCGTCGACACCAACTTGTCTGATTCGTGATTTCCTGGTTTGTTATGTTTGTTTGTGGTTTGTTAAACATGGAAATCTCAGTTGCTTGTGTGTATAGCCTAGTAGATGGGAGGATTGTCTCACTAAGTATTTGTGATATACTTACGCATTTCAATTGTTGTTTGTGGTGTGAAGGTATGTGACGTGGAATCATGGCGATGAGGAGGAGGATGATCAAGAGTCTCGTTTGTGTGATGTTGGTTATGTTATTGGAACCTTGTGTAGAGATATGCTAGGTTGATGGATAGAATGGTTAGGGAGGTTATTGTGTTGATGATGTATCGGTTTTTGTATTATTGGTATGTTTCCGCTGTGCTTATGGTATTTGCTGGTTTAATGAGGTATTGTAGTTTGGTTGGTTTAATTAAGTAGTATGGGATGCTTAGTTATATATTATTATTATTAAAAAAAAAAAAAAAAAACGGGTCAGGTTGTTTCATTACGTGAGGTAACGCTACTTAGTGGAATCAAATTTTGGTGGAATCGATCGTAGAGATGATGTTATAACTACTTGACTAAAAACACTTCCCCATTCAAGCTTGTAAAAAAAGTAAAATGTGCATCAAAAATCAAACAACTAAAAAAATCAAAATCTAAAAATTAAAAACCATAAACCAAAATTCAAAAACCCTTTTAGAACTACAACATCCATAGCTTTAAAAACACCCAAATGTGTTGAAAGCGAAAATAGAAAGTACTCACTGATTTGATCTATCAAATTCTTGTGGCTTTATACAAAACAGTCCGGTGATATAAAAATAAAGTCTAACATGTTATTTATAACGCTGTTTATTTTATAAATAAGATATATATTGGCTATTTATAACACTGTTTATTTTATATTGTGTTATTTATTTTACCATCCTATATATTTTGATTGGTAAATGCATACTGCTTTATCAATAATTATCAATTATCAATGTGATATCAAAAGTGTTATACAGGTTTTTTTTGAATAGTTTACCTTCAGTTTGTATTAGGATAGATGGTTTATGATTTAAACCGGTTAACTCAGTAAACAAAGATTGTATTCTGGTTTAGTGTTTAGCATATAAGCTCGAGGATTAACATTAATTGAGGTTAACAATTGTAATAAACTTTTGGATCAGATTCATAAAACGGTGTTTCCCACCTTTACTTTCTTCCGGTCGTTCTTCACCTTTTCCGGTTAACCGGAACTTAATATGATATCATAGCTCGTTCTTTTGAGTCTCTTTTGCTTCCGCTTACATTGATCGGAGATGAGTCTTCCACTTTCATCGCTTTCACGTTTTATTCAGCTTCTTGTTATCACGATTTGTGATTTGTACTTTTGGATTTTGTTTCTGATCCAGATCTTTTGATTTCTCTTTAATTGAGCTTTGGGTGAACGGATCTTGCTTCATTTTTGATTCCGATTTCACTTTTCTTTGACATTTCTTTACAAATCACATAAAAATGAGTTTGTATGTTCTTCTGTCGCTTGCTCCGAACAATCGACCTCCATCGCCGCCGATTATAACCGAGCAGTCACATTGTGCAACAAATCAATATGCTAATCCCTATTCTTTACATAATACTGATCATGCAGGGTTGGTACTAGTCTCAGATCGCTTATCTACGGCTTCAGATTTTCATTCTTGGCGACGCTCGATGTGGATGGGTTTAAATATCAGGAACAAGATGGGATTTATTGTAACAACCCAACCCGTTTTTTTAATAACATAATATATAATTAAGCATCTCATACTACTTAATTAAACCAACCAAACCACAATTCAACAATAAACCAACAACAACCAATATGCATAGCGGAAACATACCAACGATACAAAACCCACATATCATTCATACCATATCATTCCTAACCATTCAAACCAGCAACCAAGCATAACTCTATCCAAAGTTCCAACATCAATATCATAACCAACAACACACAAACGAGACCCTAGATCATCCTCCTCCTCATCGCCTTGATTCCACAATCACACTTTGCATTTACCTGCACCACAAACACAAATTGAGATGCATGAGTATTTAATAAACACTCAGTGATGCAATCCTCTCATCTACTGGGCTATACACACAAGCAACTGAGATACCAATGTTTAACAAACAACAAACAAACACAACAATCCAGGAAACCCGCAACAGACAAGTTGGTGTCGACCGACACCGAATTGGTGTTGATTGACACTAACCCCAACATGGTGTAGACCGACACCCACTTGGTGTCTATCGACACCGACCCCGCAGACACGTTCTGCTCGAAGCCGATCATCGAATCTCCGTTTCCAATCATCTCCAATCTGTCCCAAACTCACCCAAAAGCTTCGGGAACCTAAAAGAACCATAAAACAACCCCCACAAGCAAGAACAACACCACAAAACACAACAAATCAAGCAAACAAATGATTCTCAGACTTAGCCATGCACTCACCTCTTTTGCAGGAAGTTTTGATTGAGAAACGGTGGAAACAACACCTTAAGAAGCTACTCCTTCGTTCCCAGCAACCACACTCCTTTCCACAGCAACAGATCTCGCCAAAATCACCAAGAACAAGCCAAAATCTCAAAAGAACACTAACTCTCAGTTTTTCTCTCCTTTCTCAAAAAACCTCGACCTGGGTCACTTCTCCCCTTAAATACTCAGTTTAGACAGACCAATTAAACCAAACCAATCCAAAATCGCGAATTAAAATAATTTGGTCGAACCAGAAAACGCTGATGTCGATAGACACACTCCATGATGTCGATCAACACACTCCATGATGTCGATCGACACCCATTCCCAAATTCCACTATTTGGTTCACGGATGTTACATTTATCAATGGTACGATTACTCGACCTCCGGAAAATCATAGGGATTATGAAGTTTGGACTAGATGTAATGATTTAGTATCCACATGGTTAATGAATTCGGTTGATAAAAAGATAGGTCTGAGTTTGCTTTTTATAGCTACTGTTGAAGGTATTTGGAACAATTTGGTCTCCCGTTTCAAGCAAGATGATGCGCCACGAGTGTTTGCTATTGAACAGAAACATAGCAAGATTGAGCAGGATTCGAATGATGTTTCTACTTATTATACTGATTTGCTCACTTTATGGGAGGAATACAAGAATTATATTGATCTTCCAGTGTGTACTTGTGGGAGATGTCAGTGTGATGCTGCGGTTAAATGGGAGAAATTACAGTAGCGGAGTAAAGTGACAAAGTTCCTTATGGGTTTGAATGAAAGCTATTATCAGACTAGGCGTCACATTTTGATATTAAAGCCTATACCTACAATTGAGGAAGCTTTCAATATGGTCACTCAAGATGAGAGACAGAATCATGTCAAGCCTCTTACTAGAGTTGACAATGTTGCCTTTCAAACGGTTTCACAATCAGATGGAGATATGGACGGTGCCTATGTAGCAGCTTATAATACGATCAAGTCTTATCAAAAGAAGGTTTGCACACACTATGGAAAGACATGACATACAATCCAGAAGTGTTTTAAGATACATGGATTTCCTCCTGGATATAAAACCAATTCTATGGGTTACAAATACAAAGGAAATGGTCAAAACCAGCTTCAACCACGTATGCCAGTCTCTCAATTCCAGCCTCGAATGATGCAAACTCAACCTCGGATGCAAATGGCTCCTTATGATCCAATGCAGAAGGCTAATGCTATTGCCAATGTCTATTCAGAGACCAAAAGTGAGGTTTACACCATTTTTCCAGCTTTTATTAAACTCATTTCTACTCAATATGACTCGACGATTAAAGCTATTTGTTCAGACAATGCTCCTGAGTTAGCTTTCAATGACATTGTTAAAGAAAATGGAATGGTGCATTATTTCTCATGTGCCTACACACCACAACAAAATTCAGTAGTCGAACGTAAGCATCATCATTTGATTAATGTAGCTCGTTCTTTACTTTTCCAATCTAATATTCCTTTACAATATTGGAGTGATTGTGTTTTAACAGTTGTGTTCTTAATCAATAGGATACCATCACCTTTAATAGACAATAAATCTCCTTTTGAACTTCTTCTTAAGAAATTGCCAGATTACAGTCTCTTAAAGTCTTCTGGTTGTTTATGTTATGTTTCCACTTACTCAAAGGATAGACATAAGTTTTCACCTATAGCTAAACCTTGTGTTTTTCTTGGTTATCCTGCTGGTATTTAAGGGTATAAGGTTCTTGATTTAGACTATAATTCAATTTCCATCTCCACAAATGTTATTTTCCAAGAAAACCAATTTCCTTTTAAAACTAGTGATCTCCTTTCCTCCTCTGTTATGCCTTTACCTCCACCTTTACATTTTGTTGATTCTGAGTCTGCTAGCGATTTTGAAAGTTCTTTGATTGATCATTCATCTGCATCAACATCTACTACATCTAATAGGCATTTGAATTCTAGCACCATCGATATTGTAACTGAGCATAACATTGAGGGCGATTCTCTAACTGTTACTAGGCCTAAACGAACTACTAAGTCCCCTATTTATCTGTCTGAGTATCACTGTTCTTTAGTACCTTTCACTTCTACTTTACCACCTACTACTAAAGTTACTACTCCATTTCCTATTACTTCTACTATATCTTATGATCAACTTTCGCCAGAATTTTGATCCTATATATTTTCTTATAGTCTTGAAAAGGAACCAAATTCCTTTGTTGAGGCTATGAAATCGAAGAAATGGACTAATGCAGCTAATGACGAGTTACAGGCTCTTGAACTGAACAAGGCGTTTGAGGTTCAAACACTACATGAGGGTAAGAATGTTGTGGGTTGCAAATGGATCTTTACCATAAAATACAATTCGGATGGCACCATGGAGAGATACAAGGCTCGTTTGGTGGCATAGGGCTTTACTCAACAAGAGGGTGTTGATTATTTAGATACTATTTCACTTGTGGCTAAGTTGACTAGTGTGAAGTTTATACCTGGTCTGGCTGCTAAACAGGGTTGGAGCCTCACGCAAATGGATGTTTCGAATGCTTTCTTACATGGAGATCTTGAAGAGGAGATTTACATGTGTTTGCCTCCCGGTTATACACCTCCAACAAACACTATGTTGCCTCCAAATCCAGTTTGCTGTCTCCTTAAGTCCTTATATGGACTTAAACAATCCTCTCGACAATGGTACAAACGTCTCTCCTCTGTCTTGTCTCTCCTCTGTCTTATTTGGTGCCAATTATATCCATTCCCCAGCTGATAATACACTATTTGTCAAAGAAGGGTCTGGTGTTTTTTTTATGTGCTTGTCTACGTAGATGACATCATGATAGCAAGTGATAATGATAAGGCTATGGAGAACTTAAAGGATCTATTAAAGTCTGAATTCAAGATTAAAACTTAGGTCCAACTAGTTTTTTTTTAGGCTTGGAGATAGCTAGATCTGATAAGGGAATCTCTATCTGTCAGAGAAAGTATGCCCATAATTTGTTGACTGATGCTGGATTCCTGGATTGCAAGCCAAGTTCTATTCCTATGGATCCTAATGTGCATCTCACTACAGATATGGGCACACTTCTTCCTAGTCTGAAAGCTTACAGAGAACTTGTAGGTCGATTGTTATATTTAACAATCACAAGGCCTAACATTACTTTTGCAGTACACCAATTGAGTCAGTTCATATCAGCTCCCTCCGATGTTCATTTGCATGCTGCACATAAAGTTCTACGCTATATCAAAGCTAATCCGGGTCAAGGTTTGATGTACTTTGCAGATACGGAGTTGTGCTTAAATTGTTTTGCAGATGCTGATTGGGGTACTTGAAAGGAAACTAGACGATCAATTAGAGTCTATTGCATCTATCTTGGTACTTCCCTTATCTCTTGGAAGTCGAAGAAACAAGCTGTCACAAGTCGGAGTAGTACAGAGTCGGAATATCGAGCTATGGCACATGCGACTTGTGAGATCATGTGGTTACAACAACTACTCAAAGACCTCCGCGTCAAAGTTACATGTCCTGCAAAGTTGTTCTGTGATAACAAGTCTGCTCTTCACATTGCTATGAACCCAGTGTTCCATGAAAGCACCAAACACATCAAAATTGATTGCCACACTGTTCGTGATCAGGTGAAAGCAGGTACTTTACGAACATTACATGTTCCAACCAAGAACCAACATGCTGACATACTCACAAAGCCTCTTCAACCCGGTCCTTTCCATCATCTACTCAAGCTCATGTCATTGTCAAGTCTTTATCTTCCCAACCAGACAGTTCGAAAGTAAATACATGAGGGGGTGTATTAGGATAGATGGTTTATGATTTGAACCGGTTAACTCATAACACCAAGATTGTATTCTGGTTTAGTGTTTAGCATATAAGCTCCAGGATGAACATTAATTGAGGTTAACAATTGTAACAAACTTTAGGATCAGATTAATAAAACGGTGTTTCCCACCTTTACTCTCTTCTGATCGTTTTTTACCTTTTCCGATTAACCGGAACTGAATATTTAATAATTTATTATTTTATATTGATTTTCCTTCAATTTTTCTTACAACTTTTATATACCTTTTTTTTAGTTAGTACTATTCTATAATAGTTTACTAAATTCCAGCTTATAGCTTTTTAATAGTTTTGTGTCCTCGAGAAAGCTAAGAAAATTGTGGTTTATATGTGATATTTTGATCCCCCTTATCAAAGCATATAGATATACCATCAAAAGGTCAATGCAACCGTACAACACACTCCTAGATATAAGGAACCGTACAACACATTCCTAGATAGAAGGAACCGTACAACACATTCCTAGATAGAGTCAGAAGATTAGAGATCACTTTCAAGTTAGATATTATTTATTATATTCACATATAGATATATGGGTTGACATTTGCAAGGTGAAAATAATACATTTGAAGTTTATATACTGAAACAGACAAGTTAACCAAAGTTTATAGTTTCAATTCTTTTATCTAATACAAACTTTAATATACATTTAAGATTGGATTATCAGTTAATTCACATAACAGTGCAACTAATTACAGAAAACTATTTATTATATTTTAATTTTACCTATGTTTTCTGAAAACCCACAAACCCGGTATTTTTTGTAAAGATCCTTTTCAATATGTTGTATTATTTCCTTTAACATTATTCATGTTCTATTGATTATATGCTTAAATTAGCCATTATATTTTGTAATAGCTATTGAAATTTAATTCAGTGGTAGATGATTAAACATCTAACGTATGTTTTCAAATTTTAAACTTCAAACTGGAACGATTAATTGAAAACCAAATTCTAACTTTTTCTATTCACAAATCTTTTGGATTGCTACGAGACTTTTTTCTGCAAAAGAAATAAGAGTGATATCATGAGATATTTGATAAGAAATGGTGGAACCTTAATGAAAGAATTTTGAGAAATACTCTTTTTGGTGTATTCCTTTTCAAAAATACCATTTTTAACTAGCCATTTTCAAAAATACTCTTTTTAAATATGAAAAATTATAAAGTTTTATATGGTTCACAAGTTACTTCTGGATAATAACTATTAGCTCTAGACTCTAGCTAAATATTTATAAAGTTTTAAAACATTTTAAAAGGTTTTTATAAGGTTTTTAAAAGATTTACAAAGTTTTTAAAAGATTTTTAAACAGTTTTTAAAAGGTTTTTAAAAGGTATTTATACTATATTTATAAAATATATAAAAAAGTTTACACATATAAAGGTAATTTGTGTATATATTTATAAATTTACATAGAAATTTTGAAAATTAGCAATTTTTAGTAGCTTTTTGTAAAATTTAAAAGAGTGGTATTGTAAAAAGGGTATTTTTAAAATTTCCCTAATATTATATATGTTCAATATTATTCAGTCAAGTTACATAGCTGTATTAAATAATCAAGGACGTGTTCACATTTATAGAAAGAGGAGTTTACTTTTCGCGTGCAGAGGACCTCGATTTGTGACCTCTTACATATTCCCCTATTTTTATAAATACAACAAATTTAAAATGATAGCACCATATTGAGTTTTAATTTGATATGATTTGTGACCTCTTCAAAGTTACTACATCACTGATAGCTTTTTTTCTTTTTTTCATTATTGAATCTGTAATACTCGATCCATAGCTAATTTGTAATATATGTTGGTACCTCGATTGGCTACTTCGCCTAAATGATTGTTCCAGAGGCTAATAGCTCGGGTCAGAACGAACTAATAGTCTGGCTCGTTAAGGCGAAAAGGCCAATCCGGGTAAGTTGGTAGTATGGATCTTGAAAGTAGCAATAAGTCCTGCCTTGATTGCATTTCTCACAAAATGACAATCCATTTCAACGTGTTTGGCACGCTCATGAAAATCTGGGTTGACAGCAATATGAAGTGCTGCTTGATTATCACAGAAAAATGGTATAGGATCAGCATATTGGATACCAAAGTAAAAGAGGAGTTCATGTTCCCATTTTAATTCATGAAACGACCCGACCCGTTTTTTTTTAATTAATAGGTAATAAATATAAATATAATATAAACTACAACTAGTGGTCCCATACCCACTAGCCACCTATCCACAACCACAGACAACAACGGAAATAGTAATATCAATAAATATCCAATAATAATATAACCAATAAATATCCATAACAACAATCCAATAATCAAACATTAGGAAACAAGAAACCGGCAACCTAACAATGTTCCTAAAAACCCAACTCTAGCAACCTAGCAATGTCAGACAACATATAATCGAGTCCCTAGAACATCCTCCTCTTCATCGCCTTGATTCCACGATCACACTTTGCCTTTACCTGTACCACAAACACATATTGAGATGCATGAGTATTTGATAAACACTCAGTGAGATAATCCTCCCATCTACTAGGGCTATACACACAAGCAACAGTGATTCCAATGTTCCAAACAAACAACAAACAAAACATACAAACCAGGAAAACAAACGTCGTCTCGCTGGAAGGGAGGTGTCGATCGATACTAGCCAAATGTCGACTGACACTATCCCACAGTGTCGATCGATGCCATTTTGCTGGTGTCGACCAACACCACTTGGTGTTGATCGACACTCCACCTGCAACTGCGTACCGCTGCAAAGTCGAGAGTCGAATCTCGCTCCCAAACTCCACCAACTCGTCCAATACTTAAAAACCAAGCCGGAACATCCTTAGAAACCTGTAGCAACCATTCCCCAGCAAGAAAACACACAAACAACAACACACAAGCAAGAACAAGGAAATCAAAGGCTTAGATTAGCCATGGTCATGCACTCACCTCTTTGCAGGAAGATTTGGACCAACAGCAACGAATCCTGCACTCCCAGCAACCTTCTAACACGTTCTTGGCCCTGGATCTTCACTCTCACAGCAAGATCTCACCAAAAACACCTTGAAATCTCACAAACTCTCTCAAGAACCTTTAGGAACTGTTTTCTCCTCTTCCTCTCACTCTCAAGCGGCGTAAGACAACAAAAACACGACCCTAGGTCGTTTTCCCCCTTTTAAACCTCGGTTCAATGGTTTTCCTTAAACCAAACCGGACCAAAACGATCAAAAACTCGATCTGGTCGAACCAGAAATTAGTGGTGTCTTGGTGGGTGTCGACACCCTCCCCCAAAACGAACAGTTTTGGTTCGCGGGCGTTACAATTCACATGTCGCATAACGCATTGCCCGATACTCAGCTTCAGCAGAGGACATCGAAACTTTCTTTTTCTTCTTTGTTTTCCATGCAATAGGGGAACCTCCATAAAAAATGACATAACCTGACAAAGATCGCCGTGTAAGAGGACAAGACTAATAGTCAGAATCGCAGTAAGCTGAGAGTGTGAGATCACTATTGGCACTCAACAAAATACCTTGTCCCGGACAACCTTTGAGATAACAAACAACCCGCAGGGCAGCTTCCCAATGTTTAACTTGCGGTTTCTTGAGAAATTGCGCAAGAATATGGATAACATAAGTTAGGTCAGGGCGAGTTACCGTCAGATAAACTAATCGTCCGACCAGCCGACGGTACCGTCCTGGGTCAGCATAGGGACCATCTTCATCGATTTTTAACCGGTGATTTTGTTCCATTGGAGTTTGAAACGGTCGAGAGGCTAATAACCCACATTCATCAATAATATCCAAAATATACTTCCGGTGAGACAAGTAAATATCCTGCAGTGAATGAGCAACCTCAATACCAAGGAAGTATTTTAAATGACCCAAATCTTTCATCCTGAAGCATTCACTCAAATACTCCTTAAATCGACAGATAGCACCCGAATCATTCCCACCAATCAACAAATCATCCACATATACTAGAACATATAACTGCATATCACCCTGTGTTAAGTAGAACAACGAATAATCACCATATGTCTGAACAAAACCATACCCGAGTAAGGCGGTAGTTAACTTGGCAAACCAACAATGTGGTGCCTGCCGTAAGCCATATAAAGACTTTTGAAGTCGACAAACCTTATTTGGACCAGAAGCCCGAAAACCCGGAAGTAATGTCATGTAGACCTCCTCCTCTAAGTCACCATGAAGAAAAGCATTATGCACATCCATTTGATACACCTCCCAATTCTTTGCAGCCGCCACTTTTAGGAACATGCGAGTCGTAGTCATTTTCGCAACTGGAGCAAATGTTTCTTCATAATCTTTCCCTCCAATCTGTCGATCTCCAAGAATAACAAGACGTGCTTTATAACACTCGATGGAACCATCGGAATTATACTTTATAGTGTACACCCATCGACAACCAAGTGCTTTCTTACCCGGAGGAAGGTCTGTGACATCCCATGTGTTAAGTAATTCTAGAGCATCAATCTCCAACCCCATTGCATCACACCAAACTTTCAATTGTACAGCCTCACCATAAGTTTTAGGAATCACCGTGGCTGTTACTGCTGCCATGAATGCCTTATGCTTGTCTGAGAAATGGTCACATGAAACATAATTAGATATAGGATATACGACCGTACCTTCAGAGGAAGACGCTGAGCCAAGAGTGCATTGTGAGGGGTCAGCTGAACATTGTGTGGTGTAAAGAACATAGTCATTCAACTTTGCAGGTTTTTGTTTGAGACGTTTACCAACGCCCAACATCTCTATCGCATCCAGTTCCATAGTGTTAGTTAAAGGCTCCCCTTGAGATCGACCAATCTCCTCCTGGGACCGACTAATCTCCCCCTGAGATCGACCGTTCTCCCCCTTAGTTCGACTGATCTCTACTTCTGTTTCAAACGTTTCTAGAGCGATCGGTGTAGGAACGACCAATCGAATAGGAGGATCGGTCGATCCCTCCGGCTCTGCAATTTTTGCGTCGTCCAATTGCTTTGGAGGATCGACCTGCCCTGAGGTGGAACTGATCAATCATTCATGTCCAGAATTTCCATTGTCACCCAAGAGTTGTAAAGGTGGTTGTGTGTCTATAAAATCATCATCACACACACCATTCGTTGTTGCATGTAGTTCTGGAGTCGGAGAGCAAGCTTGGGTCTGTGCAAATGGAAAATCGTGTTCGTGGAAGTTAACATCACGAGAGACAAAGTACTCAACATTGTCAATATCAAAAACACGCCACCCTTTTTGACCATAAGGATATCCAACAAACACACATCTATGACTGCATTCTCCAAACTTGTCTTTATCTCGAGATTTCTTGTGAGCATAGCATAAGCATCCAAACACCTTCAACCGATAAAAGTGTGGGGTGCATCCGTATAACATCTCATATGGTGGTTTACCACTGAGGAGACTTGAAGGCGTTCAATTAATCAAGTGAGCAGCCGCCAATACATATTCTCCCCAAAAACGTATCGGTAAACTCGCTTGAAACATGAGAGAGCGAGATACATTCAAAATGTGGCGATGCTTCCTCTCCACATGTCCATTTTGTTGAGGCATGTAGACACAAGATGTTTGGTGAAGAATTCCTGCATGCTCAAAAAATGGTCGTAAACACATGAATTCTGATCCATTATCACTCTGTAAGACTCTAACCTTTTTGTCAAACTATCGAGCAACCATAGCACAAAACTTTCGAATAGACTCAGCCACTGCACTTTTCTCTTGAATAAGATATATCCAAACTGCACGTGAGTGTTCATCGACAATAGTAAGAAAATACGCAACTCTGGAAGAAGATAAAGTACGATAAGGTGCCCAAACATCACAATGAATTAAAGCAAATAATTCGGCAGCTTTATTAGAACTTTCAAGAAAACAATCACGGGTTTGTTTAGCCCGGAAACACGCATCACAAATAACTTCAGTCTCAACCGGTTTCCCAACATCAACATGACTCGACAAAAACGATAAAACCCGACTAGATGGGTGATCTAAACGACGATGCCATAAATCTCTAGCTCCTAAACGTGATGCTGCCTGAGCTTGAGCACCCATAACACCAAGGAAAACATAGATCCCTCCGCACTCTTCACCGGCCCCAATCAGCGTCTTCGTAGGGTCCTGAAATACACACAAATCCTCCGTAAATGTAACCGATCCTTTTGTTATTTTAAGCAACCTAGCAACTGAAATCAAAGAACATTTCAACTCCGGAGAATATAAAACTCCACAGAGCCATAAGTCTCCACCCAAACAAAGATCTCCTTGTTTGATGGTGGTAGCTCTATCTCCATCCGGTAAGCAGATCGAACATGGAAAAATATCAACAATATTGCTTAACAGGTCTAACTTCCATGTCATATGGTGTGAGGCTCCTGTGTCAATAATAAATTCAACATTATCTTTCTTACCAATCAAGGTCTCAACAGATTCATTCTGCTTAGTGCCCACAAATTGCATAAGTGCACTCCATTGCTCATCTGTCAAATTCGGTAGGGAATGCCGGTCAAATTTCTCCTTCTTCGTACCAGCGTAAGCAGCCTGTACAGCATGGGCTCTACCCGTAGGTACCGGTCCTCGACCACCTCCGCGGCCAGTACCAAGCATACCACCACCACGTCCGGTTCTACCACCACCACGGAATCCACCACTGCCCCGAGTAGTACGACTTCTCTCACCACACCATTCTGGATACCCTTTAAGTTGGAAACAGTCAGTCATAGCGTGACCATACTTCCCACAATGAGTACAAGTAACATCTTTTTCTCTATCATAAGGAGCGAAAGAGCGT
Source organism: Camelina sativa (assembly GCF_030686135.1). Classification (NCBI taxonomy): domain Eukaryota; kingdom Viridiplantae; phylum Streptophyta; class Magnoliopsida; order Brassicales; family Brassicaceae; genus Camelina; species Camelina sativa. Next base: position 36,412,942 of record NC_141890.1, read on the forward strand.
GGAGGTGGATTGCTAGCGGACACCGCAAAACCAACTGCATATATCTTCTCTTCTCTATTACGAGTAATGCTTAGCTGCCTCTCTTCGCGGATAATGCGTTGGTACACTTGTGAGAGCTTAGGAAGCGGCTCCATGCTGGTAATTGAGGTACCAACACATATTATGAATTAGCTATTGATCGAGTATTACAGATTCAATAATGAAAAAAAAAAAAGCTATCAGTGATGTTGGTAACTTGATTACAACGATTCAGTCATCGTTTCTCTTCTTCTTCTTCTTAAACCCTCTTTTTTTTTTAAAGAACCTGGCTCTGATACCATGAAAATATTGGAGGCGAGAAAGTTGATTTTCCATTAATCTTTACAAGAATATTCTAGACTTGATGGCCAAGATACAAGATAAGGTAATATAACATAATTCTAAAGATTTACACAATATTTCCTAATAAATCGACTATCTCGGAGTTTGGGCTAGTAACGGGAAGAAGGAAGAAAGATCACCTTTAGCTGGCAACAATAAAGGACATACGAGAGTTACAGAGTGAATTTATTCTCATTTATAGCTCATAGGAATATAAATTGTAGGGGTAAATGTTGTAAAGAAAATAATAATTTTTTGGCAATAATATCGTCATTATTTTTGCATTACACTGAAAAGCAATCTTTTAAACATAGCTAGCCAGTTCGGAACTTTGACGGTGACTAACTCCTCTGCTCCCTAAATCATCAGAGAAATACTCTCTCCGATCTCACAATATGCAAGGTAAGACAAATTAGTAGAGTCGAATTCTGACAAGATCGGCCACCTTGATTAAAAATATTTCCTGATAGCTATTATCTTTATCAGTATCTGAATAAAAAAATATATTATTTTAGAGATACTTTGTCACTATAGATAATACATTAATTATAATGAAACCACGGCATATTCCGACCGTCGAGTTCTTATTCTCCGCCTAAGCGGCCGCAGAAGCCACATTTTAGACAAAAATATGAGTAATGTGAAAATTGTTGAAGGATATTTTTCCTTTTCATTTAATCGTGACATGACATGTTCCTTGTTCAAAAACATGACATATTTGTCCGCTTATATTAGACGGAGAATAAGTGGTGATGGTAAAAAACCATAAGAATTTCATTATAATTGTAACATCTAAGAACCAGCTTTTGGATTTTTGGATTGGGTGTCGGTCGACACCATCATTTGGTGGTTCTGCCGGTTCGGTTTTAGAGCGTCGGTTTGATACGGTTTTGTGTAGGAAACTCCAAGTTCGAATATAAAAGGGGAAAACTCGACGCTTTTGTCTAGTTTTTAGCTACTTTTCATCCTCCCAGAGAGTGAGATTAGTTCCTAAGAGTTTTTGTGAAGAATCCTTGCTGTTCTTGAGAGATCATTCTTGTTTAGTGGAGATCTGAGGCTGGGAACATGGTAGCAGCTTGTTGGGAGGTTGTTTTTTTGAGTTTAGCGTCAGAATCTTCTTGTTGGAAAGATGAGTACATAACCATGTCTGATCTAAGCTTGAGATTCTCTGTTTCGTGTTTCTATGAGTTGTGTGATTAATTTCCCCTGAATGTTTGTGTGATTTTCGTGTCCTTGTGGCTTGGATTTGCTCATGTGTATACCTTGGTCGAGTGGGAGGCGTTTTGGAACAGAGACTCACGTTGGAAATCACAAGAAAATGATGCTCGGCGTCGTTGTCGATCAACATAAGAAGGGTGTCGGTCGACACCAAAGCGAGGAAGGCGCGAGGGCTTTAAAGAGTGTCGGTCGACACAACTAGGGTTTTTGGTGGATGTCAAGAAGGTGTCAGTCGAAACCAGGTTTTCCGTGTCGATCGACACCAAGTGGGTGTCGGTCGACAAGAAAAACCTTCACCATGTGTGAGTGTCGATCAACACCCTTCTGGTGTCGGTCGACACCAACCTTCAGCAGCAGCTGAACTTTGTTTGTTGCCTGGTTTGCTTGTGTTATTTGTTGTGTGTTTGATTGTAGATCTCAATTGCTTGTGTGTATAGTCCAGTAGATGGGAAGATTGTCTTACTGAGTAGTTATGATAATATTAATGCATCTCAATTGTTGTTTGTGATGCAGGTAATGGCAAGGTGTAATCGTGGAATCAAGGCGATGGAGAAGAGGATGTTCTAATGGCACATTGATGTGTTGTTTGGCTTCTATTAGATTTGGGTCATTAGAATGTTGTTAGGCTGCTGGTTTAATGCTTCATGACATTGTTGGATGATTTATTATTGGTTTATGTAGGATTGATAATCGATTAATTGATTATTTAATTTATTGAATTGTTTTGTTGGATAATTGCTGGTTTGATGTTGTTGGTTATTTTCGTTGTTGTATTGATTACGGTTTAGATGTTAGTGAGTATAGGATCATTAGTTTAATATTGTATTAAAAACAAAAAAATGGATCGAGTCGTTTCAATAATCGGTAACAAAATTCCAAAATAAAGAGTTTTTTTTTGGTGGGAACATAAAATAAAAGACAAAAATATAATGAAAAATATGGACAGCCGTTGTAGGTAGGATTGCAGATTGCGAAAATAGTTAGAAAAAACATGAAAAATTGACCATTTTACCCTTCATTAAAGCTAACTCTAAAACTAAAACATGATCAAAATTACTCATTTGGGCTTTGAGCATGTGGCTTTAGAAACAAACAAAATGCATTATCAATTATATCAAATATTATTTTATATTTTCTAATAAATTTGTTAAATAAAATTTTATACAACCCCTAAAACATATCCCTGATTAATCTCATATTTATTGATTCGGAGTTAAGAAGTGTCTTACCGTCGAATTAACGCCTACCAAATACTTTAAACATGTTTAAACATGTGATATATCCATATAATATGCTATTTTATATAAATATTCAAAAATTTCAAAGAAAGTGTTAGATGAATTTCACCAAATTTAATTATCAAAAATACGTGATTTTCTCCATTTTATCTTATTCTCTAAACTAATATCTTACACTAATAATTATGTCATTCTAGATTAGATCTGCGTAAAACACACAGGTTTAAGAAATCTATGTTAAATTTAAATAGTATTTTAAATATTGATTTTGTATTTTCTTTAATAATATTTTGTAAAACCGGATTTAGAGTTACAAATTTCAAATCCCATTCTCATATGTTGGTGCTTAAACCTCCATCTAACAATATAATTTAAATATATCTTAATAATTAAATTATATATTAATTCTATGCACTTAATCTCACTGAGTAAGGTTATAATTTTCATATAAAAAATAATGTGTGATATCGGTATTAAATTTATAACGTACTTAGTACTAAAATAACAGAAAAATAACAAAACATAACTAACAAAGCAAATCAAATGAAACTAATATTATCTCATATTTAAAAAACTAACATTATCTTAAATATATTTATTCCATATATTGTCATACCTAATAATTTTACTACATGTCTAACTATTAAGCGAGAATTTTAAAAATGTCCATTTTTCCATAGTATTTTAAAGATATACTCACATATGTGTGTAGCCTTATAAAAACATACACAAACAAACTTTATACATGTAAAAGATCTTATAAATATATTATAAATACCGTAAATATAACTTTTAAAAACTTTATAGAAATCTTGTAAAATCTTTCAAAAATACTTTGTAAAACCTTATAAAAATCTTTTAAAATTTTAAAACTTTACTAAAGCTTGGATTGAGTCTTCAAGTAACAGTTATCATCAAGAAATATCTTCAAAATTTAATAAAACTATATAAACTTTTTGATTTTGTAACATCTGTGAATCAAATTGTGGATTTTGGGTATGGGTGTCGATCGAAACCAAGTATAGTGTTGATCGACACCAGCAATTTCTGTCCAGATTGATTTAATTGTCGAATTGGAGCGGTTTGGTTTAAGTGAAATCTCCAAACCAAGGTATTTAAAGGCAGAACTCGATCTAGGTCGTGAAAAGAAGTTGGTTTGCTGATTCTAGAGAGAAAAGAGAGGAGAGAGAGTGTTCTTGGGAGATTTTGGAGATTCTAAGCTATTTTTGAGAGATATGTTGTTGTGGAGTGAAGATCTTGTGCTAGGAACAAAGGAGAAGCTTTCTAAGTGTTGGATTCATCGTTGTTGGGTTAGACCTTTCTGTAAAAGAGGTGAGTGCATGGCTATGGCTGATCTAAGTCTGAGAATCCTTTATTTTGCTTGTTTTGTGGTTGTTTGTGTTATTTTCTTGTATGGTTGTGGTTGTTTGTTGGTTCCCATGAGTTTACAGGGCTTTTGGGGGAGTTTCGGACGATTTGGAAGAGATGAGAAGCGGTTCTTCGACTTTCGGTTTTGAGCGGATTGTGACTGCAGAGTCGGTGTCGATCGACACCAAGAAGTGTCGGTCGACACCAGGAAGTGTCGGTCGACACCAGGAAGTGTCGGTCGACACCAGGAAGTGTCGGTCGACACCAGGGATGTGTGTGTGTCAATCGACACTGAGGATCAGTGTCGGTCGACACCATCTTGTCTGACGCTTGTTTTCCTGGTTTGTTGTGCTTGTTGTTGTTTGTTAAACAGTGGTTTCTCAGTTGCTTTTGTGTATAGCTTAGTAGATGGGAGGATTGCCTGACTAAGTATTTGTGATAATACTTACGCATCTCAATTGTTTGTGGTGTGCATGTATGAGACGTGGAATCATGGCGGTGAGGAGGAGGATGATCTAGAATCTTGGTTGTTGTGTTATGGTTATGTTATTGATGTTTAGATAGAGTTATGCTAGGTTGTTGGATAGAATGGTTAGGGATATTATTGTTCCGATGATATGTTGGTTTGTGTTGTTGGTATGTTTCCGCTGTGCATATTGGTTTATTGATGAGTTGTGGTTTGGTTAGTTTAATTAGGTAGTATAGGACGCTTAATTACATATATTGTTATATATTAAAAAAACAGGTCGGTTTGTTTCAGATTTAATGAGAATTATTTTTGAAAAAAAAAAGATAATGGGAATGGTTTTGAAAAACGGCACACTAACAAATGGCATTTCTCCAAATTTATTGACTAATTTTAAATAAAACTATAGTAACATTATCCTAATTTAATCAAAGATTAATATAAGCTCATTATTTGTTCTCAATTATACTATCCTGAGAATTAAAAGGATAAAATCTGAAATTAAAGGCAAATATAATAATTCTAAAAAAAGTAAAAGAAGAATATATGCATAATAAACAAATGTTTTGAGTTACGTATTCATATGATTTTTTAATAAAATTTGTGGCTTTTTATTTAAATTTTGACCAAAGAAAGAGAGAAAATATAAGATAGCGTATAAAATTTTATAATTAATGCAACATTCTTTTTAAAAGGAACAACATCATAAAAAAAATAAAAAAATTACAAAAGAAAATAAAATGTTTAACAATAGAACAAACTTGACCGTAATTTGAAAGTTTTGTAAACAACTGACACCAACATAAAGTTGCATATATCCTATATTGATTTAATTTTTATTTTTTTTAATTCCCCTATGTATAATTATAAAAACTTTGAACAGTTAATAGTAATCCATCCGAAGAATTGGATGTTGGCATGTTGCCCTGCCTCTCCTATTAGTTAAGACTTGGGAACATGGTATGCACTATGCACATAGTTTTCTTAATAAATTTTCTAGTTCGGATATATAAATGAAGCCAAACGTGGAACCAACCATCGTCGAAATTGTGGTTTCCTCTGTGCAGTCTCCATTAATAAAATAAAAATAAAATAAAATAAAAACCTTTTCCTTTATTAAGTTTTTCTTCCCGGTATTTGTATAGCGCTGGAGGCCGAGCTGTATTTTTTATTTTAAATGGAAAGGTTATATATGTTTTTCTACTAAATATTGTAAAGCAGCAAAAGCATATGAACATTATTAACAAATTTTCTATGCTAACACAGTGACATACACTAACACTTATATACGTTAAACTGTAAGATAATTAAAACAAGCTAATCAATTTACATTTTAAAATGGATGAGTTACTTTTATATCGATCAAAACAATTCCATCAAACAAATTATTTGGATTAACTGAAGTAGTTTAGAAAACAAATTTAACTATGCTATGAATATGAATTATATATTTATTAACCCAAAATTTAAATATAATTTTGTTGGGTTGTGTTTACTAGGCATTCAACATTCCAAACTACATTTTTTCACTTATTCTACTAGTTACGTTTAGTCTGCATCATTTGTTCTGGTGCCACCATTAAAGCCCTAATATTTGTTCCGGTGCCACCATCATAATAACATTAGTACAATATTTATATTGATAAAAAGTTCAAAGACATGTCTACACTCTGGAAAATATTTGGGAATTTATTCACATGTTTTTTGGTGTTTTTTTTTGTTTTTGTTTTGGACATGTTATGCCGGTAAGATGGAGGTCTTTTAAGTATACTGGCAAATTCTTAAACATCATCATATGTATTACTTTGGTAACTTTTATGATCAAATTAATTTTCTTACACGTTTCATATACTACTCTATATATCGCCAAAACCTAAGGTACTACATCATGTTTTTTTTTTATAAACTTAAACAGTCAGCAAAATCATAATATTATTCGTGATTATTATTTGAAAATTAATTACTGATATTACAATTTAATACAAAAAAACTTAGTTAATTATTTTTTAATAAATTTAGATGTTTAAGATAAACATAGATGACTCCATGGTCCTTCAAAACCTAGCTTACCATTTGCAGCGCCTAAATTGGTGTCTGGACTATATATAGTTACGATAACTTAAAGATAATAGATATTATATCTTATAATATAAAAAAATTATAAATAAAATTATAGTCAAATGGTTACAACATTACTTCTGCGATCGATTACACCAGAGTTCAACTTCACCCGTATAGTAGAGTTTGGTTATAAATCGAACAATGATGACAAAAATATATTTTTACATAAAATAAAAAAGGTATATCAATTTTCGCTATAACCTTTATAAATACACTAAAAACCTATTATTATAATAAACTAGAATACGGAGGATGAGAAAGACTTAATAGTTTAGAAAAGAATATCCAAAAATACACAATGATATTTTCATATAACAAAAAGTGAAATATATGTGTAACAGAAGTGAAATAACTGGACCATTTTTCACAAAAATATAATTAAATATTTTGTAATATTTAATTATAATCAATTAACAAACCAACAATAACCCAACATACACAACGAAAGACATATCAAACCAACTCAAATATATTAAAATATAATACCAATCATAACCAATATAAACCATTAACCTAGCATACTTTTAAACAAGATTCCAACATAAATAATATAATCAACAACACAACCGAAACCCTAGATCATCCACCTCCTCATCGTCGTGATTTCACGCTACATATTACCTGCACCACAAAAACAGTGAGATGTGTGAGCATTACCACAATTACACAGTGAGGCAATCCTCCCATCTACAAGATATATACATAAGCAAATCAAGAGTACAACCACAAATAGTATATAAAAAACCAGTCATTAAACATAATATCCAATAATACCTTCACCACACCTACACATCATTACACAAAACAAGTCATACAACCCAATCACTCATATAAGCTCATGGTCATGCACTCACCTTATCAAAGTGATCCACGAAAATAAATACAACCAGAAGTGATGATCTCCAATTGCCATGAACAATCAAACTCGCTCCGACAACCAATCATAACAACAAACAAACCTTGAAACCAAACTGCCTGGAAAAATAAAAAAGAACAATTTCGAAGGTGAAACCACGAAACCAAAAAACTAGCAAATCACTCTGGTGGAAAGCTATTCCTTGACGTCACGGAGCTTCCCAAAAAAAAATCGTGCCCATCAAGTATTAGATGAGACCATGATCGCAGTTATAATATTCTTGAGGATCTTCACCCCAACATGACTTTGGAGGCGAGGCCAGTGAGGGTTCTCGAGAGGAGGGTTAAGGAACTTCGGCAGAAGAAGATTTCTTTGATGAGTGTCTTGTGGGACTGTGGTTGCGTTGAGGAACAGACTTGGGAGCCAGAGGCGAGGATGAAGGCAAGGTTCAAGAAGTGGTTCGAAAAGCAGGTCGAGGCTTGAGCCTGTCTAACCTCGGTCCTAGTTTTTGTTTGGATTGTTGTGAGGTGAAGTTCGTGGTTGGAGTGAAATGGATTATTCCAGTCCATCTCTCTTGATACTTGATCGCTTAGGGGTGGTTGGATGTGTGACTTACTACCAAGATGAGGTGGTGTTCAGGATACATAATTCAAGTGAAGCTTGTTCTTGAAAGGGGAGACAAGTGGCTGGTATCGTTGGAGTTATGAAAGTTTCTAGAAATAGATGTTCCTAAAAAATTAAAGTGTCAAGGTAGATCTAGTCAGGAGATATACTCGATGGGATCAGAGTCATTTCCTTTAGGCCGTATGGGCCCAACTTATGTAGTATCGATAGCTCGATAGACTTTATGGCCAGAGAGTGGGAGTGATATGTTATGTTCGGATGACGATCCGAGAGCGTGCTTTATGGTGACGACCCAAGATCTGGATTTTGAGACTCCCATGATACCATAGCTATGGGCCGCGGTCCGGCAGCAAACCAGTATGTCTCAAAGGTTCCGACCTGAGAGTGGGGGAGTAGATGTGAATGACTTTCTTGATGTCGTAATTTAAGGTGGATAACTTGACAGCGAGCCGACATGTTTCATCGATTGCAACCGTGAAAGGGGGAAGCACTGAGTTGTGGGCAAATAAAGTCTAGGATGTGAGTATATTGACAAAAGGAGGACCTCAAAAATTTCAGTCGAAAGGTGTGCGGACTGTTACGACAGTTGCACGGGAAACCATGGCTGACGGTACCTAGTTCGGTCGGAGGACGTGCGGGCCGTGGTGGCGGTTGCACGGAGGTCCTTGGCGGATGGACGGTGTTACAGGATTCGAGGATGGATCCTTGTTTCTGGGGGGAGAATTATAACGTCCGCAAACCAGATTTTTGGTTCTTGCATCGATGGACGCCAAGGGAGGGCATCAATCAATGCAACTGTACACTTCGTGCTCAGGTTAGTTCTATCTTCTTTGGTTTGACACACTTTGGTTGATAGAAACCTAGGGCTTCATTTTTAAGGCCAAAAACTCGTTGCGGTTAGCCACTTTTTATCGTTTCCTAAGAGTTAGAAAGAAGAGAGAAAGTTTAGAGAGAGTTCCTGGTGGTTTCTAGAGATAGTTGTGCCTGTTTTTGGAGAGTTCTAGCCTTAGGAGAGGTGATCTAGAGTGGTGGTCGGTTGTGAAGCTTGTTATGGTGTGATTCTCGTCATTGAGAGTCATATCCGCTTGTTTGAGAGGTGAGTGTGTGACCATGGCTTATCTAAGCGATTAGATTTGTGTTTTTGGGTGATTGATTGCTTGTATGTTGGTTTGTGCTTGGTTGTCGTGGTGGTTGTGGCCTGTTGAGGTCGGATTTGGCGACACAGACGATGGAGCGTCGGTTGGAGCCTTGAGAAGTTGAGAGAGATCGTGTTTGGCGAGGCTTCGCGCGACTGCATCGATTGATGCAAGGAGTGCATCGGTCGACGCAGCTAGGAATTTTATGGAGACGCAAGGTTGCATCGGTCGATGCAACGAGTGCATCGGCCGACGCAGCTAGGGACCGATGCAACACCTTTGCGTCGATTGATGCAAGGGCGCGTCGACGACGCATGTGTTCAGAGTTGTCTGATTTGCTTGCATTTGTGTATTGTTTGTGTATAGTCCAGTAGATGGGAGGATCGCATAACTAAGTATTTGTGATAATACCCACGCATCTCAGTTGTTGTTTGTGGTGCAGGTAAACGCAAAACGTGATTTTGTAAACAAGGCGATAAAGAAAATGATGTTCTAGTGGCTCGCTTGGTTGATATCTGACTTCTGTTAAGTTGCTAGAGTCGGGTCGTTAAAATATTACTAGGATGTTGGTTTAATGTTTTAAGACTTTGTTAGTTGATTTTTTATTGGTTTATGTTGGAATAATAATTTGCTATTCGTTATTGGAGTTCGTTGTTAGATAGTTGATGGTTTATTACTGTTGTTATTTCTGCTGTTTGAATTGAATATTGCTAGGTTTGTTAGTGAGTATGAAATTACTAATTAAATATTACGTTAAAAAAACAGCTTGAATTGTTTCAAAAACTAATAAACTCAACTTAAAAGAAATGTTTTCTAAAAATAAATATGAACACAGAGAAATTTTTTATGTAATTGACCAAAACACATTATTAACAAGTTTTAATGAACATCTAACAAATATTCCCAAAAACCAATACCACTTTTTGAAACTAGCATTTTTAATTAAATAAACAAACTTTGCTAACATTATAGTGTATATATATATATGTGTCTGTGCGTGTGGCCGTGCGGGAAAAGCAAGAGAGTATATACCTCCTAAAAGATACCGCATATCAACCCCACATATGTTCTATAAATTCCCAACATTTTTTCACTCATTCCAACAGTACAATCTCTTCAGTCTCTCTTTCTCCTCTCCCTCTCTCTCTCTCTCTATCTCTCCCTCTTACAGGTTACTAACTTAACGGTCGAGAAGGTTAGTATATATACAGATATTTTACTTTTAACATCATCTTTAGAAGCTTATATAAGATAATGTAGTAGACTAGTAATTTAACATGTTGTCTCCTAAGAAATCTTTCAGAAAAGAAACAAAAAAATGTTGTCTCCTAATTAAAGACATTTTTCTCGTTTGTCTTTCTTAAAAGACCGTGATAAAGAGTCAACCTAGTTTTTACTCCTATCCGACCGGAGGATCAGAACGTCTTCATATAACATATTAAAACCCTATATATATAGTATTACATACACACATATAAGAAAAAAATATATCATCGCAAAAGTTTAAAGTTTTGTGCGTGAATGCAGGGGAGACAAAAACCTGAGATGGCCGATCAACAACTTGGAGTGTTAAAAGCACTAGATGTTGCGAAGACGCAACTATACCATTTCACAGCTATTGTCATCGCCGGTATGGGTTTCTTTACGGATGCCTATGATCTTTTTTGTGTGTCCTTGGTGACTAAGCTCCTAGGCCGCCTCTACTACTTCAATCCAGAGTCAGCAAAGCCTGGCTCCCTTCCCCCTCATGTTGCGGCTGCGGTTAACGGCGTGGCCCTCTGTGGGACCCTTGCTGGTCAGCTCTTCTTTGGATGGCTCGGTGACAAACTTGGACGGAAAAAAGTCTACGGTATCACTTTGATCATGATGATCGTGTGCTCTGTTGCTTCGGGTCTCTCATTCGGAAGCCATGCCAAAGGTGTCATGACCACCCTTTGCTTCTTCAGGTAACCCACTTATGATACGCATCGTTTATCAATAGTTTTATAGTGGCTTTAAAGGGTCAGTCAGGTTTCGACCTGATGAGGTCTAAAATATTAAACGATTGTTCGTAGGTTTTGGTTGGGATTCGGTATCGGAGGTGACTACCCTCTTTCTGCCACAATCATGTCTGAATACGCTAACAAGAAGACTCGTGGGGCTTTCATCGCCGCCGTCTTCGCCATGCAAGGCATTGGTATCTTGGCTGGAGGTTTTGTGGCACTTGCAGTTTCTTCCATTTTCGACAAAAATTTCCCATCGCCCACCTATGAGCAAGACAGGTTTCTCTCAACTCCCCCTCAAGCTGATTACATTTGGCGTATCATTGTCATGTTTGGTGCTCTACCTGCCGCATTGACCTACTATTGGCGTATGAAGATGCCTGAAACTGCTCGTTACACTGCTTTAGTCGCCAAGAACATCAAACAAGCCACACAAGACATGTCCAAAGTCTTACAAGTGGAGCTTGAGGTTGAAGAAAGGGATGATGACCCCAAACTCAACTATGGCTTGTTCTCCAAGGAATTCTTGAAACGTCATGGGCTTCCACTCCTTGGGTGTACCTCCACTTGGTTCTTGCTTGACATTGCCTTCTACAGCCAAAACTTGTTCCAAAAGGATATTTTTTCGGCCATCGGATGGATTCCAAAGGCAGCCACCATGAATGGTATCCATGAGGTTTTCAAGATTGCTAGGGCACAGACACTCATCGCGCTTTGCAGTACTGTTCCAGGTTACTGGTTCACAGTCGCGTTCATTGATATCATGGGAAGGTTTGCAATCCAACTAATGGGATTCTTTTTCATGACTGTGTTTATGTTTGCCATTGCCTTCCCTTACAACCATTGGATTAAACCGGATAACCGTATCGGTTTCGTGGTTATGTACTCTCTCACGTTCTTTTTTGCCAACTTTGGTCCAAATGCAACCACTTTTATTGTCCCTGCTGAGATCTTCCCAGCCAGGCTAAGGTCTACATGCCACGGTATATCAGCCGCGACAGGGAAAGCTGGAGCCATCGTTGGAGCCTTTGGGTTCCTATACGCAGCTCAACCACAGGACAAGAGCAAGGTTGATGCTGGATACCCACCAGGCATTGGAGTTAAGAACTCATTGATCATGCTTGGTGTTATTAACTTTATTGGTATGCTTTTCACATTCCTCGTCCCTGAGCCCAAGGGCAAGTCCCTAGAAGAACTTTCCGGAGAGGCTGAGGTTGATAAATAATCATGCTATCATATTGTTTGCTAATTCTTCTTTTATTGATTTTTTACTTTCTGTGCCATGCGTGACGTGAAAGTTGTGATATTGTAATCTGCAACTCTACTTTTGTTTTTCTGTGTGACAAATTGTAATCGATCGATACTTGGTGTTCATTATGGTATTGATTAATTTGTTATTTGCTTCTATAAGACGCAATCAAGTCTATCTTTAGTTAAAACTAAGCATATAAACTATTTTTATGTACATATGATCAAAGTCTCCACTTATTTACCTTTTTGTTGGAAGAAATAAATTACAAAGCAAACAATGAATCAATTTAAACCAAATAATATTTTATTTTTTGGTATCAGTTGGATCGGTCGATAATCAATCCTTAAATTGGCTGTATATATGTATAAAATAAGATAACAACTATGTAAGTCCACTAAGACAAGAACTTGTATATTAAATCGAGTATATCTGCATATGCCCTCGCGAATATCCTATGTTTTGCGAATATGCTTCATTTTAATAATGATTTTGACTTTTGCTAATAAATAACTTATCTTCATGACAATATATATCCAGATTGTCACTCCTCAAATGTCAGCTATTAGAGTTGAACGATTCGATTCGAGTACCCGAAAACAAAACAAAAAAGTACATCGATTTAGAAATTCGGAATCTTTCTGACTTTATATTGGTAAACTATACTATTACTCCTTCGATTTTTAGTTATTTTGAGATTTTTTTTTTTTGAAATATTTAAGTGAAAATTCACTAGATTGACACAAATTTGGGTAAAATAACTCAATAAACTACTATCGTATCTCATTTCTAGATTGATACAAAGTTTATGTAGAAAGACCAAAACCCCAAATTTTTATTTTAATTAAGTTTTATATTTAAAATATTAGTTCAACTGATTAACTTTAACAAGATTTTGCTTTCTGTTGAAGTTGAACGATATTATAGGAGAACTAATTGTTAGGGAGTTAAACAACAATTTTACGTAGAAAATTGAAAGATTGAGAACACTTAATATGTTTTTTTTTTTCTAGAACACTTAATACAGTATGTTTAACTTCCTCATTTGTAAAACAATGAAAAAAATTATAAAAACATATAACTTAAAGAAGCGGTGAGATTAAGAATTTACAACACTCATTATATTGATTTCGTTAAATGAACTTTTATATATCTTTAAAACAATAATTGCAAAGTCAGAATCAGACAGAAATATATAAAAACTATATTTGTTAGCGTGAGTTTTCGGCTTTCAATTAAATAGGTAGAGGTCAGTTTATAATATGGTATACCAGTTGATTGATGTAAAATATACAATGCAAAACTGGTATACCATATTTTTTTGCTATTTCTGAAAATTTATTTTTGCTATCTTGAAGTCCTATGACCCAACTACACAAACATTGGCAAAACTAGGTATTCTGGTGCTAAGGCATCTTCGGTAGTACTCCCCCATGGTTAATATCACCATGGAAAAAAACTTGAATTATGATGTCTTCAACCACTTGAGCTACCATAAATTAGGGGGAAACAAATATTATACCAACTCATAATTTTTTTTTTCTCAATTTGCAGGTGCAATGCATCTTCGTCAACTCATAAATACAATATTCCGATTTCCAAGAATCCGAAATCATCAAAATACTAGAATTAGAAATTTAATATTACAAATGGATAGGTTCTAATTTGAAAGTTGCTCATATTTCTATATATTTATTTAAGCAATATTGTTAAAAATTTAACATTACTTTCATGTGGCATATTACAAAAATATCATTTTATTTTAATTAATTTAAAAATTAATAAAAAAAATTTATATTAGTTTATAAAAATAATAAACTAATATTTTTGAAATTATTTAACAGATTTCTTTTATTGTTTCAGAAATTTAAGGAAACAATAACAAACTATTTAGAACAATTATTAAACTTAATTTTATTTATAAAACTAAGATTAAATAATTTTATCCCTGAATCGTTTAATAATGATATATATATTTTAAAACTAAGATACAAGTCTACAACATTACTTATATTTTTAAAATATAAAAAATTATATCTAATGTACTAAATATTTTTTCATATTGCACATCAACGTAATGACATTTTATTAAAATCTAAAAAATCGCAAATTTTATATTTTTATTCAATATTGTATATACAACTAAAAAAATAAATTAAAAAGTTAAATCGAGATTTCTAAACATAACCGCTTCAATAAGGGTTTTAGTTCTGGACAAAATATCTGGATCTGATATGTATCCGAAAAACCCGATCCAAACCTGTATCCAAAGTTTTAAAATACTCAAACGGGTATCAAATCTCTAAATCCAAAACCCCGAATCCGAATCTGATCTGAACCGAATCCGAACGGGTACCCAAATATACCCACAATATTATTATATGATAATAATATATTAGTAATATTTATAATTTTAATAATGTAAGTGTCCAAAAAATTCATATTTTTGGCTATTTAGATATTTTTGAGTAAACTATTTTTTAGTAAATTTGGATAAAAAAAATACTCTAAATTTTTAGTTGGGTATTTTTGAATAATTTTGAAAAATTTGGATACTAAAATTTGAGTTTTGAGAACTTTGGATAATCCGAATCTAAAATACTCGATCCAAACCTGACACAAATCCGAAGTCTAGAAGTATCCAAACAGGTCTTCTACCTCTAAATCTAAAAATCCAAAAATCCGATAGGAATCCGAATGGGTATCCGAATGCCCAAGCCTAATAGATTTTATTTTCTTTTTAAATTTACCAAATTTATATAATTCACGAGCTTAAACATTGTATTATGTACTAAGACGGATTAAAATTAAAATATGAAAATAAGTAAATTAGATGTAAAAAATTATTAAAATATATAAAATAAATCAAATAAAACTTTTATTGTTATTTTTGTAATTTGATAATTACAGTAAAACTTACGTAAACATTTTCCCTTGCAGTAAAGCACGGATAACCATCTAGTTCAAATTGTAAAACTTATAATAATCTGCACATGGTTAATCATGTACGTCCAATTTAGACTATAAGACAACAGCGTTTATTTTGCCGCTTAAAACCAATCAATTATTGACATAAAAACCCAAATGACTTACAAAATAGCAAAATAGTCAAGAAGAGAAGCAGGCGATCACGTTTGCTCACATCTCTTTCTCTTTTTAGAATACTCTATTATTTTTTCTATTTCAATGTGCTTCGCAGTCTTCTTCTCTATAAATTGCCAACATAATTGTTCATTTCTTGTCACCTACATATCTTCTCTCTTTCTCCCTAGAAGTTCTTAATCTCCTTCAAAGCTGGTTAAGGTGAATAATACTTGCCTTCGTTGATTTATTTTTAATAACTTATCATGTTGGTTTTATTAATTTTTCTTCTTAAGATATAATATAAACTACAAGACAGTTTTTTAGAGCTTTTGTTCTTTTACAAAATTTTGGCCAGAGCTACGGGCGGATGCGGCTGGGTCTGCGTATCCACGCCGTGTCAGAGTGTAGTTTTTTCTTTTTGTCTTTTTTAAATAAGTTCTAGGAGACTTTTTCCTATCAAAAAAAAATTTTGGCCACACCAAAGGTCAAATCCACTGTTCTTAGAATTAACAGGAAAAGAAAGTGCCATAATATTTCAAAAGTAATAATTAAGGATATTTTATCGGGACCATTGATGACATGAAATATTGGATTATTTGTCTTTTTTTTATCACAGAGCTCAAGGCAATGGCTGAACAACAACTCGTAGTGCTGAAGGCACTCGATGTTGCGAAGACGCAACTTTACCATTTCACGGCGATTGTTATCGCCGGTATGGGTTTCTTTACTGATGCCTACGATCTCTTTTGCGTGTCCTTGGTGACAAAACTCCTTGGTCGTCTGTACTACTTCAATCCGGCATCAGAGAAACCTGGCTCACTACCCCCTCATGTTGCGGCGGCAGTCAACGGTGTGGCCCTCTGTGGAACCCTTGCTGGTCAACTATTCTTCGGATGGCTCGGTGACAAACTTGGACGAAAGAAAGTTTACGGACTCACTTTGATCATGATGATTGTGTGTTCTATCGCTTCCGGTCTCTCCTTCGGAAACCAAGCCAAGGGTGTCATGACCACTCTTTGCTTCTTCAGGTACAATCCAATTATAGTATCATACACACACACACTTGGTGAATCAATAAATTTATCGACTGCAACGTGAGGTTTTAATTTTTTAACTGGTTATGTATAGGTTTTGGCTTGGATTCGGTATCGGAGGTGACTACCCTCTTTCAGCCACAATCATGTCTGAATATGCCAACAAGAAGACTCGTGGGGCATTCATCGCAGCCGTGTTTGCCATGCAAGGTATCGGTATCCTGGCCGGAGGTTTTGTTGCACTTGCAGTATCTTCCATTTTTGACAAGCAGTTCCCATCACCAACCTACAAGGAAGACAGATTTCTCTCCACGCCTCCTGAGGCTGATTACATTTGGAGAATTATCGTCATGTTTGGTGCTATACCCGCAGCCTTGACCTTCTACTGGCGTATGAAGATGCCTGAAACTGCTCGGTATACCGCCTTGGTTGCCAAGAACATCAAACAGGCCACACAAGACATGTCCAAGGTTTTACAAGTGGAGCTTGAGATGGAAGAGAGGGCAGAGGATGTCGTTAAAGACCCAAGACTTAACTATGGCTTGTTCTCCAAGGAATTCCTTAGCCGCCATGGTCTTCCCCTTCTCGGATGTACTTCTACTTGGTTCTTGCTTGACATTGCCTTCTACAGCCAAAACTTGTTCCAAAAGGATATCTTTTCGGCTATCGGATGGATCCCAAAGGCAGACACCATGAACGCCATCCACGAGGTTTTCAAGATTGGTAGGGCTCAGACTCTTATCGCGCTTTGTAGTACTGTTCCAGGTTACTGGTTCACCGTGGCATTTATTGATATCATGGGAAGGTTTGCAATCCAACTTATGGGATTCTTCTTCATGACGGTGTTTATGTTTGCCATTGCCTTCCCATACAACCACTGGATCAAACCAGACAACCGTATTGGATTCGTGATTATGTACTCCCTCACCTTTTTCTTCGCTAACTTTGGACCAAATGCAACCACTTTCATTGTCCCGGCTGAGATCTTCCCAGCCAGACTAAGGTCCACATGCCATGGAATATCAGCCGCGACAGGTAAGGCTGGAGCCATTGTTGGAGCCTTCGGGTTCCTCTATGCGGCTCAATCACAGGATCCAAAGAAGACGGACGCAGGTTACCCACCGGGTATTGGAGTCAAGAACTCATTGATCATGCTTGGTGTTATTAATTTTGTTGGTATGCTCTTCACATTCCTTGTCCCAGAGCCAAAGGGCAAGTCCCTCGAAGAACTCTCTGGTGAGACTGAGGTTAGCCCGGACGAAAAATAGTCACTGATTTGTGACAATGAAACTAATTGTATTTTTCTATTTTTGATTTCATTATTTGGAGTGCCATGTTTGGTTTTGTCTCGTTTAATTTGTTTGGTATGATGTTTACAAGAAGTGGTGTATCCTGCATATCTATGGTTTAATTTGTTGAAATCTTTTCAACAATTTTCGAAATCGGCTCAACGTTCTCGTCCTGGATTGGAGCTTCCTCCTCTAATTGCAAGGCTTAATTAATATATATATATATATATATATATATATATATATATATATATATATTTTCTCGGGCCTCATTTCATATTTATTTTTCGGCCTCACATTTTTTTTGTTTCTTCTGAAATTAGAAGATTAAACCAAGTGTATCTTCTTCAGGCGTTAACAGGCAAAAAAAAACTTGCGATTTACAGCCCATTAAGGCATTAACGTAACGAAGTAAATAACCACCATTCCGTGAAATAATATATCTATTTAAAGGTTCGATATTTTTTTTTAATAAATACTCAGGGGTGGACCGGATGGTCATGGTTTCTATGCACAAATTAAAAAACATATAATTTTATTTAATTTACCTCTTTAATATAAAAAAAACCATTAAATAAAATTAATTAAAACATAACGTAAAATATGATTGGTCAAAAAAATTAAATAATTTAACTTGTTGCATAGAAGAAAGTTGAAAACATTATTTAAAATGAAACACATTTTTATTTGCTAAACATCACTTAAAGTGAAGCGAAATGATTAATATATAACATGAAATTGTAAATTTCAAGATATATTCATTGAAAATTTTGAATTTACAAAATTACCATTGGTGTAAAATTACTGGAAATTATTTACTACAAAATGATGTATATATAACTAAATATTAAGTTTTCGTTAATGTGTAAAAACTCTAAAAATATATATCATATTTCTTTTACTGGTAACATTTGTTGTTTGTAATTCTTTTACTGGGAATATTCTCAGTAATCTTTTAATGGTAATATTTGTTGTTTGTTAGAATCAACTTTGTTAGAATGGATCGCAACAAAAATGATTAAATTGTCTTTTTTTATATATAAAATTATGGCATTATGCTCTCTTAATTTTCCACTCTCGCGGTAATTATATTCTTTTTCTAAAAGAATATGCCATTTGTGTTCTCATTTTCTTGTCTATAAGATATATAAAGCTATAAAGAATAAACCCTAACAATTAATCTTCAACAGTAGTCAGCCAAAAGCAAACGAGTGTTTCGAGATCTCCCTTGTTGGTAATCACCTTCGTACGTCCATTATATGTAGTTATAATTTCGATACATATATTTGTTTGCAACTATAGTCAGATGTTTCTTTACGGCAACTAATTTGTTCAATGAATCATGAATGTTGCATGAAAGAACCATGGCATGATCTTTCTGTGTTAAATATTTTTTATCGCATTTTTTCAGTACAAGTCTCGAATCTCTAATTTTTTGGAATAGTTTGTTGATAGTTTTGATTTCCTTAAATGTAGGCAGAAAGATATTGCTACTAAATTCGAAATCCTTATAAACTAGAATTTTGCTACTAGTTTGTTACAACAACTTTCTCTATATATGTTGTAACAGTTCTTGTCACTTTTATTTTATTTTCAGAGTTAAGAGAGCAGAACAAAATATCGCCATGACTAACGAAGAACATGGAAGCATTTTGAAAGCTCTTGACGCTGCAAAGACTCAATGGTACCACGTCAAGGCGGTGGTAGTCTCCGGTATGGGTTTCTTTACAGACTCATACGATCTCTTCGTGATATCCCTCATCACGAAGCTCCTTGGCCGAATCTACTATCAGGTTCCTGGCTCATCCTCTCCCGGAAGCCTCCCTGACGGCATCTCTGCGGCCGTGAGCGGTGTGGCCTTCGCCGGAACGTTTCTCGGACAGATTTTCTTCGGGTGTCTTGGTGACAAGCTCGGACGTAAGAGAGTCTATGGTTTGACACTCTTGATCATGACCATATGCTCCATTTGTTCTGGTCTTTCCCTTGGAAATGACCCAAAAACCGTCATGGTAACTCTCTGCTTCTTCCGCTTCTGGCTTGGGTTTGGCATCGGTGGTGACTATCCACTCTCGGCTACGATCATGTCCGAGTATGCCAACAAACGTACTCGTGGAGCTTTCATAGCAGGTGTTTTCTCTATGCAAGGAGTTGGGATCCTTGCCGCAGGAGGGGTTTCGTTACTTGTCTCGGCTCTTTTCGAGAGGAAGTTTCCATCTCGGGCCTATGTATTGGACGGTGCAGCCTCCACCGTCCCACAGGCGGATTACGTGTGGAGGATCATCCTGATGGTCGGCGCCTTACCAGCTCTCTTGACGTACTACTGGCGGATGAAGATGCCTGAAACCGCTCGTTACACCGCTCTAGTTTCCAAGAACGCTGATAAAGCTGCTTCCGATATGACCAAGGTTCTCAACGTGGACATCGAAGCCTCTTCCGCGAAGCATGACCAAGCTAGAGTTTCCTCAGACGAGTTTGGTTTGTTCTCCAAGAAGTTCCTTTGCCGTCACGGCCTCCACCTATTCGGAACAGCCTCCACATGGTTCCTCCTCGACATTGCTTTCTACAGCCAAAACTTGTTCCAGAAGGATATCTTTACAACCATTGGATGGTTACCTCCGGCAAAAGTCATGAACGCACTCCAAGAGCTCTTCATGATCGCTAGGGCTCAAACCATAATCGCTTGTTGCAGCACCGTTCCTGGTTACTATTTCACTGTCGGTCTTATCGACAGGATGGGACGGTACTGGATTCAGATAATTGGTTTCGCGATGATGACCATCTTCATGTTCGTTTTAGCTATACCGTACCACCATTGGACCTTACCAGCTAACAGGATTGGTTTCGTGGTTTTCTACTCTTTGACCTTTTTCTTTTCCAATTTTGGACCTAATGCAACTACGTTCATTGTCCCTGCTGAGATCTTTCCGGCTAGGCTTAGGTCGACTTGTCACGGTATCTCAGCCGCATCAGGTAAAGCCGGTGCGATGGTTGGTTCATTCGGGTTTGCTGCTTTGGTTAAAGCTTTGGGGATGAGTAGGACGTTATACATCATGGGTGGTATCAATCTTGCTGGCTTGCTTATCACGTATCTTACAATCCCGGAGCCTAAGGGGATATCACTTGAGGAGCTTTCCGGCGAAACTAAACCGGAGACAATCCAGGAGAAGATTGTTATTTAGAAATTTAATTATTTTCCTTTTGTTTTGCTTGTTTATCGGATTTTGTTAGAATTATTTTGTGTTTTGTCAGATTTTTAGATTTTATTTTTGCATTCAGTTTTCAGACGTTTTTTCTTAATTATGTTTTCATTAAACAGTTTATTATTATAAATAAAACTGCTATTAGACTTTGATATCCAAAGCAAAACAATAAAAACATATAACATAATTTAAATATATATCATATTATATAAAATTGGGTTTTGAAAGTTAGCCATTAACAAGATTTTGATATGTGTCAAGTTTATAAAATTTTGACATGGGTAAAAGTTAATATTTAATAGGAGAAAAATATGAGATTACAACAAAAACAAAATATTTTGTTTTAACAATATTAATAATGAAACAATATATTTATTAAAAAATTACAAAAATTAAAAGTTTTTTAATAATTATAAGGAGATTATATATATATATATATATATTTTGCAAAATTTAAAATTATAACATTATTTACCTATTTTTTAATTTTATGTTATTAATTCTACAAAAAAACTAGAAATGAGATTAAGAAAAATATACAGTTAATTATTAATTTAAATTTTGTGAATACTCACTTCTATATAAATATAGATTTTCTCATCATTTCTATCTTACAAAATACTTCATTGAAAAATATTGCTTTCAACTTTGTTCTATTGGTAAAACTTTTTTAAAAGAAAAGGAAATTTTTCTTATTTTTTAAACAAAAAATTTCTCCTACTTTCTCTTTTTTTTTTTCAGTTTGTATATGTAAGATTAATGTATTAACCAAAAATAAGATTAATATATGCGTCTTCTTTTTCGAATACTGTATTTTAAAATTTAATGTAGTATTTTTAGATTGTTTTATTTAATTATTTAGAATCCATATATTATCGTGATTCTAATTTACTATTATTTCTTTATTTATGTCAAATTATATTTATTTTTTCAACCTTGATTGGTTGGTCATAGACCCTTTTGGTGCAACCATAATTGTTACCATTCATTCAATCTCAGAGGGAGATAAAGAATAGAAGCTCATCAACCTAATGGTTAGATAAAACATGTTAATCAAATACAAGCTTACAACAAACATAGATAGATTGATTGATAAACATAAATTGTTGTTGATATATCCATAGGAGTTCGGAAACTGTGACACCCTGGTTTGCAGATAGGTTTAAAAGAATTGATTTGGCCACCTATGTCACCAAAGTGAACTATACTTTTGGATCAAGGGTTATGAGAAAACTCCAGAATTAAGCATGCTTGAGCTGAATTAGTTTCAGGATGGATGAATTTTCGGGAAGTGATTGTCGGAACTGTGCGAGTGAGGACAAAATATAAGAAAAGATCATATGGTGATTTATAAGGGTAAGTATTTAAAGCCTCCCAAACGTAACAAACCGATCGTCAGATATGGGTGAGCTTAAACTAAAAATAGACGTGGGGCCCACTGAGGAAGGTGGCCCCATGGATTGGGAGTGGACATGGCGCTCACTAAGCAAGGTGGCAGTCGGGGCGTTCCATATACAAAGGCTACATCATGGTGTGTCAAAGATACTTTCACGAATACATTAGAAAATTTAACATTAGTTATTATCAAAAAAATTTATGACGTTAGAAAATGGTCTTTAGTTTCATTGGTAGCTGGGGCAAGCTATTTTGAGATAGCTAAAATACATGAACATGTTCTCTCTACACATCAGGAAAGCAGAGCCGATGTTCTCTCTATGGTGGAGGATGCTTGACGCAAGGTTATCTTCTCAAGGGAGGAAGGTCGAGCCAAGGTTCTCTCCATGGTGGAGGAGGTTAGACGCAAGGTTCTCTCCATAAAGAAGGAGGGCGGAACCGAGGTTCTCTCCATGGTTGGTCATACACTATTATGATGTTACATCATTGATTAGTATACTATGTAATATCTTTTTTATTTAAAATGTTTTTTGAGCCAATAATTTTAGTATTTAAAAAAACTATGCAAAAATGAAAGTAAAAAAACAGATAATAGTTTACTTAATGTGTTCATACAGACATTTTCTAGGTAGTGGTAAAGAATGTATTTGTAACATACAATATATTTAGGTGTAAAAAATACATTTTCAATGGTAACATACATAAAAGATTTGTAAATGAATATAAATCAGTATATTCTTGCAAAAATAAAACTTATCAATAACGTTATTTATAAAACTTTAAACCCGCACATCGGACGGATCCTTATCTAGTATACTAGAAAGTTACCCACGCGATGCGTAGGTTATAAAATAAAATGTTTTGTATGTAAAATAAAATTTTCATTAAATTATATATGAAATGTACATGATATTATTTATATATGCCTTATAAAGAATATATATATATATATATATATATATATATATTACTATGATATCTTTTCCAAACTAAACATTTTTGTGGAGCGTGTACATCAAAATGATTATTAAACTAGATTAAGACCCTTGCTAGAGCACAAGTTGAAATTCATTTTATTTATATTGTAATTTTTATATAAAATATAATTTATGTAATTGTTTTTATTTTTTTTTAGATAATGCAATAAAATCATACGTTAAATATGATGGCTCGAAAAAAAAATATTTTATAAGTTTTATATTGTTAATGATTCTAGATAAGTATTCGTGCTATAACACTGGTTAAAATTTTTTTTTATACGAAATTTTGTATATTTTATATTTTAAATAAAATTTTAATATGTTGTATTAGTTTATGTATGTGAAGTTATTCCAAAAATGTATATTCTACATCATGAATTGAATGTCATTATAAGACATAATTTTGTAAATTTTGTTTTTAAAAAGCTAGTTATTATATTATGAGTTTTATAATATATTGTTATACTTTTTTTTAATATACTTGGGTTCATGAATTTTTTTTCATATTATAGTGACATATTATTGACATTGCTATAACATATCATTTTAGAGTGTTTATAGTTTCTAACTTTTATATCAAGTTTCAATATATTAAAAATATTTTAAAATAAATTATTTAAAGTTTAATATGTTATATAAAATATCAAATTCAACAAAAAAAATATGAAATTGAATTTAAATATTCAAATTTTGATCCGTTACTCAGTAAAATTTTTAATTCAATTGATATTATTTTTAAAGAATAATATTACTAAAAGTTGAATATTTTATAGATTGAACAATTTATATTTGTTTTTAAAAATTAACTTATGGTATATCCAGAAATAAAACTATTTTTTAATTATAATAAATAATATGATAATTTATTTGTTTCACAAAATAGACTCATATATAAAAATGAGATGTGAAGTATAATGATAATTAACAAATTAATATGTTAAGTTAGATATCAAAAGATTTTATTTGATGAATAATTTAATAAAAGAAATTAATATGGTAAGTTAGATAATGAGCCTGTTCTTTTACTAATCGCTAGGTTAGCGACAGCAATCGAAAATTTAAAAGAGGAACGATGATGATAACGTCAATCAACAAAGCAAAACGACACTGCAAAAGCAAAACGATGATGACGGACTAGTCGCTAAAGTGAGAGAAAAGTGACGCGGAGATGAAAGCGGAGTCTCTGGAATTTCAAACGACAGTTGTCGTTGGTCATCTCAACAGTAATGGCGACTCCTTTCCCAGTTGCAACGATTATTAAATTGATTAAGATGTTGTTTTTGTCTTCTTTTTTTAGTCGCTATCGCTCATCGAGCGACGCTAAAAAGAATAGGACCAATATGATTCTTTAGAATATTCTCTTTAAGATTTTCGGAAACAACGTGATCTAGTAATAAAATCTTCCAAAAATAAATTAAGGTTGCATCCACTATTTAATATATAACCAATTAATCTATCAATTAATGTATAACCTATTTGTAACTAATTTATTAAAATTATATAGTCTACAAAATAATGTTGTGTACTTCCATTTTATTATAAATGAAATATTCTTGAATATTTTGCAACTTGTTCCCTTCGCATATTAACGAACAATATTGTTCAGGTTGTGGCACTGAGTAGAACCTCATGTTCATGTTCTATCTCTTAACCGCAGCTGAGGAAGAAGAAGGCGATGACTTGGGTTTTAATCTCTTGGAACCATTCTGATTAACTGCGGTCGGAATCTGTTGATCATTAGAGGTGATGGGTTGGCAAATACCGTCTTATCTGTCATTAATGGTCCCAAAGGCTTTGGAGCTATTCACCACAATCTCATCCGGTGCAACAACGATCATGATCTGTGCTTCACGTGTCCCCAATATTGCTTGTGTGAGAAGTTCTTGTTGGATAAGCTTTGAAGCTTAGAGTACAAGTTATCTTTACAAAGGAGAGATATGGATAAGGGAGAGACTCAAGACAATCCCAATTAGAATTAGGAGTTATCTAGTTCTAAATCCTAATAGGAATAAGAGTAAGAAAGCCTCTATATATATCAAGTGTTGAGTTGTGACATTGATATGAGATTAAAAGAGAGCTTGAGAAGTGTTTAGTTTTGAGATAAAGATTTTCTAAACATCAATACAGAGAGTTATTTTTTTGTAATCAAAGTTTACCTTTTATTTTATATCAGAGCCTAAAGGTTTAATCAATCCAAGGAGTGGATTTAATCCTAAAAAATCGGCGATCTTACAGCCATAACACGTCCAAAGGAGTTGGACAAGGCTGTTCCATACAATGTCCACCTCTACGAACTACACGGTATGGTCTATGAAGATGAAGGTTATACTGCATATTAAAAAATTCTAGGAGACAATAGAACTAGGTTCAACCGATTCAGACAAGAATGATGTTGCAATAACACTATTATTCCAATCTATCCCAAAATCTCTTATACTACAAGTAGGTGATCTACCTTCACCTGAAGATATTTGCTTATAATCAATCAAGTCGCGGAACCTGGGAGCTGATCGTGTCAAGGAGGCATGTTTGCAGACTCTAATGTCTGATTTCGAGAAACTAAGGATGCGGATTCAGACAAGGTTGATAGTTTTGCAGAAAAACTATCAGAGATAGAACCACAAGCAGCATCACTTGGACAATCTATTGAAGAACCTAACTTTGTACATGCACGAAGTCATTTTCTTTAATGAAGATAAACTCATACCTAAGAACTACAAAAGAGGAGGGTATGTGGTATCTCGACAATGGGGCAAGTAACCATATGACAGGAAACAAGACTTATTTTTCAGAACTTAACAGGAATATAAAAGGAAAATTCAAATTTGGAGATTGATCATGTGTGGATATTGAAGGCAAAAGATCGATTCTGTTTAAGAGCAAGAATTGTGAGCAAATTCTTGTGTATGATATCTACTATATCCCTGACCTAAAGAGCAACATTCTAAGCCTAGGACAAGCAACGGTGGTAGGTTGTGATGTTCGAATGAGACGTGATTACCTTACTGTTCACAATCCAAACGAGAGGTTTTTGGTGAAAGTAATGCGATCCTAAAATCGCCTTTACAAAATCAGTCTCAAGATTGGCAGACCGACGTCACTGCTCTTACGACTAGAAGACAATACATGGAAGTGGCATGCTCGACTTGGACACATCAGCTTTAAAACTATTAAGGCTATGTTTCAGCCAAAATGGTTCACGACTTGTCTGATGTTAGAGAGGAAAATTTGTTGTGTGAATCATGCTTAGTTGGTAAGCAAACTCGACAACTGTTCCCAAGAGCTGCATTATTTCAAGCCTCAGAGTCGTTAGAACTGCTTCACATGGACCTGCTGGTCCTATATCACCTGCAACACTCGCAAATAATGGGTATATATTTGTTATTATTGATGATTTTTCAAGATACATGTGGTCTATCTTGATAAAGAAGAAGAGTGATGCGTTTGGAAGTTTCAAAGCATTCAAAAGTGTTGTAGAGAAGGATCTTGGAAGAGTTATCAAAACTCTTAGAACATATAGAGAGGAGAATTCACATCAAGAGAGTTTAATGATTTTTTTTGAATCTGCTGGGATCACTCGTCATTTAACAACCCCTTATACTCCACAACCAAATGGTGTGGTGGAGAGAAGAAAACAAAACTTTGATGGAGATGACCAGGAGCCTACTTAAAGCAATGGAGGTGCCTTTGGGGGGAAAGTGTATGTCATGTGATACACAGAGTTTTAAACCCTATTTTCCTACTGCAAGTGCACAGCAAAGAAGTAGTACTTAGGGGTCGAATCCCACGAAGACCAAGTTTTACTCTATGGTTCTATTGGTTCAATTTCAAGCTAAGACAATTCAAAGTTGGGTTTGTTTGGTAACAGTAACGGGATTAAAAAGGCAATAAGCAAAACACTAGATCAGGGGTAATTCTCGGGAATTTCAGAGATAGCAACTAAACAACTATTCAGGGCATAGATTAAGTACCAGTCTAGAACTCAAACATAAATATAAACTGATCCACTGTCGTGGTATCAATAACTCTATCTGATTGATTCTGTGCGGAAACGCGGAGCACGTGCTCAAACATCCGGAGCACATGCTCGGCGGTCCATAAACCCTAAAATGTCGTTTGAGCCCAGAATCGCAGACAAGCATTAAAGAACAAGAATGATAAGTTCACAAATCACCTACACATCAACTTTCGCAGGTCTAGGATAATTTGCCCACTAATGTCTTTTCTAGCAACCTATTACACTTTTGATGAATAGATAAACCTAGAATCATAGATTGGGTGATCAAATCAACCTAATCATTAAGTCTAACAATAGTGAAGACAATCGATTATATAAAGCCCTATTTGTGTTCTGTCGCTAACCCATGAAACCCCTTTTGAAACCCCTAATCTAGCAAAGAAAACTACTCAGACATAGAGAAATGAATCATAGCAAAAGATGAGAAATTCAATGACATAAAAATAAAAAAAAGGGTTCAGAGAATGCTTCACAAGGTAGCCGCTCTTCTCCCTCTCACAAAAACGTCGCTCAAAAACCAAAAGAAAAGGTATATCCATCTCTCCTAAAAACTCTAGGTTAAATAGCATACAAGTAGAGAAAAATAAAGAAAGATTCCAAATTCAAATCTCCCTATTAAAAAGCGATCTCAGCCCTCTTTCTCTAACAAAGGATCGCCTAAAATAAGGGGAATTAGGCAGGGAATCGACGCCTAGATGCTTGCCACGTGTCGTCATGAAACCGTAGAGTTGGGAGCATGTGCTCGGAAATCAGGAGCATGTGCTCCTGGGTCTAAAATCAGCTTTTCTGCTCCAATTCAACTCCTTTCTGGCTCTGATTGCTCCTGCAGTTCCAATCCTTGCTTTTAGCTTCCTAGCCTCTTATTATAACCTGAAAAGGACTCAAACAACTACAAAACTATCAAATAAACGGGATCAAAGTGAGTCAAAACCGTAACATATCAACTCCCCCGGACTTAGATCTTTGTTTGTCCTCAAACAAATTCAAACCAAGCGC
This sequence comes from Camelina sativa, assembly GCF_030686135.1. Classification (NCBI taxonomy): domain Eukaryota; kingdom Viridiplantae; phylum Streptophyta; class Magnoliopsida; order Brassicales; family Brassicaceae; genus Camelina; species Camelina sativa. Next base: position 36,441,556 of record NC_141890.1, read on the forward strand.
CAAGAGAGCCAAGGTGGGAACTCGCAAAAATCTCAGAAACCATGAGTAGACCATGACCTGCAGACCACATGTGTTAGAACAAGCTATACCGATAAAATTCTCCAGCAAACATCTCCAAAACCAGAACCATAATTGGCAATCAAACCCAGAAAAATATCACTTTCCAGACAAAGACTCTTTACATTCAATTAAAATTGGCGTGAGCTTCTCATTAAGGGCATTAAGCTAGTGAAATCGAGGCTTGGTAGATAAAAAGCTGTTTTAATGGTGGAGCTATAAAGTGTTTAGGACTTACCATTACTTCGAAAGAGATGCAGGATATCGCACAAAATGGTAAGGGAGAGTAGACTCATTGATGTCCACAACCTCTAATCACTCTCCTCTTCTTATCTTCTCAAACTCAGCCTCTCTTTTCTCCTCAGGGTACAACGCATGCTCGGGGGTGTGTAACACTAGCTCTGGTCCCTTTCCATCATCCTTAAACGTTTTTTTTTTTTTTTTTTTTTTTTTTTTTTTTTTTTTAGACATATGAAGGATGATGGGGGATCTTCTTCTGATATTGCCCCAGGAGCATGCGGACCGTATCCTAGGCTCTCTCTCTGCTCAAAACAACTCGCGGACTCGGATTTATATAATTTCGGAGCAGGTGCTCGCTGGGTTGGAGCACGTGCTCTGTCCGTCCGGCTCTTTCCTCTTTGGTTCTCCAGCAAGAGCGAGTTAGAGATTGTGTCAGTCCTGCTCTCCCCGACCGTTTTGCACATAGCTGCACAAAATGAGAAAACAAAAATACAAGTGCAAGTGGTTTGAAAGGAGGTTAGGCTCGGGGTGGGTACTAACTTAAAATGAGCTAGCTATTCAGGATCAGCAAGATTGGCAAAATGAATAAGAAGTCCTGAATATGTGACACGTTCCCTATCCTAATGCCCAAAACGAGAAGAATTTAAATCCGGTTAGGTTCCAATAAAGTAGAGTCTAAGTCTTTCCGGTGAAACCTTAATGGGATGAAGCTTTTCTGGCCAGGAGAAGGGTCCGAATGTGAAGAGGTATTAGCTCGTCTCTGTACTCTTAGTTCTGCAACAATGGTCACTAGGAAAAACGGTCAAACTCACAAATGGTTAAAAACATCACAGATTTCGGTCCTAATTCCCACAAGTTTTGGTTCGACTCACATGACAAACTGACTCAATAAAAAGAAAGATAAAGAAAACAAATGTCATAGGTGACCCTCCCCCGGACTTACTTCACACCGTCTCCGGTGTGAAAATAAGCCAAAGAGAGACCTAGACAAGAAGAAAAATAAAGAGAACAATAAAAATGAAAATAAAATAAGGCGGATAGGGCAATGATGGTGTGTGTAACCGCGATCAGGCGTCGGAATCGTCTGGGCTCTCGCTCTCCGAACGGGCAAGGCGGCGCCTCCGACGTGGTGGTCTCAGTTCGCCGAGCATGTGCTCGGGTTGCTTGCGTCCTGCGAGCATGTGCTCCGCGTCTTCTTTCAACATTCCTGAAACCGAAAAGAGAAGAAACAAATCCTAAAAAGAAAAAGAAAAACTCAGCAATATATACCTGGTGGATTGCCTCCCACCCAGCGCTTGTTTTAAGTCATTAGCTTGACTCGAAAGCTCCTTAGGCAGTAGGAGGATCGCCTAGGGCGACGGTCTCACCCTTTGCATGCTCAGAGACAGCAAGATACGGCTTCAGCCTCTGTCCATTCACCACAAATTCTCCTCCTTTTGTGTCCAGCAACACAACAGCCCCATATGGTCTAATCTCCTTGATGGTGAAGGGTCCGGACCATCGTGATCTTAGCATTCCGGGAAACAGTTTCAGCCTAGAGTTGAACAACAAGACTTGATCATTAGGAGCAAAGGTCCTAGTGAGGATCCGCTTGTCATGACAGGCTTTGGTACGCTCCTTGTAGAGTTTTGAGTTTTCATAGGCGAGGTGCCTAATCTCCTCTAGCTCATGCAGTTGCATCTTCCTCCTTTCATGGGCGCTCTTAGTGTCAAAGTTCAGCATTTTCACTGCCCAAGCAGCCTTGTACTCTAGCTCAACAGGAAGGTGACACGCCTTACCATACACCAAGTGAAACGGTGTAGTCCCCAGGGGTGTTTTGTAGGCGGTTCTATAAGCCCATAGAGCCTCATCTAGCTTCTGAGACCAATCCTTCCTTGTTGTGTTCACTGTTTTTTGCAAAATGCTCTTAATCTCCCGGTTAGAGATCTCAACATGGCCGCTTGTTTGTGGGTGGTAGGGGGTGGCGACCTTGTGCCTCACTCCATTCTTCTTGAGAAGACTCTCAAAGACCTTGTTAATGAAATGCGATCCACCATCGCTAATCACTACCCGTGGGACACCAAACCGTGGGAAAATAACCGACTTGAACATCTTGAGCACAGTCTTTGCATCATTATTGGGGCTGGCCAAAGCTTCTACCCACTTGGACACGTAATCGACAGCCACCAATATGTACTCATTGCCGAATGAGTTCGGGAAAGGTCCCATGAAGTCAATTCCCCAAACATCAAATACATCAACCTCCAAGATGAAATTCTGAGGCATTTCATTCCTCCTGCTGATGTTCCCTTGTCTCTGACATGTGTCGCAAGTAGACACGAACCGCTGCACATCTCTGAACATGGTAAGCCACCGATAACCCGCTTGAAGAGTTTTGGACACGGTTTTGAAAGTAGCAAAGTGTCCAGCATAGGGTGAGCTATGGCAATGAAACAAGACTCCAGGAACCTCCTCCTCAGTCACACACCTCCTGAAAACACCATCCGAGCAATGCCTATAGAGGTAAGGCTCATCCCAAAAATACTGCCTTATGTCTTTTAGGAACTTCTTCTTCTTGTTCCCCACAAACTCAGTAGGTTCTTTCTCTGCTGCTAGGTAGTTTGCATACTCTCCAAACCAGGGAAAACTCGGCTGTTTGTTGGTATCGATTGCCTTACACGGGGTTTTCGGAGCATGTGCTCCCAGGCGGAGCATGTGCTCGGCGGGATCAAAGATGCCGATCGAGTAAACATGTTCTTCAGGAAGGCTATCATCCAAGGGTAGCTCTTCTTCTATCCTCATTCTTGATAAGTGATCTGCAACTCCGTTCTCAATACCCTTCTTGTCTTTAATCTCCAAGTCAAACTCTTGAAGCAACAAAATCCAACGGAGTAGCCTTGGTTTTGCATCCTTCTTAGTCAGTAGATACCTCAATGCTGCATGATTAGTGTGAACAACCACTTTGGAACCAACAAGGTATGATCGGAACTTCTCAAAAGCAAACACAACCGCTAAAAGTTCTTTCTCAGTTGTAGCGTACTTGCACTGAGCCTCATCCAAGGTGCGGCTGGCATAGTATATCACGTGCAGCTTCTTGTCTTTTCTCTGTCCCAGAAATGCTCCCACGGCATAGTCACTCGCATCAGTCATGACCTCAAAGGGAAGGTCCCAATCTGGCGGTTGTACAATCAGAGCGCTAACCAAGGCTCCCTTGATCGTGTGAAACGCTTCCAAGCAAGCAGAATCGAAATCAAACTTCACTTCCTTACACAACAGCTGGGTAAGTGGTCTTGCTATCTTGGAGAAATCCTTAATGAACCGTCTGTAGAAACCGGCGTGGCCAAGGAAACTGCGGATCCCTTTTACCGAATTAGGCGGTTGTAAACTCATCATCACCTCAACCTTGGCTTTGTCAACCTCAATCCCCTTTTCAGAAATCTTGTGTCCCAGCACTATCCCATCTCTGACCATGAAGTGGCATTTCTCTCAATTCAGCACCAGATGTTTGTCTTCACACCGCTGCAACACCCTGCACAAATTAGACAAACAAACGGAAAAAGAGCTCCCATAGATGGAGAAATCGTCCATGAAAACTTCCATTATATCCTCAATCAGGTCAGTGAAAATGGACATCATGCATCATTGGAAGGTCGCTGGTGCATTGCACAAGCCAAACGGTATTCTGCGGTAAGCAAAGGTGCCGTAAGAACATGTGAATGTGGTCTTCTCTTGATCGTCGGGATGGATTGGGATCTGAAAGAAACCTGAATAACCATCTAAGAAACAGTAGTAAGGATGGTTAGCCAATCTCTCAAGCATTTGATCAATAAACGGCAAAGGAAAATGATCCTTACGGGTCGCAGCATTAAGTTTTCTATAGTCTATGCACATGCGATGTCCCATAACTGTCCTAGTAGGAATCAACTCATCCTTATCATTCTTAACCACTGTAATTCCACCTTTCTTAGGGACTACATGAACTGGGCTAATCCAGGAACTATCAGAAATAGCATAAATTACACCCGCATCTAGAAGTTTCATTATCTCTTTCTTAACAACATCCTTTAGATTCGGGTTCATCCTCCTCTGATGTTCTACCGAAGTCATTGATTCATCTTCTAGATGTATCCTATGCATGCAAAGATCTGGTGAGATTCCTGGGATGTCATCTAGTGAATACCCTAGAGCATTTCTATACTTCCTAAGTTCACAAAGGAGCAAAGCGGTCTCTACATTGTTTAGTTCAGAGTTCACTATCACGGGGTATGTAGAGCTGGAATGCGTACCTAGGAACGCGTACCTTAGCCCAGCTGGAAGTGGTTTTAGCTCTACCTTTGGAGCTCTTAACTCGCTCCAAGGACCGTCCGCTGACTTTACCGGAGGATGTGCTCCGGAATCCGGATCAGGTGCTCCCTCGGCGGATTCCTCTCCTGATTGGTTCTCATCGTCTAGGCTGGCGTAAGCTACCAGTTGCTGGAACCGTGTACCTGCATCCAAAATGCGTGTAAAACCGTCAGCTTCCTCATTCAAGAATCCATACGTACCCTCTGCCTTTGTCAAGGCAACCTCCAACGGGTCGAGAGTGAGAACTTCATCGGTAACCTCATGTGCAACCTCTGAACCATCATCAACCACAAAAGTCTGACCATCTATCATAGGTTTCTTGAGCAGCTTATTCATCTCAAACCTTGCGATCATATCCCCCAGCTGGAGATCGATCGTTCCCCCTTGCACATCTATAATCGCACCAACTGTGCATAAGAATGATCTACCCAAGATCAGGGGGTCACGTGGTTCTTCTTCAAGTTCCAGAACCACAAAGTCTGCTGGTATAAGCGTGTCCCCTATCTGGACATGTAAATCCTCCAACACTCCTATGGGGCGCTTGGTGGATCTATCCGCGAATACTAACGAAATCCGTGTAGACTTGAACTTCGTGTATCCCAGCCTTTTAGCCACTGAATATGGCATAAGATTCACACTGGAACCTAGATCACAGAGGGAGTTTGCAAAAATCGTTTTACCGATTCTCACGGATAAGACAAATCGCCCTAGATCATCTCTCTTCTTTAGCACTTTGTTTTGCAGCACAGCACTGCACTCTCTTGAAACCATCATCACGTTCTCTTCCTCTGACACTCTCCCAGAAACTAACCCTTTCACATATCTCTTCAAAGCAGGTATCATCTGAACATCATCAGCTAGGGGTAGTTTTACCGTCAATTCTCTCAACATCTCCTTGCACTTTGCATCCTCCAAATCCTTGCGAGATTTCTTAGGAGGAACAGGGTAAGGAACCCTAGGGGTGTACACGCGTGCAGGAGGTACCTCAGTAGGAACGGTCTGATCGGGAGTCGGGAGCACGTGCTCGCTGGGTGGGAGCACATGCTCGCCGGATGCTTCGGCTTCTTTTTGACTCAACGGTGGAGTCTCAGCAGCATGTTGAGGAAGGTATTCTTCAGCAATACCCTTGCCCTTGTCAAGCCTAGCGGATGGTGCTTCTCTAGGGGGTAACTTCTTTCCTCCCCTTAGCTCAATCGCATTGACATACTCGTTCCGTGGGTTTGCTTCCCCTTTTCCGGGCAGAGTCCCAGGAGTTCTTTTCACGGCTTCAGCAGTCTGTGCAACCTGAACATCAAGCTTCTTCACATGTGACATTACTGCCTCATACTTCCCATTAAGGTCATTGTACATGGTATCGACCTTAGCGTTGATTTCCACTGAAGCTTTTTGTTGATTCACCAAGAATTGTTGCATCATGTTTTTCAGCTCATCTTGAGAGCTGCTAGCAGGTGAAGATCCCAACTGCTGGTTGGTGAAAGGCGGTGCTTGCTGAGCGCTTGTATATGCCTGCTGGTTCCCCCCTTGGAAACGGTTTTGAGTGGGCACAAACTGTTTGCCTTGGAAGTTGTTTGAGAAGGTTTTCTGATAACCCATCTGATTCTGAGCTCCTTGCTGCGGATACACCTGATCCTGAGGATTCTCCACGTTGGTGCTTCTATAGGACAAATTCGGATGGCTTTTATAGTTCGGGTTGAAACCCCTGTTCTGCACAAAACCTTGCCCACTCACATAATTAACCTCCATCGTTTCATCCTCTCCATCACAAATCTCCTGAGCTAGCGGCATGTCTCCGGTCTCATCGACAAAATGGACAGTTTTCTGGCTCCCCTTCAGAAGAAGGTTCACCTTGGCTGTCAACTCGTCGATCTTTTGCGTATCGACACTGTTGACCTTCACGGACCTGTCATACTCAGGAGCCTTGTTGCTGGAGCTTGCAGCTAGGTTCTCAATCAACTGATATGCTCCTTCCTTAGACTTTGTCATAAAATCCCCATTGCTGGCCGAGTTGAGAGCGTTTCTGTAGTCCCAGTTAACTCCATCATAGAAAATGCCCAAAATCTGTTCATCACTGAATCCATGGTGCGGACACTCTCTACGGTACTCTTTGTACCTCTCCCAAGCCTCGCAGAAGGCTTCTCCAGTGTGCTGTTGGAACGATGAAATCTTGTTCCTCAGGGCTCAGGGCAGCGGTCTTAGCCTTGGTGTAGAAATGGTCCAGAAACGCAGATCTACACTGTTCCCATGATGTCAGAGACTCAGGTGGCAATGACTTCAGCCAACGTGAAGCTCTATCCGCAAGAGAGAAGGGAAAGAGCTTGCACTTCAGAAAGTCTGGCGGTATCCCATTTGAACCAGTGGTGCTACATATCTCCTCAAAATTCTCGATGTGGTCCATCGGAATCTCAGCTGGGAGACCGTGAAATAGGTGCTGCTTCACTAGAGAGATCATCTGTGGCTTGATCTCAAAATCTTGTCTCGGGATGGTGGGAGGAACAATCGCCGCTCGGTTGGTGTAGAACACATGCGGGTTGTCCTTGTCCCCAATGGACGGTTGTGGCGGCGCGGCTCTTTCGTGTTGAGCACGGAGCAACTGCCCCAACTGTTGTCGAAGTTGCTGCAACTCGGCAGCCATATCCTCATTGTTTCTATTGTCACCCATGTTGACGGATTGAAACTTTCTGTTCTTGCGGTTTGTTCTTTCTGCCAAAGAGAGTTCTGCGGCTGACAAAGCAACTAGTTCTTTGGTGTTGTTTCTTCTTGTAGATCTTCTTGACATGCACCTGAAACACACGCAAAGAAGAAGCAGAAAGACAAATCAGTAAGGTCTTAGTCTAGTAATTTCGCCGAAAACCAAAGGTAAAAATTTGGTCCCCGGCAACGGCGCCAAAAACTTGATACACAGAGTTTTAAACCCTATTTTCCTACTGCAAGTGCACAACAAAGAAGTAGTACTTAGGGGTCGAATCCCACGAAGACCAAGTTTTACTCTATGGTTCTATTGGTTCAATTTCAAGCTAAGACAATTCAAAGTTGGGTTTGTTTGGTAACAGTAACGCGATTAAAACGGTATAAAAAGGCAATAAGCAAAACACTAGATCAGGGGTAATTCTCGGGAATTTCAGAGATAGCAACTAAACAACTATTTAGGGCATAGATTAAGTACCAGTCTAGAACTCAAACATAAATATAAACTGATCCACTGTCGTGGTATCAGTAACTCTATCTGATCGATTCTGTGCGGAAACGCGGAGCACGTGCTCAGACATCCGGAGCACATGCTCGGCGGTCCATAAACCCTAAACTGCCGTTTGAGCCCAGAATCGCAGACAAGCATTAAAGAACAGGAATGATAAGTTCACAAATCACCTACACATCAACTTTCGCAGGTCTAGGATAATTTGCCCACTAATGTCTTTTCTAGCAACCTATTACACTTTTGATGAATAGATAAACCTAGAATCATAGATTGGGTGATCAAATCAACCTAAGCATTAAGTCTAACAATAGTGAAGACAATCGATTATATAAAGCCCTATTTGTGTTCTGTCGCTAACCCATGAAACCCCTTTTGAAACCCCTAATCTAGCAAAGAAAACTACTCAGACATAGAGAAATGAATCATAGCAAAAGATGAGAAATTCCATGACATAAAAATAAAAAAAGGGTTCAGAGAATGCTTCACAAGGTAGCCGCTCTTCTCCCTCTCACAAAAACGTCGCTCAAAAACCAAAAGAAAAGGTATATCCATCTCCCCTAAAAACCCTAGGTTAAATAGCATACAAGTAGAGAAAAATAAAGAAAGATTCCAAATTCAAATCTCCCTATTAAAAAGCGATCTCAGCCCTCTTTCTCTCACAAAGTATCGCCTAAAATAAGGGGAATTAGGCAGGGAATCGGCGCCTAGATGCTTGCCACGTGTCGTCATGAAACCGTAGAGTTGGGAACATGTGCTCGGAAATCGGGAGCATGTGCTCCTGGGTCTAAAATCAGCTTTTCTGCTCCAATTCAACTCCTTTCTGCTCCGATTGCTCCTGTTGTTCCAATCCTTGCTTTTAGCTTCCTAGCCTCTTATTATAACCTGAAAAGGACTCAAACAACTACAAAACTATCAAATAAACGGGGTCAAAGTGAGTCAAAACCGTAACATATCATCATGCTACTTATTTGATCAACAAGGTACCTACCAAGGCTCATAACAACATCAGTCCATATGAAAACCTGCGTGAAAGAAAGCCAAACATTGATCACTTAAGAGTATTTGGTTGTGTGTCTTATGCTAAAGTTAACACTGCACATCTTAAGAAGTTAGATGATAGATCACAGTCGTTGGTTCACCTTGGAATAGAGCTTGGATCAAAAGCATATCGGCTGTTTAATTCATCTACACAGAGAATTGTAGTAAGCTGCGATGTTTTCTTCAACGAGAAAAGTAAATGGACTTGGAACTCATCAAAAAATGAATTTGATAGAGAACCAGGAATGTTCTACATGCGATGGGGAGACATTGAAGATGCTGGAGAAGGGCCAGTTGTGTCTAATAATGACAATGAAGATCCAGGAGAAGATGAAACAGAGAGTGTTACATCTCAAGAAAACAAAGATGTCAATGAGGTTATTGTCACTCGAGAAACACAACAGCAGCAGCCACTGCGAAGGACTACACGCCAAACCCAGAAACTGAAACGCCTTGAGGACTATGTACTTTTGTCGATAGTGAAGAGTGAGATACTCTTGTTTTTAATCAACGATGAACCAAGATTTTACAAAGATGCTAAAGACCAACGAGTTTGGAGAATTGCCTGCAAAGAGGAGATAGACTCTATCAATAAAAACAAGACATGGACTCTTGTTGATAAGCCAAGAGAAGTGAAGGTAATTGGACTTAAGTGGATCTTTAAAATGAAAAGAAATGCAGATGGTTCTATAAGCAAGCATAAGGCAAGGTTGGTTGCAAAAGGCTATGTACATGAGAAAGGCATAGACTTTGGAGAAGCTTTCGCTCCAGTGGCTCATATAGAGACTATACGAATGCTAATTGCCTTGGCTGCATCAGATGGATGGGAGATCCATCACTTAGACATGAAAACAGCGTTTTTACACGGTGAACTTAAAGAAGACGGGTATGTTGATAAGCCAGAAGGTTTCAAGGTCAAGGGTGAAGAGCATAAGGTTTACAAATTTTCGAAAGCTTTGTATGGATTAAGACAAGCTCCACGAGCTTGGAATACAAAGTTGGATCAAATCTTGAAGGAGATGGGCTTCAAAAGGTGTGTTAAAGAAACTTCAGTGTATCAGAAAATAAAAGGAGGAGATTTGCTCGTTGTACACGTAGATGATCTACTCGTTACAGGCAACAATCTCAAGATCATAAAAGAGTTCAAGGCAGGATTGTCTACAAAGTTTGTGATGACTGATCTCAGCAAGCTAACATATTATCTTGGCATTGAAGTGCATCAATTGGATGACGGAATCACTATCAAGCAAGAGGGTTATGCACATAGGATTTCGAAAGAAGCAGGGCTAGAAAGCTGCAATCCGACTTTAATTCCAATGGAATTTGGGTTGCAGGTCTCTAAAGCTCTAAGTGAAGAGAAGATAGATCCTACGCATTATAGAAGAAATGTTGGCTGTTTAAGATATTTGCAGCACACTCATCCTGATTTAGCCTTTGTTGTTGGTATAACTAGCAGATATATGCAGAGTCCACGTAAGTCACATGGAGAAGTTATGAAACAGATACTACGATACCTAAGAGGAACAATGTCGTATGGTTTGAAGTACAAGCGAGGAGGCTAGAAGGAGATCACAAGTTTAGTGACAGTAGTCACAATGTCGATCAAGATGATGGGAGGAGTACAACTGGTCACTTGTTCTTCTTTGGTGACATGTCGATCACTTGGTGCTGACAAAAATAGGACACAGTTGCACTCTGATCTTGTGAAGCCGAGTTCATGGCAGCAACAGAAGGAGCTAAGCAAGCAATATGGCTTTAGGACCTCTTAAGTGAAATCACAGGTTGGAAGAGCGCACAGATCATGTTGTATGTTGACAACAAGGCAGAAATTGCACTCGCGAGGAACTTTTTCAAGGCAGGAGCAAACACATTCACAAACGGTATCACTTTATCCGTGAGTGTGTCGAGAGGGAGCTTATTTATGTTGATCACATCCCTGGAGCTAACCAAAAGGCGGACATACTGGCTAAGGCATTGGCGAGAGTTCAGTTTATGGAAATGAGGAGTTTGCTTGGAGTTCATGACGTTTCAAAGGGTAATTCAAAGCTTAAGGGGGAGATTTTTGGATAAACTTTAAAGCTTAGAGTACAAGTTATCCTTACAAAGGAGAGATAATGATAAGGGAGAGACTCAAGACAATCCCAATTAAAATTAGGAGTTATCTAGCCCTAATAGGAATTGGAGTACAAAAGCCTCTATATATGTAACTCCCCGACCACCACCTCTCAGGGGGCTCCATTTCCACTCCCAGTCCATGGGTCCACCTTTCTTAATGGGACTCACATCCTCTCACTAGGCCCGTGAGTCTATCTTTTATCTAACGGCCGGTGTACTACGTCCGGAAGATTTTAAAGACTTGTTACCGTTCCTACAAATCACCACATGATCTTTCCTTGTATTTTGTCCTCACTCGCACAGTTCCAACAGTCACTTCCCAGAAGATCACCCATCATGAGACTACTGCAACATAAGCACGCTTAACTCTGGAGTTCTCTCAGGACCCTTGACTGAAAAGATAAGTGCACTTTGGTGATATAGGTGGCCAAATCAATTCTTTTAAACCTCTCCGCAAGTCTTTGAAACCGGGGTGTCACAATTCACCCCTACTAACAGATCGCAACATCTTCATTGCGCACCAAGACCGCCACTGTAGTGACCCTCACTACGGGATAAAAAATTTCTTAAGGGATTTACCCGGAAAAGACTCGAAAGGGAAGAGAGGAGGAAGCAGAAGAGATCTGCTAAGTTTTGTCCGAGGAAAAACAGATTGAGCAAAATGCCGATCAGTTGGTCAGCGGACGCGCGTACGGGTGTACGCGGTACGTGCAGGACAGGAACGAACAAGGGGGACGACCATGCAGATGGTACCATGACCAGGAAGGTTAAGGGAAACGGGAAGAATCCGCTAAAATAATATGTTAATTCCCGGGAAGTTAGTAGGATTTAAATATTATTTTAATTACACATTAGTGGGTTTTCTCCACCAAATGTTTAATTTATCGAAAATGGAGTAAAGTGGAGAGGAATATTCCTCATTCCACTCGATTTTAAAGAGAAGAAGAGAAGTGGGGATTAGTTTAATCGCATGAGAGAGTAAGTGGAGAGGAATATTCCTCCACTACTCGTTTGTCTCATGAAGGGAAAACAGAATTGTTTAATCATCTAAGTGGAGAAGTGGAAGAAGTGGAAGATTATTTAAGTGAAAAATCGGCTAAGTGGGGAGGAATATTCTCTCCCACTCACGCATTCAAGATGAAGCAAGGGAGTGACACCTCAACACTTTGGACAAGTGTTAGTTGGGAGAATGTGGAGGCGACACATATCCCTCCCTTGCGTGTGGCTTAAGGAGCTCGCCTACACTCCCTTTAAATAGTCTCTCATTTTCTCACTTGGAGAGAAAAAGAGAGAGCTACGCCCAAAGGCTGTTGGCGAAGAGAGTAAAGAAGAAAAGAGTGAGTTTCTTCTAATTGTGGGAAGAGAGAGTTGTGTGTGCTTCATCTACGAGAAAGAAGTGTTGAAGCAAGGAAGAGATCAAGCTTGGAGAGCTGAAGATCTGCGAAAATATGTGAGTTTCAGGGAGCATATCTTCGATCTAGCTTGCTGTTGGTAGACCCAAGCTAGGATCAATTTGCATGTGCATATAGTTGCATTCTTCTTGATTTCTTGTTAGTTTCTTGAATTTTTGCATGTTAGGTTAATGGATTCCATGTTGGATCTCAAGCGTTGATGGGATATCCGCTTGATTGATGTGTTGCATGTGAGGTTCCATGGTAGATCTCAAGCGTGGATGGGAATATCCGCTTGATTGATCTATTGCATGTGAGGAATTCCCTTGTTAGATCTCAAGTGTTGATGGGAAGATCCACTTGATTGATTTGTTGTGTATGAGGTTATCCATATTAGATCTCAAGTGTTGATGGGAAGATCCACTTGATTGAATGGTTGCATATGAGGTGTCCATGCAAAATCTCAAGTGTTGATGGAAAGATCCACTTGATTGATTTGTTGCATGTGAGGTTGTCCATGTAAAATCTCAAGCGTGGATGAGAAATCCGCTTGATTGATCGTTGCATGTGAATATTGTGTTGTTGCATGTTGCATGTTGTTGTTTGTTAAGGTTTATGATTCTTTAAGATCATAAACTTATAACCTTAATTGTTGGAGTGGTCTTAGTGCGTAGCCTTCGTGACGGGGAGGTCCGGGCAGCCATAAGCGCACTAAGAATTGAGATATGTCCGTCCTTACCCAGAAAGCCGTTTCTACATGTAAACTAAAATAGTCTTGCATGTTGTTGCGAAGAGCTCGATCTTGGCTCGCTACCTTGATCGATGCTATACACGACGGGGTATTGGGGTTTTTATTCTGGTTGCATGCCTTTGTGGTTGTATTCAGAGATAAAAAGGGAGAGGAATGAGAGACGGAATACCTGGGCCCTAGTAAAACTTGTTTAAAAACTTCTTTTTATTCAAGTTTTGCATTGTTGCATTGTTGCTTGTGTGTGTTGTTGCTCTGTTTGCTTCCACATGCTTGCTTTGATTGCTTGATTGCTTGTTCTGTGTGGTGATTGATTGATTCCTTGTGATTTGGGGTGGGGTTGGGAATCTAATTTTCTGCAGGGACCCCTGAGACTCACTAAGTAATCTAAGATTACTTATAATAAAATTTTGTCCTGCAGGTAACCACTAGAGGGACTAGAGTCGTGCTGTTCGATAGGAGTCTGGAGTAGATTTATTTTGTGCCTTTGTGTAAAAAGAAGAAATATGTTTCTTTTGTTAAAATTATTGTAAGATCTTTTTGGCAATAGGCCTGGCCACAAACATTACAAGTTTTGTCTTGTGTCAAATTAATAATAATAATATTCGGTTTTATATTCGAAAATGAGTTATGTCTGAAGTGGCCTAGTCCGGGTTGGCTCAACACTTGGATGTCTCGAGAGTTGAAAAGCCTAAGGGATGTCTAAAGTGGTGAAAATATCATTGATGGACTGGCTAGGGTTCGGAATGTGTTTTAGAACCTCGGCCGGATCGTTGGTGAATATTTCTTAAAGGTAGTGTCAGGTACTGTTCTAGCCGGGATGGCTCTAGAACGGTTTGGGGGCGTTATAGCCACCCCTGATGGTGTGAGCCCACTAGACTCTATACTCGTCTAGGTTCGGCTCTGATACCACTTGTAACGCCCCGACCGCCACCTCTCAGTGGGCTCTATTTCCACTCCCAGTCCATGGGCCCACCTTCCTTAATGGGCTTCACGTCCTCTCACTAGGCCCGTGAGCCCATCTCTATCTGACGGCTGGTTTGCTACTTTCAAAAGATTTTAAAGACTTGTTACCGTCCCTACAAATCACCACATGATCTTTCCCTATGTTTTGTCCTCACTCGCACAGTTACGACAGTCACTTTCCGGAAGGTCACCTATCCTGAGACTACTCCAGCATAAGCATAAGCATGCTTAACTCTGGAGTTCTCTCAGGACCCTTGAACGAAAAGATAAGTGCACATTGATGACATAGGTGGCCAAATCAATTCTTTTAAACCTCTCTGTAAGTCTCATAAACCAGGACGACCGACACCAACCCATGCATCGACCGATACAAGGTTCACTTGCGTCGACCGATACTAACGCTGCGTCGACCTACGCATGCTCGACATTGCACGAAATATCTAGTTGCATCGATCGACGCCTCCACATGGCATCAATTGATGATCCTAGGTCAAACGGCGTCGTCTTCTCATTGCATCGACCGACACAAAAAGTGCATTGACCGATGCACATGCTGAGCATCGTTTTCCCCCGAAGCTTCTCGCCGGATCTCCGTCCCTAGACCACCAAAACACACAAACCAAAGCCACAAAAAGCTTCCCAAAGCTTCTTGCGACTCAACAACATTCTAACAAGCCAAATAAACAAGCAGATCAGAGAAAATCTCAAGCTTAGATAAGCCATGGTCATGCACTCACCTTTGCGAAGAAGATTCTGAACCTCAAACAAGAAGATCTACACTCCTAGGAATCCTACAACGATCATAGCTACATATCTCCACATGAACAGCCTCAAATCACCAAGAACTCTCAAGAACACTCAAAAACTTTTTTCTCTCTTTCTTTTTCTCTAGAAACTGCCAAAATCGACCAAACCCTCGATTTCCCCCTTTTATACACGATTTCAGGGTTTTCCTAACCCCAAAACGCAACGTTTAATTTAAAATCGTTCGCAAAAACCAACCTTGCATCGATCGACACCACCCTTACATCGATTGATGCACATCCCAAACCGGGATTCCGCTTCGCGAATATTACAATATATATCAAGTGTTAAGTTGTGACATTTATATAAGATTAAGAGACAACTTGAAAAGTGTATAGTTTTGAGAGAGATTATCTAAACATCAATAAAAAGAGTTATTCTTTATAATCAAAGTTCTTCTTATCTTTTAGTTCCCTGGCTGTGTCTAAGTCTACTATAGGTTTAACATAATTGCTACCTTATTCAACACCCGAGGCTCTTATCACGGATACATCCCACGGATGATGTATCCATTCCGTAGGTAATCTAGCTAGCTCAGGGATCAACTGTCTCACGTAATCGCCTTCCGGATCATATTTGACTCCTTGTAACTGAAATCAAAGCGTAAAATTGGTTATGGTATGTTATATTTCTCTTCATCTAATTTGGTTTACAGATTGGTTTAGGTTAATATTTGGTTTATAAGCTTTTGTTTTGTTTTGGTTTTCATACAAAAACGTTGGTTCATAAAGTTTTGCCTTCAATCTTTCCATCTAGTTTTCCACATATGGTTCACGTTAATTTGACTGTACTCAGCTTAGATGGATCCTCAATTCTTCATCTACGGAAATTGTTTAGAAAGGAAAAAAAAATAACTTATGGTTTTCTTACATTTGTTCTCGTACTTTAAAAAGTCACACATACTCTCATCACTTGTTGGGAAAAAGTGCATTACTTAAGTCTTTTTTTTTAGGTCTAATTTTGCTTACCTTAATTTTACCACTCTTAATCAATTTTCTATTAACATTTTGAAATTAGGGCTTGTATGTTCTAAAATTTTGAACTATTTCATAATATAGATCAATTTTAGTTTGAAATATTTTCTGAATTCTTAATTATTTATTTTACCCTCACTTGAGATATGAGTTCTAGTCTAATACCCACTTTGTCCCATAAGATGTTTTGGATTTCTTTTTGTTCAAAAGATGTTTTATATAAAATCAAAGATTAAGAAATTAATTTTAAAACCTAAATATCATTTAATAATTAGTTAAAAAAAACTCAACCAATCATTAAAAAGACTGTCAAATTTAAAGAGTCAAAAATATTAGAGAATTTGTTAGAAATACCTTTTTTGATATATCCCTTTTCAAAAATACCCCCTTTTTGGTCATTTTTATTTTTGTTCTCTTTTAATTTTTAATGATCATTTTACCCTTACATGAAAAATATTTTAATCAATAAAATGGAAAACAAAATTTTCCCGCCAAAATTTGACAAAAAGTTTTGACAAAAAACATTTTCTGCAAAAAAAAATTTACAAGGCTTTTATAAGGTTTTTATAAGGTATTAAACGATTTAAAAACCTTATAAAACCTTGTAAAGTTTCTGTAAATGCCTTATAAAAACCTTATAAAAAAACCATTTAAAACTTTTTAAAAACCTTGTAAAAGTGTTTATAAGGTTTTTATAACATTTTTAAAAGATTTTTCAAAGGTATAAATTTCAAATTTTTTGCGGAAAAATCCAATTTCTTAATTTTGGCAGGATATTTTTTCATTTTTTGGCGGGAAATTTTTTCCGATTTTGGTGAGTGTATATTGTTACTGTCAATCAACGGATAATTTAGTCGTTTTGTACATAAAGAGGGGTAGTTTTGAAAATGGTCAATATAGAAGGATATTTTTAAAAAAGTACATGCAAAAAAGAATATTTTTGAGAATGCACTAAATTATTAAACAACATTAAAATTTGTAAAACATCTATAAAGTAAAAAAGAACTTCTTAAACATTATATAAGAGAGAGAGAGAGAGAGTATATTTCTTAAAACATTTCTTATTATTTTTTGTTCACATAGATAAATTCCTCGTAGATCAAATAAACCAAACTATGGAAATTCACTTTCTCAATGTTAATAAATAAAACTCAAAAACCATCACTAAATAAGTCAAAAGCAAAATCCACTAGTAAACAAATCTTGAAAAGCTCAGCTTGTCAAGCATTGTGCACAAAGAACCTATGCATGCTTCGAAATTCTTTGTAACATCTCTGCTTTAGCATGTACTGCAATCACTTCACTTTCCTTCATCCCATTCGACACGGAAAAAATGTCATTTCTGACTTCTACAATATCAAAAGTATCAATTTCTACCTATACAAATTATCAGTGCCAATTTATATATGTACTCAAATAAAATTCAAATTTTATATCCAATCATAAAAACTAGTGCCGATATCAAAGTAAGCATCCCAAATATTAGTTAAAAGCTGACTCAGATGACACATGTTTGATGAGGTGGTATCATATATCAAAACAACATCGTTTTGACACTGTAATTTTGTTTCAAAATAAAAGGTAAGATCTAGACTCGAACCATGGCCTAGCAGGCTTTAAAGCAACGTTTTTACCAAATGGTCCAACAACCTTATTCAAAGTATTATGTAGTTTTTATGCTTATAAATATACCCACCGGACGAGAATCTTCCTCCTTTTCCCTCCTCTCCCTTTTTTTCTTGGTATCATCGATGGTTGCTCTTGGTCGTGCTCCGCCGTGGTTTCTTCTCCATCCAGATCCGCCTCTGGTGGCTCCTCCTCTCCCAGATCTGTTCATGGTGGTCTTCAATGTTATTTTACAGATTTTTTAAGCAAAATAATCCCTTTAAGTCGATGATTTGCGGAGGTTGAACACCAAAAACAGAGAAAACCACTAGAAGAAGTGACGGGGATGAAAGAACAATGAGCACAAAGAATTTCTCTAGTAAGTTACATAGTTATAATCTCGAAATTTCCCCTTCATTTTGAATAAGTCTATGGGATCAAATGGTAAAAGATTTGTTTAAATACCTTGATGGACTAGGGTTTGATTTGTGGGTGTTATATGCTTTTTTAAAAACAAAATTACAGCACCAAAATGACGTAGTTTTGATATACAATGCCATCTTATCTTACTAGACATGTGTCATCTAAGTTAGTGTTTGACTAATATTTAATGATGTTTACATTGAAATGGACACTATTTTTTATGATTGGGTATAAAATTTGAATTTTATTTGAGTACACGTATAAATTGGCACCAATAGTTTGTACAGGTAGAAATTGACACTTTTAATATTGTGCAGGTCAAAAATGACCCTTTTCCTCATTCGACACGTACAATTCTATTATTTCTGGCACAGTTCTAGGCTCACTGCGGCATTAAATCAAACATCTCAATATATTTAGCTCATTAAAATACCACCAAAATTCCTAACCACCACGAGCTTCAGTGTCTTCAAAATTCCTAACCACCACGACGTGTTTCTTAACATAAGCAATACTAAACCTTTTGATATTCATCATAATCTGGAAAGATGCAAAAGGTACATAACTAACTAATTGGAGTGTCACCAGTGAATGACAACACATTTAGCTGGCGATGTAATTCACATGCTTTTAGCCTATGATTAACTGCTTGAAAAATTATGCTGAACCTTGTCCCAAAAATTTGGTTCGATTGTGGTGCACCAAGACTCCATTCAGCTGGATAATGACACTTATACCCTTAGGATATATATAAAATTACATATATATATATATATGTGTGTTTTTTTGTTGAGTCTCGTGTCTCGATTTCTCACGACTCACAACATTGTTGTTATTGCCGCCGTTGTCATCTTTTTATCACCGGCGTAATATTTGCTGCCGGTGTCATCCTTTGTCACCGGCATTTTCGTAACCTCCAATATCTTCTCAGTATTTTGTAAATTCATATTCTCTTCTTTGTAAAAAATAATTTTGAATTTCAGTAATTGAAATTCGAAAACTGCTTTGTATATTTTATACACATTATAGAAGAAGTTGGTCCTTTATAAAGACTCAAAATATGAAGAAGTGGTGATGAATTTATGTCTTTTCGGTTAAGATAAAACTTAATAGATATAGCATGCTATGTGTTCGACTTTATGCCTGAATGATTTTTTTGTCTTCTAGATAGGGTTTTCAACATTATAATAACCTGTAAAACAATCTTTGGAATTTTAAAATCTCTTTTTGATGTAAAGATAATTTGCTAAAAATTATAGTTTATCTAGTATAATTTTATTTTGAGAACGGATGTTAGTTACATATATGATATATCATTAATATATAAATCTAAATTCAAGAAATGTTTATATATTATCATTATTCATATAATCTTATATTATAAATTAAATTAATGTAAAAAAAACTGAATATACAAAATAATATAACTAAAGGTTAATTTAGTAAATTAGTTTTTTAATCATACTAGGTTTTAACCCACGGTACACCGCGGGGCTATATTTTTAAAAGTAAAATAAAAATGTAATTTTTTAATAGATTAACTATATATATGACTAATGTTTTGTAAATTTTAAATATATATCCCCCTTATATCTATATATTACATAGGTTTACCGGTTTAAATTGTTAAATTCAGAATATAACATGTGGTATACCGTAGTACTATTTGTTTATTTTACATAATCGTAATTTAATAAACTTATTTATATATACCTAATATTCAAACGTCGATGGTGCTAACAAAATAATGAACTGATGATTTACTAACAGTTAATAAAATAATTTTTAATTTATATTAATACCCAAACCCATCCCTCTAGATATCCAAACACCATTGTTCTTCTTTGCTTAAGTACAACATGCACGTTTTTCAAAATCCAAATAACGAAAATGCAAAAAAATATAGTACTAAAAGTCTTGCTAATCAAGTATACATTATCTTCAAAAAATATCATAATTTTAGAATTGTTTACATATAATTCAAAAATAAGTTATGAAATTTGATAATTTTTTTATTTTTTTATTTATTCTTGTTTTGCAAATAAAATGGACAAATATGTATTGACGTAAAGATTAATTTGGGATTTGCACATACATTTTTATTGTTAGCATTAAATATTGTAATGAATTAAAGAGATATTTTAGGAAATATTTAGAAATTTTACAAAACAAATATTTAATGAGATATTGTAATTAGTGGTAGATTGATTAATGAGATATTTTAGGAATTTTGTTCTGAACAAAATTTTGATTTTAAATTTTATTTTCTAATTAGAATTAAAAATATTTATTACCAATGAAATGTCAACTTCAAAATTTATTTAAGAAATGTCTCAAATCAAACCACATCCTAATTTCTTTGTCATTCAAAAATATAATATAACTGCATCGCATTTCTGTTCATAATTTTATCTAATAGCATCCCTCCCAAATCACATCGTTCAAAACTCCAAGCCTGTCGTCTTATATGTAAAGTCTTTAATTTTCACAAAATATCTATTCATCTATCTTTCATGAGTCAAAGAAAATAATTAAAACCCAATTAAAGTTTTAACCCATATCTGCAAAACTCAACAATTTAAAAATCGAGTTTTTTTTTTTCTCGTAACGTAAGAGAAACCAAATCTGAAACCGAAAGAGATCAATCAACGATCAAAATGCTTGTTTATTATATGGTCAGCAAATCAGCGCTGACACATCGGAAATTAAGAGGACTAAAACCTCAAGAGAGGTTATTAAAAGCTCTTTTTATAACAAAAGTTCTTTATTCGAGACAGAGCTCCCATAGATTAAACCAGCTGAGAAAAAACCGGTTTACGAGAGGCAAGAGTAAGCGAGGTCCTTCTCTTCCTTCAACTCCTCTGCTGTCAAATCCATCTTCTTCCTTGATACTTCATCAATTGGTAAACCTGTGATCAACAACAGCACACACACATCAGAACAATCTATAAACCAGCATCTCTAGCTCTCTATGAGCTAATCATTGTAACGGGGACCAGCTTTGCACACTTAGTATTATAGGTGGACAATCGAGTTTACGGTTCAGTACACAGGTCCTCTAAAACATTGTGTTTTACCTATGGTAACTATATGGTTTCGAGAAAATATATTTACCTTGAACAATGGTCCACTCTCCATTACGGCAGGTTACGGGGAAAGAGTAGATAAGTCCAGACGGAACGTTGTATGATCCATCTGAATATACGCCCATTGAAACAAATGTGCCCTGAGATATCAAATCAGAGAACATTTTAGTTTTATTTACTACACAAAACAAATCAACAGATTCTAAAATTGAATAGCAGGAATAACAGACCTCGGGAGTTCCAACTACCCAATCACGAATATGATCACAAGCAGAGCTAGCTGCAGAGAGCGCACTAGACAGCTTCCTGGCCTTGATAATGGCAGCTCCACGTTGTTGAACGGTGCTGATGAACTCTCCATTCAACCTACAGCATTAACATCTAACATATGTGAGCATTGCATAGAAAGAAACTAGATGGAGATATTATGAGGTTTTTAAATATTTGTACCACTCGTCGTTCTTGACTAGCTCACGCACTGGCTTCTCTCCAGAAGAAGTCTTGACGGTAGCATGGTTGACATCTGGGTATTGGGTTGATGAGTGGTTTCCCCAAATAATCACGTTCTTGACATCAGACACTGGCACGCTTAACCTCTCAGAGACCTGTCCCAATGCCCTGTTGTGGTCAAGCCTGGTCAAGCAAGTGATGTTCTTCTCTGGGATCGAAGGTGCAAATTCTTTCAAGATTAAGGCATTGGTGTTTGCAGGGTTTGCAACAACCAGAACCTACGAAATGCAGATAGTTGTCTAAGACTAGATTCTTAGGGAGAATATGAAAGATCATCTTGCTACATTTCTGCAAAATGGCTAAAAAAATAAATGATTCATAGACGACTTATAACCTTGCAGTTTGGTGCAGCATGCTTCTCCAAGGCAGCAGCTTGAGACTTGTAAATGGAAACGTTCTTGGACATGACATCCTTCCTCTCCATTCCTTCCTTCCTTGGGAATCCACCAACCATGACAGCAACATTGACACCAGTACAACCCTCAACAGCATCAGTTGTAGCCACCACACCTGCCACCAAAAAAACGCCAACATCACATTCTAGTCTCCACAGTAAAATATGTTCATACAACTTAGTTCGATAAGTCAAATTACCTTTCAAAAGTGGGAAAGCAGCATCGATCAACTCCATCTTCACACCGTTCAAAGCTTCTGCTGCTGGAGGGATATCAAGCATGTGGAGGATCACAGGCTGGTCTGCACCGAGCATTATCCCCCTTGCAATCATAGGGACAAGAGCATATCCGATTTGTCCTGCACAACCGTACAATCACACACTTAAACATAATCTACTACACAAAACTACATATCGCTAAACACTAAGCTTGCAAAATCATGAGAAAACAACCCCAAAATGACAATACAGCAATCCAAACAATTTTAAAGATGATCTACATACAAATTTACCAATCATTCGCTAAACACAGGTTCCAAAATCAGAAAAACAAATCATATAAATCTTCATATATTCATCGAAATCGATAGTTAGATCTCACATCACATGCAGCAGGATTCACTCAGAACTATACTTTTCAAAAGCGAAACTAAGATCCAATAAATTTTCTCAGCTCAGATCTCGCTACCGACTCGAGTAAAATTTTCAGATTAAGCAAAACTTCCAACTACGTAAAGATCTGACGATATACGAATCAATAAACAGAGATCCGATGCCAGAGAGATATGAAATTACCTGCAGCTCCTGTAACAAGAACACGAGCTGGTTCCTTCGCCATCGTATCGAGATCGGAAAATTATCGCAGGAAAGAAAAAAAAAAAAAAAAGTAGAAAAGATTGTGATTTGATGAGTGAGAGAGCGTGAAGAAGGTATGAAAGGTTGCGTTGCTTGTGTGGTTTATTTATCGGGTGGTGAAAAAGAAGCTCAGATCCATGCTGTGATCCCCACGTCATTAGATTTAATCGAATATGCTAGAAATGAAAGTATCCATTTTTTGGACTTTTTAATGGGCCAAACATTCTTACAAAAAGCCCAATTAGTTAAGCCCATGTACAGTTTATTTAGGCGAGTTGATTACTCTTTACCGACTAAAATTTGGTTAAAGGCCCTAATTGATGATGATGATGCTCAATGTTTACTTTTTCTTGTTTTAAATATACATTTTTTTTTTCTTCAAGTGGTGGTGTCTGAATATTTAAAAACCAATGTTCTTCTAGCTGTCTTTGTAGAAAATGCATGTCATAATATGTTTGACACTGTTAAAGAAGAAAAGGTCTTAAACCAAAAATAAATATAATATAATTTCATAAAAATAAAAAAAAATGAGAAATCCAGAATAAGCAGAAAATAAGAATTAATCAAATATAAATGGTACAGAGCAACTTTTTTTTATAAAGATGCTACAGAAGAGAACATTAAAAGCCCAACTAATTTTATGCTATTAACATATGGTTTTTTATATGGTCACGTTACTTGTTATTGAATTTAATTAAATGAAGAATAAATCAAATTTGGAGAGAAAAAAAACAAAAAAACAAAAGTTGTAAAAATTAGGGATAAGGAAAAAAAAAATAAAAAAATTCCGTTCTCGTCTGATTTCTTTCTCAGTTTTCTTTTAACGTTTGGTTTCGTCTCTAATTCGTTATCTTCCCTTCCCTAGGAAAAAAAAAATCAGGAAAAATACTGAATCAAGCTGTGTCGTAGAAGTCTATATAGATCAGACGATAATCGAATCCAAAGACCTAATCTTTTTTTTTTATTGGTTGGTTGGTCTGACTCTGATTTCGTCGGTCTCTTTGTTCTTTTCGCCTTTTTTTTTTTTTTGTATATTCTGTAACCTGATCTGAAGCTTTTGTCAGAGAAGTTTGTCAGATGACGATGTTGGTCAATGGGTAATTTTTAGTTTTGGGTAAAGGCAGAAACTTTAAGGTCGAAATCGATTCAGCGATTTGATGTTGATTTTGGTGATTTGATTGAGGGATAATTGAAGGGTTTCTTAGTGGAATTAAATTGGGGATCTTTGAATTCGATCAGGCTTATAGAGAGCTAGGGAACAGGAATTGAGATCTGGGGTCAACTTTGGTTTTTTTTCTTGGGGTTAGTGTTTAAGAGATCCAAGAAAGAAGGAGACTTGTTGTGATTTTTGGAGAACGATGGATCGTGTTGTTGGTGGCAAGTATAAGCTTGGACGTAAACTTGGAAGTGGATCATTTGGTGAACTTTTTCTAGGTGATTTTTTTTTATTGATGTTTCTTTCTTGTTTAGTTGTTTTCCTTTTGGTAATTCCAAGTTTTGATTTAGTGACTTGTTTTGTTATCAGGGGTGAATGTGCAAACTGGTGAAGAAGTGGCTGTGAAGCTTGTAAGTTCACAACATTATGATTCGAAAACTCTGGTTATATTTGAAACAGTGTATAAACTCATTATTTATCATTTTTTTTGCAGGAACCTGCGCGGGCTAGGCATCCTCAACTTCATTATGAGTCAAAGCTCTATATGCTTCTTCAAGGAGGAAGTAAGTTTCGCATTTCTTTGTTTTTAAAACCTTTGGTTATCCTTCTTTTGTTAATTTACACTTGTTTTCTTGAAGCTGGGATTCCGCACCTAAAATGGTATGGGGTTGAGGGTGAATTCAACTGCATGGTGATTGACCTTTTGGGTCCGAGCATGGAGGATTTATTTAATTATTGCAGTCGGAGGTTCAATCTTAAGACAGTTCTAATGCTCGCAGATCAGATGGTATGAGAATTCTCTTCTTAGAATTCTGATACTTTTGAGTTATTACATTGCTTTACTTGTTTATGCTTGTTTCTATCCACTTCAGATAAATAGAGTTGAGTATATGCATGTCCGGGGATTTCTTCATCGTGACATTAAGCCAGATAACTTTTTGATGGGTCTTGGACGCAAAGCAAACCAGGTGAGTTGTTATGGTATGCAACATTTTTATAATATGACATACTCTTTTGCTACTACATCAAGTGACATATGTTTGCATTGGTGCTCTGGTATTTTCTATTTTTTTTTGTGTAGGTCTACATCATTGACTACGGACTTGCGAAAAAGTACAGAGATCTTCAAACTCATAGGCACATTCCCTACAGGTACATATATTTTTTTTCCCCTTGTTGAAAGAGTTTTGCACAAGTTATATTTCTGTAAGTGTTTAAGAAATATTGGAAATATGTTCGCTTTACGCCTTTCACATTTCTAATCGAGAGTTACTTCTTAGGGAAAACAAGAATCTAACTGGAACAGCTAGATATGCAAGTGTTAATACTCATCTTGGAATTGGTGAGTATTGCTTACTTTTTATCTTCATTCATATAAGCTTTTTCTTCTTTCCTTTTCCTATCATGTATGTGTACACTTGACATTCTATACTTCCATTAATTCCAAATATCTAAATTGAGATTTCTTACACAGAGCAAAGTAGGAGGGACGATCTGGAATCTCTTGGTTACGTACTTATGTATTTTCTTCGAGGAAGGTATAGATGCATGCTTTTACTTCACCCATTTTTTTGAAATATACTTCCATTTGTCCCTTACCCTGAGTCTCTCTTGCTAGTCTTCCTTGGCAAGGCCTTCGTGCGGGTACCAAAAAGCAGAAGTATGACAAGATCAGTGAAAAGAAAAGGCTTACACCTGTAGAGGTACCAATTCTTAATCCATTTTCAACTATATCAGGAAACCTGTCTTGAATCTAGCAAAAGCGTCCTTTATTTACCAAAACATCGCATTCATAGATACAATTTAAAGATTAAATGTCCATTGGCAGGTTCTCTGTAAATCCTTTCCACCTGAGTTCACATCATACTTCCTCTATGTACGATCATTGCGGTTTGAAGACAAACCAGATTATCCATACCTAAAGAGGCTATTTAGGGATCTCTTCATTCGAGAAGGTTTGGAAAAGTCCATTTTCTTTATTTTGCTGTAGTTTATGCTTGAATAAGTTCATCTAAAAAACCTCAAAATTGTTATTAATGTTGTATATTTACAGGTTATCAGTTTGATTATGTATTTGATTGGACAATCTTGAAGTATCCACAGTTCAGTTCCGGCTCCAGCTCGAGCTCCAAACCAAGAGTAAGTAAAATCTGTTTTTTTTTTTTTTTTTTTTTCAGAATTTCGCTGTAAAGAGTTCTTTTGGAATAGATTATCAAATTCTAACGTTTGTCTCTGTGTTCCAACAGTCAAGCCTGAGACCAGCTTTGAATCCTCCAGTACCAACTGCCGAAAGACCAGATAGACCTTCAGGTAAGCCTTAAACTGTAAAACCGATCTTTAGTAAACACTTGCCTAATTTTGTGTGTATCTTTTCGTGGCTGTTTCTGCTTTTTTGCTCGATCAAACAGTTTCCCTTTTTGGTTACTTTGTGGCCACCTATGAGACGATTAGGTTCTGTTTTTTTCTTTTTCTTTATTTCATCTTCTTAAGACATGTTCGTCATTTTATATGAATATCGTAAGTTGGCATTTAGAGCTATTCGTCGGTTGATTTTCTGTTAACTGACTTGGTCAAAAACGCATCACGTTCCCTACTCATACTTTTGGTGTTTGAACAAAACTGGACATGGTAAACCATATTCGTGTCTCTATATACAGCTGGAGCTGGGAACGACAGTCGTGATAGATTTTCGGGTGCCTTAGAGGCATATGCCAGAAGAAATGGCTCAGGAAGTGGCGCGGTTCAAACTGATCGATCTAGACCAAGAACCTCAGAGAATGTATTAGCATCATCAAAGGATACAACACCGGTGAGTCATCTTAAAAACATCGAAATCTTCTTCTATATTAGCTATTGAAATCCTGTCTTTAAACCTCGTTCTTGACTAAAAACCAGCAAAACTATAAGAGAGTAGAAAGACCAATCTCTTCAACAAGACACGCAAGTTCTTCAAGAAAAGCTGTTGTCTCGAGCGTTCGAGCCACTTCTTCAGCTGATTTCACAGAGAACCGCTCGAGCAGAGTCATCCCAAGCAATGGCCGTTCCTCAACAGCTCAAAGGACTCAGCTTGTTCCTGACCCGACCTCTAGACCATCGTCTTCTTCTATTGCCCGAGCTGCGCCGTCGAGGACTGCTCGTGATATCACGCTCCAAAGCTTTGAGCTACTCACCATAGGGAATGGGAAGAGGAAGTGAGAGGCTTTACGGTGGTGAGTGAGTGGAGGAAACTGTGACATGTTCTGAATACTTTGCTTTTATCTCGCAAAATTATCGGTTTCCTAATTTAAGGAATAAATCGAACATCATTTGATTACAAGTTATATGTGATAAATATATATGGTTTTAACTCGTTAATCTCTTAGCTAATGTTTTTAAACCCGACCCTGACAGTAAACTGGAAGATCTTCCGGGTCACTGGTCCGACCGCGTTTCAACAATTCATTGAATTTCAATATATATAGTATATATATATATATGTTATATAATAGTTTAATGAATAAAAAAACAAAAAAGTTTCATATCTTATCATTTAAATGTAAATTTTTGAACAATAATTATAAAGTTATATACCTTTATAATTTTCAACCAAAAACAGTAAAAATAAGAGATTACTAATCAAAACAAGATGGTCAGATGAACAAATAAAAAAAATCGTGACTGAAAAAAAGTAGCACTTTATTTTAATTACGTTGTCTCACATCGTAGTACAGAGGAAGAAGAACGGGGCTGCTTCACTGTATAACTAGTCTCTACTATATTTACTCATATAAGATTAAGAATTAGACATTGGTTTTAACCTGAACCGCCGGTTCGACCTCTGGTTAGACCTCTGGTTAGCTGGGTTTTTCCGGTTTCATTCAAATCTTTTAAAGTCCAGTTTGCAAGTGTAATCTGGATCGTGATACATGCCGTTTTGTGGTTCACCCAGTTCGATCGGATGGTCTGGTCTGGGTTTCAAAATATTGCTCTTATCTTAAATAAGTTAAATTCTAAGTGTATACCATGCAATTATAATTTAAATATAGTCTGACAAAAAAAAAATTATCAATTTACACAAGTATAGTAAAAAAATTTACAAACTAAATAATGTATTTAAATTAAATATATATTGTTTTTCTTTGTAATCTTTAATTTTATCTATCAGATTAAAAGATTTAGCAAAATACATATCATTATTACTCCAACAAACCTAAACACACTCTTAGAGCTATAATTTTTTTATAAGATCTAAGAAAATGTGTATCTATTGTTTTGTCAAAAAAAATAAATGTGTATCTATGGTTGTCGAAATTACTACTTAGACCCAAGTTGCTTACACGCGCTGTCAATGTGACAATTTGGGGGGGGGGGGGGGGGGGGGGGGACGTGGCAGCGTATGAGTTTAGCTGCTATAGTGACCATGCGGCAATGAAAATTAGTCTAATCATTAACATAACCTTCTAATAATTTTTACAGTGTTTGAATTTAAAATTACTCTTCTCCTACCTTATCACGTTGTGTGCCAATAAATAGAGTAATATTGTCTCTTTCCATCTCCACAAGAATACCTATACCTGCACATGTTATGTGATACTAACAGCAGCTGGACAGTGAAGGCATCTAATCGAGGACTTAAGGTAGAAAGCTTGTCTCTAACCTTCTCTATTTATTGCAGTGTCTTTTTCTGCAGGTGGCAATTTGTCTCTATCTCCAAATCAGGCTGTATATACTTTTCCATTTTTGGTAGTCCCTCTATATAAGCAAACTTTGAATTTTGTAGTATATTCCTCTCTACCCAAACAGATCTATACTATTGGTATATTAAAGTTAGGTGTCTGTAGCATATGAAATACAGTGCCCACTATACCCAAGCCTGTTGGATTGTTGTAGTACTTATACCACATGTCCTATGACCTTTTTTTGCCGCAGATGGCAGCGAAGGATCAAGTTTGTGTTGTGTTGGGTGAGTGGGTAAAGGTTGATAGCTTCGTCTGGAACTTCGAACCTGAAACGCCTCCTGGAAACAACTTTGTTCGACTGCGCGATGGTATGTCGTACAAACAACTGGTGGCCAAAGTGAAAGAGAAGCTTGTTCTACGAGCTCACGAAGTTGTCATCAAGATGGCGTACCATTACCCAGCGTGGTTCGAGCTTGATGAGAGAAATGGATCATCACCACAATATATCACAGACGACGAAGAGGTTGGTGTGTTCGTACGTATGCGGCGTTATATAGAAGAAGTTGACCTCTGCGTGACCGTTGTTAACAAGACGCCGCCACAACAGCCTAGCCCACAGAAAGAAGAGAGGCATTGGCTGCGTCATGCTTAACTGAACAGTGATGGAGAGTCAGATTCCGACTCAGAAGACATCTACTAGCATGATTTTGCACTTGACGCACCCCTCCGGACCCAGACCACAAAGCCACTCGCACCAGCAGGGGCTGTGAAGGAAGATCTCGTCATGTCCTCTGTTCCTGCGACAAAAGAAAGAAGAGTAGTCATCACGGAGGGAGGCGATACAATGACTAAGAAAACTGCAATTTGTGGTGATAGGGAGAAAGGAAAAGCTGTGGCTGACGCTAGTGAAGATGGAACATCTAGTGACAATGATGACAGTGACTTCCAAATTGTTCCGTATTCCCAACCTGACAACCCACTTCTCGTTGAATGTAGTCAAGCTAGGACATGAGAGAAGGATGTTAGCTCACATGATGCGCTCACCAGACCCCTGTTAGAACCTACTTCAACTGGGAGCACCAATGGTATTGAAGGTGACATGGAAGTTAACTCTGTTTCCATGTGGGAACGTGTAGAAGAAGCATTACACACAATGCTAACCGACATGAGTGACGATCCGGCGTTGTTTTGTCGTGTTTCACCACCGATATTCAATGATGGCAAAGGTGAAGATAATTGTCAATTTACACTATGCTAAATCGAAAGGAGAAACCTTAGTATAGTATGGTATTGATTTAAACTACATAACTCAACATCTATATCCAATTTCTTATTTTTTGCAGGGATTGACACAACTTTAGCAGACATACAGTACGAAGGAGACAAGTTGTTTGTTTGGCGTGTCTTCAAGTCAAAATCTGATTGCATGATAAAAATTGCAATACACACCATCAATAGGAAGTTCCATTTTCGAACCAGTCGGTCAACTCCCAAGTTCATGGTGTTGAAGTGTATTGGGAAAACATGTCCATGGCGTGTTTATGCAGTAAAACTCGACGCATCTGAACACTTTCAAATTAGGCAAGCAAATCAGAAGCATATGTGCACAACTGATGAGAGGAGGAACTACCAACGATTGGCGACCACACAAGTAATAGGCAAGATAATGCAGAGCCATTTTGTTGGAATCAAAAGAGGTCCTAATGCAGCTTGAATTTGGAAAATACTACTTGATGAGTACCATATCAAAATCTCGTACTGGAAAGCGTGGCGGACAAGGGAGGTGGCAATGGAACTGTCTTTGGGTTCTATGGCTGGTAGCTACGCCCTCCTCCCAGCTTATATTGGTCTCCTCCAACAAGCCAACCCCAGATCGCTCTGTTTCACAGAGCATGAAGACGATCCAGATGGTGCCATGCGGTTCAAATCCCAATTCATTGCGTATGGAGCTTGCGTGAAAGGGTACCGGTACATGAGAAAGGTTGTGGTTGTTGATGGAACATCAATGAAGGCTCGTTATGGTGGTTGTCTCCTCAAGCCCAGTTGTCAAGACGGAAATTTCTAAATATTTTCACTAGCCTTTGCTATTGTTGACAGCGAGAACGATGATACGTGGGAATGGTTTTTCCGACGCCTCTCTACATTCGTCCATAACACAACGGAGTTAGTGTTCATATCTGATCGCCATTCAAGCATATATACAGGCTTGCGGAAGGTAAATGGAAGATTCATCGAGTTTTCGTAATGCTTCTTGTTTAAAATGCAACATTTATATGCTTGGTAACTTAGGGTATTGTACATCTTATTGTTTCAGGTTTACGTTAATGCGCACCATTTCACATGTACTGTTCATTTGTGGCGAAATGTTCGTCATCTTTACAAGCCTTAAACAATGGCTGGGTTAGTGTACGCAACAGCTAGAGCCTTTGTGCTTGATGGTTTCAACAAAAAGTTTCTGGAAATTCAACGAATTAACCCTAGTTGTGCTACATATCTAGTTGACGTTGGTAAGTATAAAATTAGTTGAAATTCTTATGGCATCTCCCTTACCTAATACAGCTCAGCAACTTTTGATTTTGGTTTTCATGTACACATTGTTGTAACAGGTTTCTCTCACTGGACAAAAGTTCACTTTATGGGCAAGAGGTACAATATAATGGACAACAACATTGCTGAATCATGGAACCAAGTCCTGAAAGAAGCAAGAGAGTATCCTCTCATATACATGCTAGAGTATATTAGAACGATGGTGATGGAATGGTTTACTGTACAAAGAACTAGGGCTGCCCGTTCTTCTTCTGTGATAGCTCCAAAGTGTCATGAAATTATGGAGGAGAACTTTGAGAGTGCCATGGCCATGGCGGTGAGGCCAATTAGCGACTTTGAGTTCCAAGTTCAGATAAGGAGTGGTGAATGTTTTACTGTGAAATTGGTTGAGGGGAGTTGTTCGTGTAATGAGTTTCAGTCCTTAAGCATACCGTGTGCGCATGTCATCACTGCAGCCAATCGACTTGGTGTTTCCATTGATACTTTTGTTGACGTCGCCTACTTTGAAGAGACAATACGCCATTCTTATGAGGAGAATATTTATCCTGTCCCATCGGTTGGTGGCAACTCTACGGTGGGGACAGCTTCCGGAACAAGAGGTGACCTCAACCCACCATTTACACGTCGTCCACCAGGGAGGCCAAAAAAAATCAGGATATTGTCTCGTGGGGAGTTCAAGGTGAAGCTCTGTTCTCATTGATAAGCCAAAACTTTCCATTTCTCCGTCACTATTAACATCCTCTCTTTTTTTTTGAAACGTCCACGTCTGAAGTCAACTAGGCGATGCTCACGTTGCTGCCGTACAGGGCAAAACAAGACGTCTTGCAAAAATGCCATCTAAGTAACTCAGTTAAGCCTTGGGGGTCGGCGTAGGTGTTCGGTGGACTATTTTTTGGGGTGGGAAAATAAATAATGAAATAAACCAGTGCAGGAAATGTATATAGTAATAGTCACTAGGGGCAATTTTTGGCTCAAAATACAATGGTATATCCAACTATGGTGTATACCATTGTATTTTGAATTATATGCACCCCAAAGTAGTATAGTATTAGTGAATGGTGGCTATTTTGGACTCAAAATACCATGGTATATCCGAGTATGGTTTATACCATTGTATTTTGAATTATATATGCACCCCAACTTATGTATCAAAGTACTGCCTGGTTATGGGGTTGTAAAGTTGTGGTGTTGTAGATAGTGATGTAATGCCCATGAACACCAAGGTTTGTTGTATGTGTAATATAAATGAAATCCCCAGGGTGGTTTAATGAATGTAATTTTTGTGTATCTTCTCTTATTTCTGAAACTTAAAAGTGGTCATATATATGCATCAAACTGAACTAAAAGTATGATTTTCATATTCCGCAACTATGAGATCAGAGCAGACATAGAAGTGTATCAAACGTCAGACATCTTAATAGGAAATAAACTAATTGTGTACTTTGTGTTGTGTACTCCGGCCTTTACAGTCTAACTATGTAAACAACTTCTGATACTATCTAAGTCGTCATCCAAAATCATATCTCGGTTGATACTAAATGCGTGGTGGAACTGTTCATAGCTATACCCTACAGGATAACATTTTGCGAACCCAACCATAATTGCCAACCTTTTTTGTTCTCGATCGTGTGTTTATTGGAGTTAACTACTCCCAATAGGAGAGTGATTGACTAATGAAGCGACCAACCAAACACGATGGGTTCGGTACAACGACAAATTGTGGATTCAAGAGAATGTTTAAGAAGAACCCAAACATACCAAGGGAAGGCAGAAATATGTACGGCTAATCAGGGAATTACACGTCCTATTGTGTGTGTAAGGCTGATATTGTAACAAATAACCGAAAATAGGATTTGCAGAACTCCAAATGGAATAGCAAAGTAATAGTACAAAAATAGTAGCATCGACTACATGTTACAATAGATCACCAATTGTCAAGACTGAGAAGATATCAACAAACAGTATGTAGCGTCCCCAATATCAACATAACATTGTGGTGTTCATCCATTTAATTTACTAAATGGGTTTAGGAGATTGCGAGAAAGCTTCAAAGGCCCCAACAACATATTAATTTGCTACTGTTTGAACCTTCTCGATATCGAGTTGCCTGTAATAGGTAGGTAATGAAGACACAACGTGAAGCTCGAGGAGAAGCAGCGATGCAATCCCAACTAACGTTGGAAACAAACAAAAACGATGTGTCTATAAGATTCGACTTGATAATAGTTGGCCAAGTGGGGGAATAAAATAGTATCGACTTGATAATAGTTGGCCAAGTGGGGGAATAAAATAGTACCACGGGATGAACAATGGAATGGAAATGAAGGCACAGAACGGCCATAGGATCAAGCCCTACACTTTTCGACTCCGCATTGACCACAAACTTCCGGATTAGATAAGGGAGCATTACGGCTATGTGTTCCACATAGGTATTAATTTGTTGGTCCGTCAAACACAATCAATTTCAGTCAAGGACAATAACCTGCCATGCTTTCAAATCAATAACCAGACCAATCCAGTGTTTCTGCTTTATTTGCATGGGGCTGTAAAGGATATCCACTTCCCTAAGCCATTTAGGCTGCGTTAAGAAAGGAACGACCGTCAAGCTTGAGAAGCTGAAATTGACTTTATCTGGCGCTCTAACAGAACGATTGTACTGTCGGTATAGCATAGAGAGAAACAAAGCATGTAATAAATTAAACCGTTGTTTAGGCCAGGCATCGCGACGAGATTGGATGAACCTAATCAACAAATGTGCACCCTGTTTGGAATTTGTTTAGGAGTGCGTTAAAGTGGCATATTGGAAAGAAACAAACTATAATGTGAAGCATAAAGATCTTACAAAATATACCAACTCATCAAGGAACGTCGAGGAGGCATAAATATTAAGAAACTCAGTATTGTCCACCAACATGCCACATGATAGTTCGTAGGACCTGTCGGAGTTTAACAGTTGCAAATCAGAAAATTTACAAGGTATTATTACCAATTTACCAACAACATATTGATGTCTTATCTAGCCCTCTACATTAGCTTAAGAAAGCCATGAACCTGTTGTTCATTCGGTGGGGACAATACTTCAAAACCACCTACTAAAAGAATGGGGGAGGACAACTTTGTTGCCTTTGATGGCACAACATTTGCTTACTGTTGTGAACTCCTGGTCTGTTTTCTGAAATTGTTATTTTTGACGGCAGGTTCTTCGAATGGATCAATTTCAGTAATGCCTCTCTGTGTGCCCGCAGTAGGGGATATGTTCACACCACTATAGGAGCGCAGGCCCATGCGGGTTAGTCTGTTTATAGTTTTAACTGCAGCTTTACCCTTTCTAGACGACCTTCTGCGCCACCTGTGAAACCTTCTTGAGTTAGATCAACAATGAACTCTGTAGCATTACTTCCCACTTCGGCACAGGGCTTCCTCGTTGCCTACAAAACGAGGATTCCATAGTTACATCGTAACAAACAAAGTGACTAAAGCTCATAAAAACACCTCTAGAAGCCTACTTACATTCCCAACAGGCAACGATCCTTCCGTCTCTAGTTGAGTTAGTCCTATAGAGAATGTGGGAGGAACAACATCGGAGATGGTGTTTGCACTGAAATTGGGAGGTTTGGACTGAGCTTCACTTTCGATTTCAGCCTATACCATGAATGGTTAATGATATTAGAGTCAGAGAATTAAAGTTTGGAAAGCGGTAAGGTAGCTAAGATCCAAGTAACATACTAATCTTGCAACGTTTGTTGTGGCCTCTTGGTAGCTTGAACCGCCAATTGGTTATGTTGTCTCCTGGACATGGGAACCCTTACTACAGATTAGTAACTGTGAACTTAATAGTATAGGAACATAAATAAGATGACGAAAGGAAGCACAAAAAATGAGGGTAAAAACATGAAAAAAATATTGGAGTGTTGTAAATATACTTACATTTTTCTCCCCATCAGCTCCATCTGTTACATTAGCTGCAGGTGGTGCTCCTTCGTAACTCTGTTTGATGATTTTGGCAAACCTTTTCTCAAGCTTTGATATTTCAGAGGAGAAATATGTTTTGAGTTCTACATTATTGGCCTGCTGAAGCCGCAGAATTCGCTCCTCAAATGCACCTGTTGTAACTTTGATCAGTTTAGCCACCTCATCACAACAACATCTACTTGACTCGGCACACACTTTCGTATTATTTCCGCCGGCGTTGGTTGGAACTTCATCTGTGCAGACATGGTCACCATCATCATCTTCATCTTTTAATGGTGTCTCCTCTCCGAGATCATGGACAGTAGCAACATCTACACCACCACTTAAGCTGTTGTTTTCAAAAGGATGATCATCTACCACAAGTTCCAAAAGACAGGAAACTTCTTCATCATCCTCTTCGTCGGAGAAAGAGAGGACAAAGTCGTCTGACAGAGAGTTATTACTCAACATCGAACAAAAACGTGCCTACATAACCAAACATGATGGCTAGCTGTATTTTAGAGAAAGGTCAGAATTATGATTAATAGGGTAGAAGGATCTAACCTGTCCCCTTTTGTCAACTGCACGAGCAGTTTGAACGTTGATGGTCAAACTCCTCTCGACAACATTCTGCACAATATCTTCTACTGGAGTGGTTGGGTCGTGTAAGTTACTTCCCAAAGGAGGTCCTTGAATGATCGAGGGACAACTTGCCACTGTAACTAGAACTAATGCGTGAGAGAACACTTGGATGGCACATGTTTCTTGCGCAATGTGTTTGACAGTTCTCGCTTTAGCACTCCTAACAGTTTTTAAGAAGGAGTCACGACCC
This sequence comes from Camelina sativa, assembly GCF_030686135.1. Lineage (NCBI taxonomy): Eukaryota > Viridiplantae > Streptophyta > Magnoliopsida > Brassicales > Brassicaceae > Camelina > Camelina sativa. Next base: position 36,477,425 of record NC_141890.1, read on the forward strand.
CAAGGATACTTCAGAAAGGCATCGGTATCCTCAACCATTTCCACATGTATAGGATTTATGTTAGTATTCTCACACGTAGGACATAAGATGCCATCCACCAGAAGCAGCAGAGCAAGTCGGAATCAAGTATCTGCATCTTTGTATTTTTTCCCCAACAGCAGCTTCTGCAAAATCCAAGTCACGGTTGGTTTCGGCTCACTCCCAAACAAAGATTTCCACATTGGTGAGGTGGTACTGCAGCCTTTCTTAACAGCTTTTCCTTTCCTTTTGTCCAGCTTGAATCCAGCTTTCGAACAGTTCAAACCAAGTACAAGTGTGAAATCTTCTATAGCATACCAAATGGGTTTACCCGCAAACACCCACCACAATTCGTACTTCCTCTTGGTGACAAGATGTCTTGCCAAGAGGTAATGCACAAACATGACAGAGAAAGTGTGGTTCCCCATTAACATTAGACGACCAAACTGAGAACTAGCCAACAGTTCTAGATGATCATCATCTAGTGCCTTTTTGATGTTTTCTATCCACCGTAAAATGAAGTAGTTGTTGACGCGGTTTCTTCTTGACGGCTCACAACCACTCAAGAACAGACGCTGAGGTAAGCGACATTCCTCCATAGTGAAAATTCCCTGTAATACAGTGGACAGAGGGTCAGTGGTTGATTAAAAACATCCACCCAGGAAACAGTGTAGTAGTTCTACACTATTCATCCTGATATTTGATTTTCCAATACTCCATTTTCAGTAGCCCATTCTTGTAGTTAAGTAGGATATGGGAACTAATCGGTACCCACCCTTGAAATACCAAAATTTAATTATTCACCTAAAAAACCTAGTAATTTCCCTGGATCACTAGCCCTGAACCCATGCAATTCATAGCAGCCGCGTATACAAATTGCTAAGGGTAGGAAAAAGAAATCTGTGACTAGAAATGGAAATCCCCGACAACAAAAGCGGCGATGAACAGAAGTAGGAGATCTACTATCCCAGAAATATTGACCCTAACTCGCTGTTGAATCACTGTTATTGATGGGAGAAGAAATGGAACCCCAATCAAAGTTTCCGAGTGCCGATTTAATTATCGCAGTTGCCTCGTCGCCGTTTCTCGTAAATGTCGGAGATCGTCTCCGAAGCTATCGCTGGTGAGCTTAAGAGTCGGAGAAGACCTTCAAACTCCTCTCCTTCGTAACCCAACAGTTATGTCTTCCGCTTGGGTGGGATATTAAAGTGAGATGTGGGGACATCAACTTTTCAACTTCAGGGAGGGACAAGTAGACACCTGTTGATCATGCAAGAAAGCTAGTTAGGAAATTAATACACAAAATACATGGAATATCACTTTTTCATGGTTATAGTGGTCACTCAGTTAAATATAGTTTTTTTGGGTTATTGCTGCCAAATTTCCTATATATTATTATGTTATATAAAGATAAACTTTATTATTAATATATTAAATGAGTCTTTTAAATAATAAAGTATCAATTTTTAAAAGGTACATTAAATATAATAATATTATATATTGTTTATTATTTGTTAAGAGACTATAGATGCACATGCTTTTAAATGTCTTCGACCGATAAGGATCTGTTTGAGATATACTCCTCCTCTTTCTATGGTGGATTCAAGCTTTGCTATGAGTTGTTTCTATGTCTCTTTGGATTTTGCTATTTTCATGTCTTAGCTAGGAAATTCGGCCGTGTCAACCTGCACTTTTTGGAGGTCGGGTTTCTCATGATTGCGATATTTTGTTGGTTGACGGCGTTGTTTATGATACTTGTTGCACATATCCCCTTCGTGTGGGTCGTTTTGTCTGTTAGAGTTGATGGCATTAAGTGTTCTTTAACTAATGATTGCTCATGCTTCCCTCATATATATTTTTAGGGCATCGCTGCCTCACTACTTCAATCTAGTTTCTCACCATGACGATTTTGCTTGCCTTTGGAATCAATTTGCTTCATTTATATTGTTAACACCAACATATTATGTCAAAATTCATTTGATTTTTAGCAAGAAATAATTTATTAACGATTAAAAACTATCGTTGTATCAAAACAAGAGTTCCAAATAGCTCTAAATGAGTCAATAAAAAAAAAAAAAAATTGGCAGGGTCTAACGGGTTTGAAAGGGTTTACCACTAAACGGGCAAGGCCTTAATGTGTTAGGCCTTAATGGGCAGGGTGGACCAAGTTTAACATCACTAGTGTCGATAATTTTCTTAAGGAATTTGATGAGCCTGTCGGCGATACATTTTTTTTTAATATAATCTCGTGCGCATGACCAAATCATTTCCTCGTTGGATCTGATGGGCATCATGTCGCGATAACTGTGGTCACGAGCATGAACAATTGTTGTTGTTTAGGTTTTTTGTTAAAATCGTATGTGTTTGTAAGTATAACAATGTAAAACCCGTGAACCAGAAGGAGAGTTCGGGGTGGGTGTCGATTTAGTGTTAAATCGTCGGTTTGGTTTGGTTTGGTGGAAGTAAACCTAGGGCTTGATTTTTAAGGATCAGAACTCGACGCCACTTAGGATTTTAGCAACTTGTTGTTGTTTTCCAAGGGTTTGAAAAAAAAGAGAAAGTTCAGAGAGTGCTCTATGAGTTCTTGGAGGTTTCTGAAACTTTATGTGTCATTTTTGGTGTGTTCTAGTCCTTGTTTAAAAAATCGTTAGGCGTTAGTCAGGCGGTGAGCATGGGCCTAGCGATTAATGGGAAAAATCATATTTAAATCGAGGATTTAATTTTTGTACTTTTAACTATATATTTTGATAAGCGTAGTACAATTGTAAAAATATAGCCTAGTCTAGTGGTCGGGTAGTCAGTTAGTCGGTCTCAAGTTCAATTCATAATCAACTATTTTTGTTATTTTCCGTTTTTAGGTTTAATGAATCTCGAAATTATGAGAATGCTCTCTTCTTCTACCTTTAAAATGCAGCAGAAAACCCTAATTTTTTGCTGCTTCACTTTTTTTTTTACGATCTAGGTTTTTTTCTCTTCTAGGTTTTACTCAATTATTATAGATTATCAACTCAACATCTGATTTCGAACTTAAAAACCTATAAAAAGTGAGTTATATTGATGGTCTCGATTTCTTGGCCGATTATACTCAAATCGCGACGGCTCCTGTCCGCCGAGCGCCTATCCACCGATTAAGCGGCCGCGGAGGCCGCATTTTTGAACATGGGTTCTAGCCATGGGAGTGGTGGTCTAGAGTGGTGATTTGTTGTGAAGCTTGATGTGGTACCTTGTCTTGTTGTGTTTGAATCAGATCTTCATGTTTTAGAGGTGAGTGCATGACCATGGCTTATATGAGCATGCGATCTCTAAGTTTTATGTGTTTCTCTGTAATTTGGTGGATTGATTCCTTCCTTGTTGTGTTTTTCGTGATTCCCATGACCTTGTTTGGCTGTTTTGTTGTTCCTGAACGAGTGGTGGCTTTGGATTTTGAGCTGCGGTCAATGGCGGCGTCTGGAATCGATGCTAGGGCATCGGTGTTGATTGACACAAAGAGGGTATCGGTCGAAACCAATCACAATGTTTTGCGAGTGATCGGTGAGAGTGTCGATCGACAACAGGAAGGTGTCACTTGACAATGGAGGTCTGTGTTGGTTGACAAAAGTCGAGTAAATATCGGTCGATACTAGGAGGGTGTCGGTCGACAGCAGTACTTTTGTTTTATAATATCAAATTTTTAATTGTCTTTGATGGTTGTATTGTATTTTTGGAGGTCAAGTCTATATTTGCAATAATTGCAATGTTTATATGTTTACTAAAAAAAAAAATCAAATATTATGGATGTTGGAGAGTAATTTTTATTTAGGAATGATATCTCTTCTATTATGCATTTAGTATTCTTGATGGACTTATTTACAAATTTTATTCGATAAGCATTTCGTATTTTATTAGGCTTAGTGATCTCTCTATATACACATATCACATTTTATTATTAGGTGTAGACCGTAGCAAACTTTCCAGACACATATTTTATTTTATGATGGGACTTTTCCGAGATTTCCATATACCATTTTAGGGTATTATTGGATTATAAACTTAAACGTATCTTGGACCAACGAAAAGACCATATGTTGAAAATAATATAATGATTACTCCAAAGAAAAACATTTCATATATTTGATAAACCAATTCAAAGATTAGATCTACAACAAATCCTCGTCTTAATGCCCTATTTTGTTCTAATTAACTTTTTATTCATTTAAAAGGACAAAAAAGAGTATTGGATTTTTTTAAAGCTTTAAATCAAGATCCACAAAATCCTCATTGTCATCTATAACAATAGTCTCCGGCCATTCTCGCTCCAACTGCTCGATGAGGGGCAAAGTGCGCACATTTTTCTCTCTTGAATTGTCTTCCTCCATGATATGTGGCTGCAATTGCGGTTGCAGCTGAGGTTGTGTTTGCGGGTGCTGATGACGCTGAGGATGGGGTTGAGATTGCAACTGAAGAAATTGTGATTCCAATTGTGGTTGCACATAATGACCAACAACAAAATTGGTACCATTGTTATTAGTCATTGGCACCATTTGGAAATTAGGTGTCTCAGTTGCAGCAGCCGCGGGATAAAACGCGTTTTGGAACCTCGTTGATTGATTGTAAGAATTATTATGGTAATTGCTTTGAAAAGTAGGGAGTTGACCAAAATTATCGTTGATGTTGGAATTGGGATGAAAAAAGGATACGGAATGTTGTCTCCATGAAAGAGCAACATCAACGTCCTTTTCACTGCCGTGAAATGATTGGCAGTGTGAGAAAAGTTCTCGATGGGTTAGAAAGATTTCTCCGCACTTGAGACATTGAAGTTCATGATCTTGTTTCACAAACATCATTGTTTTCGCACGATGAAAAGAAATATGATAATAAAGAGATTGAATGATAATGTGAAGTAAAAAAGACTCGAGACCATGTATATATAGATGGGAGTGCGCAAATATTGAAACTAAATAAATATCTTAAATATAAAATAATAAATATTAAATTAATAAATATTAAATTTTCTGGTAAAAGCAAAAAATTTCTTTCCAAGTTTGACTATATATGTTTCTATTAATCGTGTTAATTGATTTTGTAATCTATATTGGTGGATATTTTTATATATTTATGTTAAGAAAATTAAACCTAAATTGAAAAGATTTTATATTATAACATTAAATATAAAAAAGGACACCACCTTGAAAAATATTAAAAATTTGATTATTGAAGATTTAAAAATTACTCATTATTATTATTATTTATTTTTTGTCAACAATTACTTATTATTGTATTTGGAATAAAGCTATTTGGTAAGTTGACTTCTTCTTATATTGACCAGGAATATGTAAAACAAGAAGAAAAAAAATTCAGTCAATGTGATAAAATCATAATAGTATTAACTAAAGTTAAGATTTGTTACCGTCCCTACAAATCACCACATGATCTTTCTTTTTGTTTTGTCCTCAATCGCTTAGTTCCGACAGTCACTTCCCGGAAGGTCACCCATCCTAAGATCAATCCAGCATAGGCACACTTAATTGTAGAATTCTCTCAGGACCCTTGACCGAAAATATAAGTGCACTTTGGTGACATATGTGGCCAAATCAATTCTTTTAAACCTCTCCGCAAGTCTCTAAAACCGGGATGTCACAATTCACCCCCACTAACAGATCACAATGTCCTTGTTGCGCACCAAGACCATCACTCTCGACGGTGTGAGCCCACTCGACTCCATACTCATCTGGGTTCGGCTCTGATAACAAACTGAAACGACCCGACCCATTTTTTTAAATATAATAATTAAAAAGTAATCTCATACCCACTAGCCACCTAGCCACAATCAAACCAAACATCGAAAATAACCAAAAGATACCAATAATCAATAATTAATAACTAATAATAGTGATAATTCAACCAAGTCATAAAACATAAAACCAGCAACCTAACAATGTTCTACAGACTCAACTCTAGCAACCTAATAGAAGCCAGACAACACATCAACGATCCATTAGAACATCCTCCTCTTCATATGAGATGCATGAGTATTTTATAGACACTAAGTGAAGCAATCCTCCCATCTACTGGGATATACACACAAGCAATTGAGATATGTTTAACCATCAAACAACACTCAACAAATGAACAACAAACCAACACAACTGCATCGACCGACACCAACTGGGTTGCATCGACCGACGAAAAGCTTGCATCGACCGATGCAAGACTCACCTGCATCGACGGACACCAACAATGCATCGACCGATGCATGCTCGACATTTCACGAAATCCCTAATTGCATCGATCGACGCCTCAACATGGCATCGACCGATGCTCCTAGGTCAAATCCTGTCCTCCTCTCATTGCATCGACCGACACACAAAGTGCATCGACTGACGCACATGCCGAGCATCGTTCTTCTCTGAAGCTTCTCGTTGGATCTCCGTCCCTAAATAACCAAAACACAGTCCACAGTTACAAAGAAGCTTCTCAAAGCCTCAAGTGACCAACAACGTTCTTAGAAGCCAAGATATCAACCATATAACACATAAACAAGAAAATCAGAGAAATCTCAAGCTTACATATGTCGTGGTCCTGCACTCACCTTTGCCAAAGATGATTATGACTCTAAAACGACAGATCTACACTCCTAGCAAGCGCCAAGAACTCTCAAGAACACTTAAGAACTTCTTCCTCTCTTCTCTCTTTCCCAAAAAGGGCCAAACTTCGCCAAACCCATGAGTTTCTCCTTTTATACACGAATACAGGGTTATCCCTAATCCCAAAACACAACGTTTAACTTACACGTTTCTCCACCAAACCGGCCTTGCATCGATCGTTGCAACACCTGCATCGATCGATGCACATCCCAAACTGGGATTTTGGTTCATGGATGTTACAATTCGCCCCCACAAACATAGATTCTTCCTCGAATCTCGAACAAGCATCAGCCAATGACTCCTGTGAAACCATCTCCACGGTCCCCACTCCTCCGACTGATCTATGAAGGCCACCTCTAGGCGATAGACTCCCGTTCCAGGCATTATCTGCTCTCGGCTTTTGGACTTACCTTTACTCATAGGTTTCGACCTTCCGTTATGTTGGTTCCTCATCCGGCCTAAACCCACATGCCATAATATATAAGGAAGTCCAATATTCGTCTCTCAGGATGCCACCCTACAACGCACCCCGGATCGTCATCCGAAGTTGATATACCGACCATACCCTCAAGCCACAAAGTCTCAGAATATGGTAGTACTAGGAGAACTAAATTCCCCCAAGAGTTGTTCAAGACCAACTGTCTTTAGAGCAAAACAATTTCAGAACATGCCTGACCCCTATCCCTAACAAGATTTCCATTTAGTGGCTCGCGTAAAACAACACAATGTCCTACCAACCACATATCCCCTCACTGGAATACCTCATGATCACACAAGGATCATCAAAACGCCGCAATGGCCGCCACAAATGCCAACAAATATCCTAAACATGACCGCCACTAAGGTCGAATGTCTAAACAGGCCGCCACTAAGGCTAAATAAATGTCCTAAACATAACCGCCACCAAGACTAAACAATGTCCAAAACAGGACCGTCACAAAGAACACTTGTCCCGAAAGACCGTCACAAAGACCACTCGTCTCGAAGGACCGTCACGAAGACCACTCTTCCCAAAAGACCATCACAAAGACCACTCATCCCGAAGGACCATCACGAAGACCACACATCCCAAAGGATTGCCTAAACAGGCTACACGTCCCGAAGGACTGTCACGAAGACCATATATCCCGAGGGACCGTCTAAACAGGAAACAATGGCTAAACAACCCGCCACAAAAGCCACACAATTGGCTAAATAGCCCACCACAAAGGCCACACAATTGACTAAACAGTCCGCCACAAAGGCCACACCATGTCTTGCAAGACTGCCACACACGAGCCAAAATTGACTCAAAAGTCCGCCACAAAGGCCACACAAGCCCCACCAAGGCTCACAACCATTAAAAATAGACAAATTCTAACTCCAATAAATCTTTCCATTTTTAACACATTCCATTTCTAGAAACTTTCCATTTTAAGAAACTTCTAGTTCAGGAAACTTTCCTCTTTTAACCGAGCTTCGTGGAAACTCGTATCCAGAACAACACCTCATCTTAGTACTTAGTTGCACAACCAACCATCCCAAAGCGACCAAGTAACAAAAGAGATGGGCTGGAATACTCCATTCCCGCTCCAGCCACAGACTACAACTTGGACCAGGTTAGATAAGCTCGAGTCGCGGCCTGCTTCTCGAACCACTTCTTGAACCTTGCCTTTATCCTTGCCTCTGGCTCCTAAGTCTGCTCCTCAACACCATCACAATCTTAAAGGACTCTCATCAAAGGAAACTTCTTCTTCCGAAGTTCGTTGACTCTCCTCTCGAGAACCCTCACTGGTCTCGCCTCCAAAGTCATGTTGGGCTGAAGATCCTCGGGTATCTTAGACAACAACTGATCATCCTCGTGAAGATACTTCCGCAAGATAGACACATGAAAGACCATGTGGAACGTACGATAACCTCATGCAACTCCAGCCTATATGCCATCGGTCCCACGCTCAATCACTCTAAATTGACCCATATACCTCAGTCTCAACTTAGTCTCAGTCAATGACCTGTTTGGACCCCACATATGCACCTTTGTGCCCATGTCTGCCTGAAATAGCCTACAAAACACCGAAGTGAACTTGGAATCCCGATAAGACAATATACACGTTGGCACCTGTGCAACCTGAGTGTCTCCTTCACATACTTCTTAGTCAAAACTGCAGCCCCATCAGTCTTCTTAATGGCTAGAAAATGTGCCGACTTATTCAACCAATCCACAATGATCAAAATCACATCAAAGGTCCGAGACATTGGCAATCCTACCACGAAATCCATCGTGATCATGTCCCACTTCCACTCTGGAATGGGAAGACTCATCAGCAAGCCTCTTGGAACTTGATGTTCAGCCTTCACTAGCTAGCAAACATCGCACCTCACGACCCAACTCGCTACATCCTTCTTCATCCCGATCCAGTGATAGTACCGCTTGAGGTCATGCTACATCTTGGTCGCTCTTGGATGAATGGAGAACATGCTCACATGAGCCTCTTAGGATCTCCTACCTAAGTTCCTCATCTTTGGGCACATAGATCCGACCGTGCACAGGTATGGTATCATTGGCAGAGACCTAATACTCCAAACCAGCAACTCTAGAGGCATTCACCAGCCCCACATCCTTCCCCTTAGCTAACCGCACTATGCTCAGAAGATCTGCTCTATCAGCCGCCTCGAAACCCAGCGGCTCCTAAGAAATAACACACAACCTCAATGCACTAATCTCCTACCAAAATCTCCATGTCTGGCTCTTGTTCTGAAGCCACCCGCTTCCGACTCAGAGCATCTGCAACCAAGTTAGCCTTACCTGGGTGATAGGCTATCTCCAGATCATAATCCGCCACCAACTCCATCAACCGCCTCTGCCTCAAATTCAGCTCACACTGAGTAAATATATACTTCAGGCTCTTATGATCTTTAAACACTTACACTTTTGTACCATAAAGATAAGATCTCCAAATCTTCAGGGCAAAAACTACAATAGCCATCTCTAAATCATGAGTAGGATAATTTTTCTCATGCTTCCGCAACTGCCACAAAGCGTAGGCAATAACCTTCCCATACTGCATTAGCACACACCCCAAACCAACTATGGATGCATCAGTATAAACCATATAGGGCTCTCTCTGCTCTGGCAATGTAAACACTGACATAGTAATCATCATCTCCTACAGGCTTGCAAAACCCTCCTCGCACTCCTGTGACCAAACAAAAGGAACATCCTTCCCTGTCAACCTAGTCAACGGTCGTACTCTGCTCACAAACCCATGCACAAACCTCATGTAGTAACCTGTCAACCCAAGAAAACTCCTGATCTCTGTGGCATTATGCGGTCTAGGCCAATCCCTGATGACGTAAATCTTTTCCGGATCTACAGAAACTCCTCCTGCAGACACAATGTCACCCAGAAATCCCATCTCTCACTGCCAAAAACTACACTTGCTCAACTTAGCAAACAATTTCGCTCCCGTAGCTTCTCCAAAACTGCTCTCAAATGTATTGCATGGTCCTCAGGACTCATAGAATAAACCAGGATATCATCGATGAAAATGGTGACAGAAAAGTCCACAAACTCCTCAAACCCGCTGTTCATCAATCCCACCTTCCTTAATGGGCCTCTCGTCCTCTCACTAGGCTCGTGAACCCATCCATATCCGACGGTCAGTTTCTATGTCAGAAAGGTTTTAAAGACTTTTTACCATACCTACAAATCACCACATGATATTTCCTTGTGTTTTGTCCTCACTCGCACAGTTTCGACAGTCACTTCCCCGAAGGTCATCCATCTTGAGACTACTCCAGCTCAAGCACGCTTAACACTGGAGTTCTCTCAGGACCTTTGACTGAAATGATAAGTGCATTTTGGTGATATAGGTGGCCAAATCTATTCTTTTAAACCTCTCCGCAAACCTCTAAAACCGGGTTGTCACAATTCACCCCCACTAACGGATCGCAACGTCCTCGTTGCGCACAAAGACCATCACCCCCAGTGGTGTGAGGCCACTCGACTCCAGACTCGTCTCAGTATGGCTCTGATACCACTTGTAACACCCTGAATGCCACCTCTGAGGGGGCCCCATGTCCACTCTCAGTCCATGGGCCCACCTTCCTTAATGGGCATCACGTCCTCTCACTAGGCCCATAACCTCATCCATATCCGACAGTCGGTTTCCTATGTCCGGGAGGCTTTAAAGACTTGTTACCGTCCTTACAAATCACCACACGATCTTTTCTTGTGTTTTGTACTTGATAGACAGGTTTTCACCCAGGGTATAAATCCCCTATGCAGTTGTAATACAAAGGGTTATCAATCCAAATGGTTTTGTATTGCTAGCAGGAAGGATATGATCAGAACAATGCAAGTCAAGCCAAGCAATTAGGGTTTTGGTTTTAACGATTCCTAAAATAAACAAAGTAAAAGAATATAAACAAGTAAACCACACGACCTAAGCACTTGATGCAAGCAATCGAGTGTAGGATCGAGTGGGGTGATCGAGTATGCAAGTGAGATATGAAAAGCTCGAGGTATTACTCGATGCAGGTTATCGTGTACCTGATCGGGTAAGTAGTCGAGTAAGTGAAAGAAATGCAAATAAATAAAATACGAAAGTTCCTCTTACTCTAATCTATTGACCAGAAGATGCTCCTCCTCATCTGTCCCCGTTTCGTTTCTTTATCCCTAACGCCTTCTTCACTTTACTCGCAATTGTATGAAGTCAAAGATCTATGAAGCGTGTTGCCTTGGACATGAGCATCACCGTTGAGCATCGTCAGATCCAGATACATTGATGCCCTTGGAACGACCATTGTTGTCGATCTAGATCTGTAACTGGACAGATTCATCAACAACGAGGCTTTGGAAATTCTTAGATCTGATGGAGGATTGGTGACTGAAGAATTTGTCTTTGCCGTTAGATTTTACCAGAAAAAATGGATCACGAGGACGGAGACTATGGAGATAAAAAATAAAAGAGGCCAAGAACGAAATTGCAAATATACTAATTTTGATATTTCTGTAATATAATTATATAAACAATAATAATTTTAATATTCACAAATGGTATTTTTGGAAAATTTGAACGTGTGTAGTAGCTTTGGAAAAAAAACGTAAGATAGTGCTATATAACTAAGAATATTTCTCAAAAATAACATCGTTGTTTATTTAATTAAAAAATATAACAACTAATTTTACCGTTGAGAGAAATAAGAAGAAGAAAAAAGTGAAGCCATGAATGTTACTATCAAGCCAATGATTGATTACATAGTTGTATAATTTATATGGTGTGTCGTGTAATGAACACTAGTTGAAACGATACAAGCTACAACTACGATGTTGTTCGTTTGGTGAACTAGACGCAGATGCAGATTGTTGTTTGTTTAGTGATAATTAAAATAATAATTGGATTAGGTATCTCGATGAGTTTTGAAAACTCATCCAAAAAACAATAAATTTCTGAATGAGTTTTTTTGGAAAGTTTGGATGAGGTAAACTCATCCAAAATTGGTGAAATAAAAAATACCCCTATTTTAATTAAATAATTACAAAGTATTTTTTCTCAATTCTAATATCAACAAAACCCTAAAATCTCAATTCTTCATCCATCCACCCGCTCATTACCGCAAAATTACGTTCTCCCGCCAAAACCACAAAAACTAGGTTTTCCAATTAAAACCGCAAAAACTAGGTTTCCCAACAAAAACACAAAAACTTGATTTCTCGCCAAAACCGCAAAATTACATTTTCCCGCCAAAATCGCAAAAATTACGTTTTTCCGCCAAAATCGCAAAAATAACGTTTTCCGTCAAAACTGCAAAATTACATTTTCCCGTCAAAACCGTAAAATCTCATTTTCCCGCCAAAACTCGTTTTCCCGCTAAAACCGCAAAATTACGTTTTCCCGCCAAAACCGCAAAATTACGTTTTTCCGTCAAAACGCAAAAATTACGTTTTTCCGTCAAAACCAAAATATGGTTTTCCCACCAAAACCGCAAAATCTCATTTTCCCGCCAAAACCGCAAAATTACGTTTTCTCATAAAAACCGCAAATTTACGTTTTTTCGCCAAAACCGCAAAATTACGTTTTCTTGCCAAAATCGAAAAATTACGTTTTCCCGCCAAAATAAAAAAATTACGTTTTTCCGTCAAAACCGCAAAATTAAGGTTTCCCGTCAAAACCGCAAAATCTTTTTTTTCCACCAAAACCGCAAAATTTATTTTCCCGTCAAAACCGCAAAATTTCATTTTCCCGTCAAAACCACAAAATCTTGTTTTCCCATCAAAACCCCAAAATTACGTTTTTCGCCAAAAAAACGCAACAACGCAAAAATACGTTTTTCCGTCAAAACTGCAAAATCACATTTCCTGCCAAAAACGCAAAATCACAGTTTTCCGCCAAAAACACAAAATTTTGGTTTTCGGCTAAAAATGCAAAATCTCGGTTTTCTGCCAAAAACGAAAAATCTCAATTTTCCGCTAAAAACGTAAAATCTCTGTTTTCCGTCAAGACAAGAGAACTTTATTTTTAAATATTTATTTAAATTTAATATGAAAATAAGTTAAAAACATGAATACATTATAACCACTAGATCTTCAACATAAAATAAAGGGATTTTTGGTCATTTTACATATATTGTATTCAGATACACATAAATCAAATTACAAAAACAAATATAATTTTATTCAGATACAATTTCTGAACGCATAAACCAATAACGCAAACGAACATCATTTAGATGTTCAGATATTGCGTCTCGATACTGCGTCTTGATATTGTATCTAGATATTGCATCTAATGCAGCAAAGGAAGAGCCTACTACTCAGTCACACACGGTCTCATAAGTGATCGATCACATAAATTCCCGATTTTGCCCTCAAATGTTTCAGAATTTTACCTTTTCGTACCCACACTTCCTCGGAAAATTCGCTCTCACTCTTCCAGCTGGAATCCAAAGCACAGACAATGGAGACAAAAGCTTCTCTCTCTTTCTCTCTCATTTCTGCAATTTAATGTCTCTTTGGATGATTTACTAATCTGAAGAAGCAAAAAAGTTTAAAGATCTTTGGATAATTTAGCGATGAAATCTTCGACGCGGCTTGACTCAGTTGCGTTTCAGCTCACTCCCACCCGAACCCGGTAAATTAATTTCTTTTATTGATCCAAAATGTTAAATCTTTGTGTTAGTTTCGTTGGAAATTGCTGTATGGAAGTCGAAAGATTGCATTTTTTTTTTGGGTTCATTAATAATTTGATAGGATCAAGAGTCGTTAAATTGTTGAACTTTTGTGTGAAATGTCGAAAGATTACATTTTTAAGCTCTTTGATAAAGATCAAAAGTCGTCAAAATGTTGAATTGTGTCTTGGTTTTGTGAATGAGTTGTTGTGTAGAAGTCGAAAGGTTGCATTTTAGTGTTCCTTGATAAGATCAAAACTCGTCAAAGTGTTAAGAACAAGTTTATTAGTTTTGTGAGAAATTGTTATGTGGAAGTCTGAAAGCATTTTTTGGTTTACTTACTAATAAGAAGATCAAAGTCGTGGAATTTTGTAGGTTTGTTACCAAAATTACAACCAGACATTTAGTCTTTTTCTTTGCCTTAATTAGGTTGGTAACAGCTAATGGTAGACTGATTTCTCTCTTTATTTGTGTAAACACTTGTTTTCTTGAGTTTTACATAAGATGAATTGTTATGTTTATTTGGTTTCAGGTGTGACCTGTTGGTAACAGCTAATGGAAAGACTGAGAAAATAGCTACAGGGTTGCTTGATCCTTTCCTTGCTCATTTAAAGACTGCAAAAGATCAATTAGAAAAAGGTGGCTACTCGATTATTCTCAAGCCTGAAGCTAGTGCCAATGCAGCTTGGTTTACTAAAGGAACAATTGAAAGGTCTCTTTCATATAAATTAGTGGTCTTTCTTTGTGTTGAGATTGGACACTTTGTGATGAGAATGTTTTTATCTTCTGTTCTTGTTTAGGTTTGTTCGATTTGTGAGCACTCCGGAAGTCATTGAACGTGTTTACACTTTAGAAACTGAGATCATACAGATCAAGGAAGCTATTAAAATTCAGAACAACTGTGATACGGCACTGACTGTTGTAAGTATACTGTGGTTTTTGAATACTTTGTTTGGTGTATTCTTAGAAGTGTTTAATTAATTTTGTTTGAACAGGTGGGAGGTAATCAGAGAGGAAAAAAGGCAGATAGCATGGAAGGTATGCTATAGCAATTAATATTTGTAATTTATGACTCTCTATGCTAATCTTTGGATTTAAGCATGTTACACTATCTCAACTCATAAAATGGAAAAATGTATGCCCCTTGGCTCTTGATCTTTCAGTTTCATAAATATTAGATAATGTGAATCAGGTAGCAGGCCTTTGCTACAGCTCAACGAGGAGAAAGCTATTGTCCTTTACGAGGTTAATATACGTGAAATGGTTTCTATAAGGGTTTTCTTCTCATCTTTCTCTTTTTGGAACAAACAACTTATGTCATCTTCTTTCATATATAATAGCCTGATTCACATCCAAAGCAAGCAAATCGGTCTACTGCATCAGATGAAAACTCTAGGTATACTGTATACACCCCTTTGCATGAGAGATACTTGTTTTCATTGTGGTTAAGAAAGAGAGTAGTTACTTATTTTATTGTTAATATGTCGAATTGTTATCAGAGCTCAAGTTCTGAAAGTTCTGGAGACGCGGAAGATAATGTTGCAGAAAGAACAAGGAATGGCCTTTGCACGTGCTGTGGCAGCTGGTTTTGAGGCTGATGATATGATCCCGCTAATATCTTTCGCCAAAACTTATGGAGCCACTCGTTTGATGTGAGTAGATTATAATTTAACACCAATTTCAACCATTGTTTTGCAACCAACAATCTCATATAGTCATATCCATTAAAGTGTTCAAGTTTAAAAGAATATTTTCATAGACTTAGTTCCCATTTATGACTTCAACAATGTTACAGGGATGCATGTTTGAAATTCATGGACTTGTGGAAGAAAAAGCATGAAACTGGCCAGTGGGTTGAAATAGAAGCAACAGAAGTAATAGCAACACAGCCAAACATCTCTGCAATGAACGACTCAGGGATTATATTCGCAAATGGTGCTAATATGCCTGGGACACCTGAAAATAGCGGTAAGATGATCCTTTATGAGTCATAGTAGCTGAGAGTTGAATATCTTTTCTTGCATTATTTGGCATTGCTTTCGCACAATTGATCTATATTTCAAGATACTTCTTGTATCCAGATGCAAAGTCTCCTACAGATAATAAACCAAATGGAAATCATGAATATGTGCAAGGGCAGCACCCACAGCCGATGTATGCACACTGGCCAGTTCACTCGCCACCAGGTACCTTTCCTGTATTTCAAGGATATACGATGCAGGGCATGCCGTATTACCCGAGCTATCCAGGAACTAGTCCATATCCATCTCCCTATCCGTCTACCGATGATTCTAGACGTAGTTCTGGCCAAAGAAAGGCCCGGAAACATCATTCATCTTGTAGCGAGGACTCCGATTCAGAGGATGACGAAAGAGAAAAAGGAAAATCAGGTCGAAGAAGGAAATCGGGGAAGGTGGTGATTCGGAATATAAATTATATTAATTCAAAGAAACAAGATCATTCAGGAACAGAATCTGATGCTGATGACAATCATGAAGAAGTGGCAAAAGGAGAATGTTACAGTGGTAAAGAGAGAGCAACAGAAGGAACAGAGGCTGACACTGGGGATTGGCAGGTCTTTCAGACTTATTTATTGCAAGATGCCGATAGAGATGAACGTACCAGTGACCATATGATGGAAAAGGAGATTGGGGGGAAGAAGAGGCAAGGTACTGGGAAGTATGATCCTTTGGCATATGATGAACGTGAATCAGGAACGTATCAAGAAAGAGATTCATCTGACATTAGGAATGGTAGTGTGACTCGTAGAATCAGGGGATCTAGTGACTCCTTTATGGTACACCAGAGAGAAAATGGTTTTGAGAATTCTTCTGATCCTCTCAACTTGAATGGATTTGATAATCCAGGGAATGGTCTGGATAAGAGATCATCATTTATCATGGATGATGACTCTGATATTGTTGCTCGGGGATCTGCAGCGCTAGATGAAGCTGGAAGACATAAGAGAAATGCTATAGACATCGGATCAGAGATCTCCCCGTGCCACCAAACTGATGGAAATGAAAGAAAGCAGGTCAATTATGAGCCTCATGATCTGAGCCTGATACCAGAACGGGAAACAGAGAAGTTATCAGCTGGGTATGATCCTGCACTAGAGTTTGGATTCAAAACTTTGAAGAAGAATAACGAGGCAGCTGGAGGTGCTAAGAAGTCTGTGAAGGATCCAAAATCAAGACTTTCTAAAGATGCTGCAGATAAGAGGAAGGCTTCAGGGCCAATACGGAAAGGACGACCCACAAAGATGAGCCCTTTAGATGAAGCAAGAGCACGTGCTGACAAGCTTAGAAGTTTCAAAGCTGACCTCCAGAAAATGAAAAAGGAGAAGGTATAATCTCTGCTTAACCAATTTGATGATATAACTTCTTTTTTAACTAAGCATCTAGGTAGCACAATCTCAAAGGATATAAACCAACTTGTAACTGAAACTTTATATCATACCGCTAATTTCCATCCCTTCTTGTTTTAGGAAGAGGAAGAGAGGAAGCGCATTGAAGCTCTGAAAATAGAAAGGCAAAAGCGGATTGCTTCTAAAAGCAACTCAACAGTAAGTCAGTCAAAGTTGCCTGCACAACAAACAAGAAAACCAATGCTAAACAAGTTTTCTCCCGGCGCTCCTAGAGCCTCTAAGTTTAGTGACTGTGAACCAGGTTCATTATCACCTCTTCAACGTCTTCCCAGAAGAACTGCTTCATTAGGGTCAGATGACTCTCTGAAATTCCCCAAGAATAGTAAACAAACTTCCGTCAGTAAGTCAACAGGAAATATGCTAATAAGGTCGATATCACAGTTACCTCCATCTAAAAGAGAAATCTTAGCAACAGGAAATAGGCTGACCAGGTCGATTTCACCATTACCTCTGTCTAAGAGAGAAACCAGAGTGAGTCTTGATAGTCAGAATAAGTCGGTTTCAAGGACAAGACGGTTATCAGAACCCAAAATTGGTAATAATAGTTTACCAAGTGCTTCAATGAGGCCACGACGCACGGTAGCATCAAAAAAAGTATCTGATGCCCCTGAGATAAAGAAACTATCTGCCATTGTTAACTATGATATAGCAAAAATTGCATCCCTTCCAGAACTGAAGATTAAACCAGCCAAAGGTCCTACTAATGTTCTGGTGAAAGGACTCGAGAAAATTAAATCTTCAGCTTCTAATATCGACCAAAATGGTAACAAGAACAAACCCTTGAGCCGTAATGATGTTGATGAAACTCCAGAGATTGAGAAGACAGTGGTGATGGTGTTGCCAAGTTCAGCTCGAAGTATAAGTACAGATCAGGTGAAATACGAGAAGTCTTCTGAAAACTCTATCATCCGTGAAGGAATTGATAAGGATGCCATTGAAACAATGCAGGAGAGTGGCAATGATCTAGTCTTAGTAAGCACTCTTATTCTAGCCGGATCAGTTTTATTTTTCTGTTTAAATGGTTTTAATGACTGGAATGATTATTTGCTCTCAGGTTAGATTGGAGACTCTGAGTGACTTAGTAACAGAAACACCAAAGTTTCTGACAAGTCAAAGTATTATTGCGAAACCATATGAAGCTCCGCATGCTCGGGTTTCTTCGTTAGAAAATCCATGTACAGTGTACTCAGACTGTTCCCAAGCACCTCCTCCAAGCTTATATTCAAATGAGTCAGAGCAAGAAACTGTCAAAGTCCTTGTACCAGAGAAGAAGAAAAGTGAGGCCTCAGAGAAATTTCAAACGAAGGAGTCAGCGTCAAAAGGGCTCTTAAAACTGTTAAAATTTGGAAAAAAGAGTCAGTCTTCGTCTACAAGTGAACACCAAACCGACTCTAATAATGCTGTCAATAGCAACGAGGATTATGTACCAGCTGTAACCGGTGCCACGACAAGTGAAGGTAATTTCTTACACCCTATTAGCTTATTCAGTAATTGCTCCTAAAGAAAAAATCTCTTTGGTTTGCTTTCTTGTATATTTACAAATTTTTGCACTGTAGTAGTAGTTGCTCTAGGTTAAACGTACACTGATCTGTAGGAGCAAGTACCTTCTGGTTCTGTTCTATTAGTGTTGCATTTTATGGTGTGGTAGAGAATATGATAATCATGACGTTTGTACCTTAACTAGAACGTGGTATAAAGGCTGTTTATATAACTCAGAGGGTTAATTTTCTGATTTTGATATCTAGCTTTTACACTGAAGAATCTAATATCTCAAGATGAAACACCTACAGCAGCAGCTTCACAGAAATGTACGTAAACAACCATTTGGATCCTATACTTTGATGATATTCAAAGTGAGGTCTCTCGTTATAAATCTGCTCTGAGTCTAACGAAATATTTCCCACTTTTGTTCATTCTTCTTCTGTGTTATTTTTCGTAGCTTCTCGCCATTTTTCATTGCTGTCTCCTTTCAAGAACAAGAAGGTGGTATCTTGAGGACAAGAAAATCAGAGATCCTCTCCATTATACATGCAATCTTGTAGTGCACGACTTGAGTATTTATGATGTATCCAATATTCGGAGCCTCTTCTGCAACAATGTCGGAGGAACATAACGACCATTGATGCAAACATTTGGTTCCAAATGCAATGAAATGTGTGTTTGTTTTAGCATTTTTTCCTTTTCCACCATGATGGATGTAATTGACATATAGTAAAATATTAAGGTTATGAAAAAAATCCGTATAACACCACTATTAAATTTTAAATATACAAAAAAAAAAAGAGAAAAAAAGAAGAAGAATATCTCTAACCTCCAAAGAGCAATCATATTATTATTGTAAGTTCTCTTAAAAAAGTTAAAAATATTTCGATGAAAAAAAATCCATATAACACAACTATTGACTTTTAAATAGACCAAAAAAAAGGGGGAAAAAAAGAAGAGAAGAAGAATCTCGTACCTCCAAAGAGCATTCGAATTATTATTGTAAGTTCTCTAAAAAGATTAAAAATATTTAATTACTGCAAGTATTATTTTAAGAGCAATCAAATTATTGGATAAATTAGTGTTAATAAAAAAAAGTGTTAAATCTGAAAATTTATCCTTAATAAATCTAAAAAGAAAAAGAAGAAGAATTTCCTTAAAATTAACTCTGAAAATCCCAAATAGAGTTATTTTTATTCAAGTGTATCAATCTGTCTAGTTGTCTAAATTAAACCCACTCCATCTCTCTTATAAAAAAAAAAAAAAAAAAAAACAGAATCATCCAGAAACAGACACCAAAAGAGGAAGATATCCAATAAATCAAAGAACATAAAAATTCAACAAGAAAAGTAATTTTCAAGGGAAAAAAAAAGGTTAAAGATTGTGGGAATGAAGTATTCCATTCGATATCTAGAGGCTATGGCATTGTCTAAAGGTGTTGTTGAAGATGATGATAAGAAACAAGAGGCATTTGTTTTCCCTAAATTTGTTTTGATGGGTCACAGAGGATTTGGGATGAACATGCTTCAATCTCCTGACGAGAAGATGAAATTTATCAAAGAGAATTCTCTTCTTTCTTTTAACGTTGCTGCAGATTTCCCTATTGACTTCATTGAATTTGATGTCCAGGTTTGTCCTTTTACCCGTAGAATCTGATCATATTTTGTTTCTATCGGAAAAGAACACGTGGTGGCAAAACTGTCACGACACAGAGCATATGTTTTTTTTAGCGTGTGACCTAAACAAAGGTAGTGTCATATACTGTCTACAAATAGGGTGATTTTTTTTCAATGTAAATGCAAATTTATGATTTTCAACATGCATGGCACCCTAAATAAAGAATGTAACTATTTTGTAGGTAACAAGAGATGGATGTCCTGTAATTTTCCATGATATCTTCATGTTCACGCAAGAACAGGTTATGATTTATTAAATTTCGTCCACAATATTATTGCTGATTAATAAGTCTAAGTTTTCATAACCACACAAAATGTCGTTTTAGGGAGTGATTACTGGGAATAGAGTAACGGCAATGGCTTTAGACGAATTTCTCTCGTATGGACCACAAAAAGATGGTACAAATGTGAAGCCTATGTTCAGGCAGACAAAAAATGGTAGAATTTTCGAATGGAGAGTCGAAAAGGATGATACTTTGTGTACCCTTGAAGCTGCATTTTTAAAAGTTAATCAGTCAGTAGGATTCAATATTGAGCTCAAATTGGATGATAATACAGTGTATGGACAAGAAGAGTTACGTCTAACTCTTGACAACATCTTGAAGGTAAAAGACATATTCACATATATATATATATATATATATCTGTTCTTTGTGGTGATCAACGATCTCAATCTTTTAAATGAACAGGTTCTAAATGACCATGCGAAGAACCGACCCATTATCTTCTCGAGCTTTCATCCTGATGCGGCTCGACTCATTAGGAATTTGCAGAGGAATTATCCAGTAAAATTGCTACTTTGGTTCCCATTGCCAGTTCTAACGAAGTTTGTGTACTTAGAAATGTCTATTTATGATCTTAGGTATTCTTCTTAACAAATGGTGGATGTGAAATCTATAAGGACGTGAGAAGAAACTCATTAGACGAGGCCATCAAGCTTTGCAAAGACAGCGGTTTGCAAGGGATTGTGTCTGAGGTTAAGCCCATATTAAGAACTCCAAACGCAATCACAAGAGTCAGAGATTCAAGACTTTCTCTTCTATCTTATGGCCAGCTCAAGTAAAATCCTCTCATGAGTTTCATATCGTTATGTTATCCTTTCTCGCCCGCCTCCTCTATTTTTTTTTTCCTTTGAAACAACCGACCTTTTATTATTTTCAGCAATGTTGTTGAGGTGATTTACTTGCAATATCTTATGGGCGTGGAGGGTGTCATTGTTGATATGGTTAAGGACATCTCTGAAGCCATCGCCAATATTATAGTTAGGAATAAGGAAGATTGTGAAGACGATGATAGACAAAAGATGTTTGGAGAGGAGAAGAAAAAGCTAAAAATTTCTAAGGATGAAATCAATTTCTTAACTAAGTTTGTTCCAAAACTGCTTCAACAATAAAAATTGATTACTTACTTTAGGCTGTTACGATATGGTGCATAATTATTTGTATATATTACTAATCGACTGGACATGATAATCCAGTCTACCGAATTTGTGAGAAAGGAATTGATATGAAGTAGTAATGATTTAACGAAAAAATTGAAACTAGATTTCCATTAACAATTTTTTCTAACTTTGTCAAAATTTCTGTTCATTATATCTATTTATTAATAATTACCACTTTCCCAAAAAAATGATATAACATTTATTTTGGTTGATTAAAATAATATATAGTATAAAATTAATAAGAAGAGATAATTTTGACCAAAAAATTTACTTTTGCTTTATTTTATTGATAAGTATTTGGAAAAAAATCTTACAATCCAACACCAATTTCTTGTCTAGAGCAATGACAAACAAATCTTCGACATTCACCAATAATCCGTTTTCTTCTCAAACAATGATGTGCACATTCTTGACAGAAACCAAGTATGTTTTTAGCAGCCGAAACTCCAAGATGTTCATCTGGTGGAAGTTCATCTATTTTAAAGTTAATTTGAGGGCTTGTTGCTGAATTGAAAGAATGAGAGTTCTCTTCCAAATAAGCTTTTGCCTTGATATCTGGCACACCTATATTATTTACAAAATATATATTATTTTATAAAATTAATATTTCAAAAAAATTAAAAAAAATCTACATAGTATCGTCACTAACAAAGGTTAAACTTACATGATAAAACAAGAAATAGAAGAGTTAAAACACTGACAATTGTCTTCATTCTATTTTAGAGAGTTCAATACTACTTCAATAAAAAAAAAAGTTTGAATTTCTTTTGCCAATAGTTTAAGTTTTCGTTGTGGGTGGTTCTTAGTGGATAATGGTATGTTTATATACAATTTTATTATGTTACAAATGAGTTAATCAACGTTTTTGTCATAAATGAAGGTTAAAACGACTACCCAATTTAAAATGTTAGTTTCATTTAAACTTATTCATACAAGTGATTTATTATAAATATTAATTATCTCCTTATTTATGATAGAAATAACTTATGGCTTACAGTATTGTCTCCATATATAACAGTTGCTTCTTTATCGTCGGCCATTCCACAATCTGGTCGGATGTGTTGAGTCATCGACCTCAACCACACACTCTCGGATGGGTTCATGCATAGCTAGGATTTCGGCATGATTAGATGATGTGGCTGCAATGGTCTATTTCATCGAACGCCATGAACTTGCTGTACCACCATGCGTAAATACGTAGCCGATTTGAGACCTTGCATTATGTGGATCAGATAGATAACCTGCATCAGCAAAACCAACTAAACCTTCTTTGTTATAGTTAGTATAATACAAACCCAAATCTGTCATCCCTTGTAGGTAACGTAATACATGTTTGATACCGTTCCAGTGCCTTTGAGTTGGACAAGAGCTAAATCTAGCTAGGAGTTTCACGGCAAAATATATGTCCGGTCTAGTGTGGCTAGTCAAGAACATTAATGCTCCTATAGCACTGAGGTATGACACTTCCGGACCGAGAACTTCTTCATCGTCCTTCTTTGGACCAAATGGATCTTTATCCAAATCAAGGCTCCTTACAACCATTGGGCTAGTCAATGGGTGAGCTTGGTCCATATTAAACCTCTTGAGTACCTTTTCAGTATATGCCATTTGATGCACAAGGATTCCATTATCTATGTACTCAAGCTGCAATCCCAAACAGAACTTAGTTTTACCTAGGTCTTTCATTTCAAACTCTTTCTTGAGATAATCAACTGTTTGGGCGATTTCCCCTGAGATTCCTAGGATATTCAAATCATCCACATATACTGCTATGATTACAAACCTTTTGTTTGCAAAATTCTTTATAAAAATACATAGACTGATGGGATCATTCTTATAGCCCTCTTTGGCTAGGTACTCACTTAGTCTATTGTACCTCATTCGTCCACTTTGTTTCAGTCCATAAAAAGATTTGTTTAGCCTTATGCAGTATTGTTTTCGAGAACCATTCTTATCTTTGAGCTCAATACCCTCTGGTAATCTCATATAAATTTCATTATCCAGTGGACCATATAAATATGCGGTTACAACATCCATTAACCGCAAATCCAGTTTTTCTCTTATAGCCAGACTTATCAAATATCTAAAAGTCGTTGCATCTATCACAGGGGAGTATGTCTCCTCATAATCTATTCCTGGTATTTCAGAGAATCCTTGTGCTACAAGCCGTGCCTTATATCTCACGATTTCATTATTCTCATTTCTCTTTGTAAGTATAACGACCCGGTTTCAGAATTA
This sequence comes from Camelina sativa, assembly GCF_030686135.1. NCBI lineage: Eukaryota > Viridiplantae > Streptophyta > Magnoliopsida > Brassicales > Brassicaceae > Camelina > Camelina sativa. The sequence goes on from NC_141890.1 coordinate 36,501,479, forward strand.
AACCGTGAGGCCCAAACCGATCCCATTAGCGAGTCAAGCCCGAACCAAACCCTAATGTCCCCGCGTGTGTATATAAAAAAGGGACAAACTTCGAGACAAGCCTCACAAACCCTTGGCCGTCACGTTCCACGGTCTCGAGTCTCGGGTTTTGTATTGTTTTAGGAACAGCCCTAACTTGACCCTTGTTTGCGAATCCTTGTAGTACCACTAGAGACACCGGAGATTGTCACCGCGCTCAGCCTGTGCCGCCGTGTGAAACGTCTTCACCGGAGAGGTAAGATCCGTGAACCAAACTTGAGAACTATGTTGTGTTTTCATAGATTGTTGGAACCAATCTAAACACAAAGCTTGAACCACCGCAGATCTGTGTTGCCGAGTCTTCCACTTCGCCGTTCAGTTCGTCAAGTCAAGCCGTCGAGGAAAGTTGCAGAAAGAGGTAACGAGCAAGCTCTTTGTCTCGTGTTGTTGTGTTGCGATGTGTTGTTCGTTCATAGCTAAACTAATACTTAACCAACTAAACCAGAAAGTTATGGAACGTACGTGCATGAGTTGTTGTGGTGTCATGCATGGTTAATTACGTATGTTGTCAATGACGTTCGTTAATTTAATATTGATGAATCGTGTATTGTGGCTGGTTTAGGAATTGGTATTGTGGGAGCATGTGATTTTATGTGGACTAAATTGTGGTGATATAAATTATTAGATCGTTAATTTGATTTAATTATTAAACTACATCTAACTAATTTATTTGTAAAGTACCAGCACAATTAAGTCAGTTTCGGTTATTAGATTAAATCATTGATTAATATTGGAATATAATCATTGATCGGATAATCTGGAATTATTGCAGATTGAGATCGTTGTTGGATTGGATTTCTGTTCTTGCTGGTCTTTACCCGAGAATCAACCCTTTTTATATGCCGATACGTTTAGATAGTTACTTACTTTAAGGTTAAGCCAAGTATACCTATGGATTATATATGAATAATCTTAGTTGATTATTGAGTGTATAATAAAAATATATATAATACATATTTACTAAATAAAAGGTAAGGAAAAAGAATTAGTAATAGGATTTGAAAATTAAAAGAACTAAATATTTTAAACGGATTGTGTGGTGTGTGAGGTGCATGTTTGTGTGATAAAATAAATTATTTGAGAGTGAGGAGAAAATGTGCCAAGAAGCACGGTGAGCCGCAGAGAGTCCTACAAGGAATTCTCCTTGTAGTTGTGTAGGGGGTCTACGGGCACGGAATGCGGGTAGATCAAGATTGGCTGACGAGCCAGCGCGTTGTTGTACGTGGAAGAAGTGCGAGAAGCACGAGGAATCCAGATACGCAAGTGAAAATGTGCGTGGAAGAAGTGCGAGAAGCACGAGGAATCCGAATACGCAAGTGAAAATGTGCAGGAAGAAGTGCAAAAGCATGAGGAATCCGGTAATGCACAACATGCAGGAAGAAGTGCGAAAGCATGAGGAATCAGATGATGCACGGGTTGGCGTGTCTTGACACGTGATATCATGGGACGTACGTAGTTCCATTTGTTTGCTGTGTGCGTATGATTTTGTGTCACAGGATGTAGGACACAGTGATTGCTGCTTGTCTTAGGTTTAAACTTTGTGACGGTCTAAGCATGTTTGTGTATGAAGACTTCGTGAGCCCTAAGGCTTGCCCTCGCTGAGTAATCTTAGATTGCTCACCCCTCTCTTTCTCTTGCAGGTAACTATGAGGAGTAGTTGATAGAGTTGGTGTTGGTGTTAGAAGCTGGAGTTATTCTTTTATCTTTCGTTGTTGGTTTTAACGAACTGGTTGTTAGTTTCAGTTTAACGTTTAATTTGGAAAACGTTTAAGTTAAATTAACAGATTTTCAGTTATTTTCGGTTAAGTATGGTTACTTGAGGTATAAGTTAACCTGTGACATGCCATAGAAATTGGGTGTTACACAAAGACCCATTTATGTCCAACTGGCTTTATATCGAATGGTGTCCTTAAGATTGGACCAAATACATTCCTCTTCTTTAAAGAGTTTAACTCCACGTCAATGGCTTCTTTCCAGTTTAACCAATCTTTACTTTGAGTGCACTCTAATATAGACGTGGGTTCATGATCCTCATTTATTTCAAGTGCTACCTTATAAGCAAATACATCATCGATGTCGACATCTTTTCGGTTCTATTGTATTCCAGACATGATATAATTGATTGAGATCTAATTATTATCAATACCTTCAGGTCCTTGACGTTCAGCGTCCCAAACCTCATTTGGTACCTTAGGATTTGCCGCGGCCATGTCTATAATTTTCTTAACCTCGGTTTGTTTTGCATCTTTCTTAGATTTCTGAGGGTTCTTATCTTTGGAACCTAATGGTCTACCACATTTCAAACGGGCCTTAGACTCTGTAGCAACTTGAATATTGTGTTCTTTGTGAACATCAATACGTACTGGTGCATTACAAGCTGGTACGTACGATTTTGTTAATCTCTTTGGATCAGCAAAGTAATCTGGCAATTGAATAGCTAGCTTTTGCAAATGTATAATCTTTTGGACCTCTGCCTCACATGCTAGAGTCCGAGGATCTTGCCAATTTAAGGACGTTTGATTCCATAATAATTCTTTGACCAGCTTGTTTGTCTCTCCACCAAACATAGGAAATTCGGATTCAGCAAACTGACAATCCGCGTATCTGGCCTTAAATAAATCACCCGTAGTTGGCTCAAGATACTTAATAATGGTGGGAGAATCATATCCAACATATATTCCCATCTTCTTTTGAGGTCCAATCTTAATTCTCTGTGATGGTGCAATCGGTACATAAACGACACACCCGAATGTCTTTAGATGGGATATGTCTGGCTCATGACCCGTTAATAATTGGGATGGTGAATATTTATGCTCACTAGATGGTCTGATGCGTATAAGTTCTGATGCATGCAATACTGCATGTCCCCAAGCCGACACAGGAAGCTTCGGCCTTAGGAGTAATGGTCGAGCAATTAATTGAATACGTTTAATAAAGGATTCAGCTAATCCATTTTGTGTATGTACATGTGCCACGAGATGTTCCACACTTACCCCCATGGACATATAATATTCATTAAACGCTTGGGATGTAAATTCACCAGCATTGTCTAGACGTATAGTCTTAAGTGGAAAATCTCTTTAATTACGTTGACTGGTGATGGCCTTATAATGAGTTTTCCTTGTGCGCATACTACACACGTGAGATTCTTAGGAATAACTCTTCTCTCTTTTAGAGTGTGCCCATTTGAATTTATTATTAGCTTACGCATCATGTTCGAACCCGGATGGCCAAGCCGGTCATGCCATAAAGTGAATTGTTCATTGAACATTTTATTCATTGCCAAATTAGCCTCTATCATATTAATCTTAGCATGGTAAAGACCAGTGGCTAATGCGGGTATAGTCTCTAGGACCTTCTTATGGACTTGGGTGATTTCAGTAATATATAGGAACTCTTGGTTTCCTTCACCCTTAGTTTCAACATGTAGACCAGTCAAATGAATGTCTTTAAAACTCAATAAGCTTCTCTTTGAGCTGGGTGAATATAAGGCATCACTTAGTTCAAGATGTGTGCCATTTGGTATTAAAATATGTGTCTGGCCGTAGCCTTCAATTAAACTTGCTATATCCGCTATTGTGCTAATATTGGCATTTTTCAAAATGAGATTATGCAAAATATCTCTTATGTTTCAAAATTGTGTGCCTTGATCCACTATCCACCACAATTATATTCTTGTCCTCAGCCATTTCTCAGATGGACAAGAATTTTATGTTTTAAACATAAACAAATAATTTTATATTGAAGGAAATAAAATAATTGAATTTAAACCAAAATAATAATTCAATAAAATTCAAAGTCATAAAACATAGATAATTAAAATAAATCAATACAACCAATGTAAAATTTAATTATCCTCTTTTAGGCAATCAGAAGTTTCATAATCCAATTGGTCATCATTCTCATGGTCGAAATCTCCCTCACCATCAAGATGAACCAAGTTAGCTTCTGGATTCTTTTTCAAACTCTCTTGATAGAGATCAATAAGATGCTTAGATGTTCTGCATGTCTTAGCCCAATGATTTGCCATACCACATCGGTGACAAACCGATTTAGTCTTATGTTGCGGTTTGAAAATTCCGCGGCCTCTACCACGATCACGACCGAAGTCAGATCGGTTCCCATGGCCATAACCTTCATACTGGTTTCCTTGGTACTGACCACGACCACCATGTCCTCTACCACGGCCACGGCCGTGATACTTATCTCTATGGACGTAGTTGGTCTCTTTAATTTCCTTGGGCTTTTTAGGCTCTTTCTTAGTAATATCAACCTTGTGAGCCTCTGGTAAGAAGGTATATCCAGGAGGCCTCACAGCACTGTTCATAAACAATAGCTCATTGTTTTGCTAAACAAGTAGCGAACAAGAAATGAGGCTTGCATATGTCTTAAAACCCTTTTCACGATACTGTTGCTGAAGCAGTATGTTATTAGTGTGAAAGGTTGAGAATGTCTTTTCTAGCAAGTCCTCCTCAGTAACCTTCTTACCACATAACTTCAAAATCGAGACTATCTTAAATAGCTCTGAATTATACTCATCCATGGATTTAAAATCCTGGATCCTTAGGTTTTTTCAATCAAATTGAGCCTTTGGTAGGAACTCTGTCCAAAGGTCAAGAGGATCTACAATGGAAAGGTACTGGTTCAAGATGATGGCGTATATGTAATATTGTCTTATATTTACTCTTTTCAATGCAATCATTCTCATCCTCAATGCATTCACATAGGTCTTTTGATTTCAGGTTGATCTTAGTGTCCAATGCCTATTGTAAGTAATTGTCTCCAGAGACATTAAGGGCAGCATATTGGAGATTGTTTAGCTTTGCCATCTACACAATACAAGACATGCATTTGATCATTAGCATGCGGTATTTGAGACCGAACCATGCATTTATTTTAGTCTTAGGCCATGCGGTATTTGAGACCGAACCATGCCATCAATTTAAATTTTAGGTCATGCGGTATTAGAGACCGAAACATGCCTTGCCTTTATTCTTAATTTCGTAGCTTTAACATGTATGAAAATAATCCTAGACAAATTCTAGTATGGACAGGAAATATGCACATAATTTCAGGTTTTAGCAATTTTCCCTTTTCTTAGATAAAATTTCTTTTTTCTTAAAATTTCCTTTTTCTTAAAAAAGGATAATGACAAAATTTTAGGAAAATATTCTCTAGGCTTTTAGGATAATATCCAGAATTAATTTGGGAGTTCTCCTAATTTTGTTTTGATATTTCATGCAAAACATAAGACAATTCCGATTTTAAGATCTTAGATTTTAGGGTTTTGATTTTAGACAAACAATCAAAAACAATCGGATTTACAACTTAGAATAAACATCTTAATATTTCCTCTATTCGATTTTAGGATTTAAGATCTAAGGTTTTCATGCAACAAGCAAACAGACAATAACAACCAGATTTTAATCATATCATGATCAGTTCAATTGCAATCAATCTAAGCAATATTAAACCTCAAGCAACCGAATTTTAAAGTTTTAGGATTTTAGGGTTTTAGGATTTCAAAGCTTAGGGTTTTTGTTTGTTGATTGTCTACTTGTAGATTTAGGGTTCTTATAGGATTTAAGTCCAGATTTGATACATGTGTTCTTATGGGTTCGAATTTGTTTACCTTCCACCGTTTGGAGGTTGACTGGAATTGATCCGGGAGCTAAAGACCTCGGATTTAACTTTGAACTTGATCACGAACTAGCGACGAACCTCGAACTGGTCACAAACAAGCAACAATCACGAACAGTCCACGAACTTCTCCTCCGTTTTTGATCTTGAGCGTACAAGAGATTTGAGGCGGCGACTTTAGGGTTTTAGGAATTTTCTCAGTTGGAGTTTAGAACAAGTCGTGCTGATAACGTGTTATGAAAGTTAGAAAAATCGAAGGAGGTTTCTCTCTTATCTTATTATTGAATCAATCGAATGTTACACATATATAGGGCACAGACAACCCCTTAGTACACAACCGACTTAGAATAGGAAATGGGTAAAAGGCCTTCGGCCATGGGCCTTACACAATAGGACATGTAACGGGCCGGTTATGGAAGTCCACTAAATGTTTTACAACAGTAGTGTTTTGAAAGTTAGCCATTAACAAGATTTTGACATGTGTAAAAGTTAATATTTAATAGGAGAGATTTGAATTTTCAACAAAATACAAAATATTTATATTATTAATGTAAAAAGATAATTATCAAAAAATTACAAAATTACGAAAAAGTTGTTTTTAAAACAACTATAAGAAGATTATATATATATATATATATATATATATATACTAGATAAGGACCCGCCCGATGTGCGGGTTTAAAGTTTTGTAAATAAAATTAAATTTAATAAAATATATTAAAATTTATTGTACATTATTTATAAATTTGTTTTTGCTATAATACACTGATTTATACCCATATACAAATCTTTTATGTATGTTACCATTAAAAGTGTATTTTTTATGCCTAGAGATACTGTATGTTACAAATATATTATTTACCACCACCTAGAAAATGTCGTTATAAACAAATTAAGTCAACTATTATATGTCTCTTTACATTCACTTTTGCATAGTTTCTTTGATCATTAAAATTGTTGGCTCAAAACATATTTTTAATAAAAAATAATTTATATCACAATACACTTATTGGAGAACCTTGGTTCTGCCCTCCTCTTTTATGAAGAGAACTTTGCGTCCAACCTCATTCACCATGGAAAGACCCTCCGCTCCGCCTTCCTTCCTTGGGGACATAACCTTGCGTCCAACCTCTCCTACCTTCCTCCCTTAGGGAGATAACTTTGCGCCCAACCTCCTCCACCATAGAGAGAACCTCGGCTCTGCCCACATCCTGTGTGGAGAGAACATGTTCACCTCTTTTAGTTATCTCAAATTGGTTTGCTCCAACAACCAATGAAACTAAAGACTCTTTTCCAACGTCACAAAATCTTATGATAGTAACTAAGGTTAAATTTCTCAATGTATTCATGGAAGTTTCTTTGACATACCATGATGTAGCCTCTGTCTCCAAGCTCCCATGGATTTATCAACAACGATTTATGTTTTTCCAATCTGTCTATGTTTGTGGTAGGCTTGTGTTTGATTAGCCTATTTTATCCAACCATTAGGTTGATGATCATCTCCTTTTATCTCATTTTGAGATTGAATGAATTGTAACAATTATGTTTGCACAAAAAAAAAAGGTCTATGACCAACCAATTAAGGTTGAGAAATTAGAAGAAAATTAATTTGACATAATTAATGAAATAATAGAAAATTATAAGCATAGTAATATATGAATCTCAAATAATTCAAAGATGAAAATATAAATTAACTAAAACAATCTAAAACTACTAGGATAAATTTTAAAATACAGTATTAGAAAAAGAAGATGCATATATTAATTTTCCTTTTTTTTGGGTCAACATATTACTCTTACATATTCCAAACTGAAAAGGTAGAAAGTATGAGTATATTTTTGTTTAAAAAATAAGGAAAATAATGTCTTCCCATTAAAAAAGTTTGACTAATAGAACAAAGTTGAAAACAATATTTTTGAATAAATTATTTTGTTAGATTAATAATATGAGACAATCTATATTTATATTGAAGTGAGTATTTACATTTTTTAGAATTAATAATTTTCTGTATATTTTCCTTAATCCCTTTTCTATTTTATGAGAAAATTTATTCCAATGAGCTCATTGTTTTTTTTTAAAATAGCTTGTTTCCCACTCTTTTGTAAGACGTACTATCGTTCGATGATAAGAACGCTTTCTGTTTAGTTGATCTAGTGTTACATAATCTCTGTTGTTATCTTGCATATGTGTATTCATTTTTTTTTTCTGCTACATGTCCTACAAATTAATATAAATAATAATAACAACATGAGAAATTTGTTAATCCCAAAAACCTTAGTTATTATGTATAAAAAACTTTGTTAACATTTCAAAGTCAAAGAGTGCATCGTATGCATTATGAAATTGAGTAAGGAAACAAAATTCAAAGAAACGACGACAAAAACACGTGATAATATCTAGAAATCTTTTTTATATAGTTGTTTAGATTAGACAACAAACAAATTGCCTCCGAGACTTGTTCAAGAACAATGATGTGTCAAACAAAAGGTTAATAAAAAACAAAGAAATTTTTTTTACCAAGAAAAACAAAGCTAGTCAAAATTATTTTGTTTGGTGAAAAATATGTCATCATCTATTTGCTTATATAGAGGAGTGTATTTACAATTCTTTTCTTTTGGGATTAACAAAGTTTTTTTAATATAATAAGATTATAATTATCTTATGCATCGTTTTACCAAACTTGAAAACTGTGATTTCTGATCGTGAAAATTGACACGTGCACGATCTGATGAGTTACTAACTTTGATATGTGATTTCTGATCGTTAAAATTGACACGTGTTAGGATCTGATGAGTTACTAATTTGGATATATAATCATTAAAACTGACACTTGTCACGATCTAGTGAGTTACTAAGTTTAAGAACCAAGCTTTATATATAGGATATATATATGTTTCATAAAATTTGATATTATAACATTATTTACTTATTTTTAATTTTAAGTTATTAATTCTACAAAAATAATAAAAAAGAGATTACGGAAAATATTGAGTTAACTATTAATTCTAAATTTTGGAAATACTTAAAAATTCTCTCTTCTTTTTCTAATATTGTATTTTAAAATTTATTATAGTATTTAAAAAAAATATTTTATTTATATTTTCATCTTTGAATTACTTGGAATTCATATATTACCGTTGAAACAACCCGACCCATTTTTTTAATAATAATAATAATAATATATAATTAAGCATCTCATAGTATTTAATTAATCCAACCAAACCACAATATCTCATTAAACCATCAACAACCAATATACATAGCGGAAACATACCAACAATACAGAACAAACATATCATCATTACAATAATATTCCTAACCATTATATCCAACAACCTAACATAACTCTAACCAAGGTTCCAATAACATAACCAACATCACACAAACGAGACCCTAGATCATCCTCCTCCTCATCGCTGTGATTCCACGTCACATACCTGCACACCACAAACAATAATTGAGATGCGTAAGTATTATTACAAATACTTAGTGAGGCAATCCTCCCATCTACTGGGCTATACACACAAGCAACTGAGATTCCAATGTTTAACAAACAACAAACAAACACAACAAACCAGGAAACCACGCAACAACATGGTGTCGACTGACACGAGAGTGGTGTCGATCGACATTGGCTCCAACTTGGTGTCGATTGACACCCACCTGGTATCGATCGACACCGACTCCGTAGACACATTCTGCTCAAAGCCGATCATCAAACCTCCGTTTCTAATCATCTCCAATTCGTTCCAAACTCACCCAAAAGCTTCAGAAATCTATGAGAACCATAACACAACCACCACAAGCAAGAAAAACACCACAAACAACATAGAACAAGCAAAACATAAGAGATCTTAGGCTTAGATTAGCCATGGTCCTGCACTCACCTCTTTTGCAAAAAGTTCTGACCCAACAACGACGAATCCAACATCCTAGAAAGCTTCTCCTTCTTCTCTAGCACCAGATTTCTCCTCCACATGAACAGATCTCCAAAGCAAGCCAAGAATCTCCCCCAAATCTCACCAACCTCACCAACCTTCTCTTTTCTCTCTTTTCCTCTCAAACGGTGACAAAAAACTTATTTCCCAAAACCCTAAGTCGACCTCCTCCTTAAATATGTCGGTTCGGGCTTCAATTGAACCAAACCAACCCAAAATCGACAATTTAAATCAATTTGATTGAACCCAAAAAGCTGGTGTCGATCGACACTCCCCTGGTGTCGATCGACACCCATCCCCAAATCTCAAAATTTTGTTCACGGATGTTACAACCGTGCATATAATTTTCTATTATTTCTAGAGTTATATCAAATTAATGTTCTTCTTCTAATTTCCCAACCTTTATTGGTTGGTCATAGAACCTTTGTTTTAGTGCTTACATAATTATTACCATTCATTCAAATCCCAAAGGGAGATAACGAGCTGAAGCTTATCAACCTAATGGTGGATAAAATAGGTTAATCAAATACAAGCTTATAACAAACATAGACAGATAGATTGAAAATACATAAATGGTTGTTGAAAGATCCATAGGAGCTCGGAGACTATGACACTCTGCTTTGCGGAAAGGTTTAAAAGAATTGATTTGGTCACCTATGTCACCAAAGAGCACTTATCTTTTCAGTCAAGGGTCCTGAGAGAACTTCAGAGTTAAGCGTGCTTGAGTTGGAGTAGTTTCGGATTGGTGACCTTATAGCTAAAAAACGTGAGCATGTTCTCTCCACATAGGAAGAGTGCATAGCCGAAGTTCTCTCTGAAACGACCCGACCCATTTTATTTATTTATATATATCATAATTAAGCATCCTATAATACTTAATTAAACCCATCAAACCACAAACCATCAATAAATCAACAACAACCAATATGCACAGCGGAAACATACCAACAACAGGAACATTCCTAACATGCTACTAAACCAACAACCTAACATGCTACTAAACCAGGTTCCAACATTAATAAACATAACCAAGACCAACAACACATAACCGAGACCCTAGATCATCCTCCTCCTCATCGCCATGATTCCACGATCACACTTTGTCTTTACCTGTACCACAACACATATGAGATGCGTGAGTATTTTATAAACACTCAGTGATGCAATTCTCCCATCTATTGGGCTATACACACAAGCAATTGAGATATCTCTAAAAATCAAACAACAATCAATAACCAAACAACAAACCAGGACAACTGCATCGATCGACACCAACCCATGCATCGACCGACACCAACTATGGTTGCAGTGACAGACTCAAGCTTGCATCGACCGATGCAAGGTTCACCTGGATCAACCGACACAACCACTGCATCGACCGGCGCATGCTCGACATTGCAAGAAATCCCTAATTGCAACGATCAATGCCTCCATATGGCATCAACTGATGCTCCTATGTCAAACCGCGCCGTCCTCGCATTGCATCGACCGACACGCAAAGTGCATCGATCGACGCACATGCCGAGCATCTTCTTTCCTGAAGCTCCTCGTCGGATCTTTGTTCCTAAACCACCATAACATGACCCAAAGCCATAAAGAACCTTCCCAAAGCCTCAAGTGACACATAAACATTTCTAACAAGCCAAGGAATCAACCACATAACACATAAACAAGAAAGATCAGAGAATCTCAAGCTTAGATAATCCATGGTCATGGACTGACCTTTGCCAAGAAGATTCTGACCCTCAAACAAGCAGATCTACACTCCTAGCAAGCTCATACAACGACCCCATCTACAGATCTCCACAGGAACAGCCACAAAACTCACAAAACTCTCCACAACGCTTAAGAACTTCTTTCTCTCTTTCTTTTTCTCCACCAACGGCCAAACTTGGCCAAACCCTCGAGTTCCTGCTTTGATACTCAATTCCAAGGTTTTCCTAACCACAAAACGCAACGTTTAACTTACTCGTTTCTCGACCAAACCGACCTTGCATCGATCGACACAACACTTGCATCGATCAATGCACATCCCAAACCGGAATTCCGGTTCGCGGATGTTACACTCTCTATGGTGGAGGAGTTTTGTCGCAAGGTTATCTCCCTAAAAGAAGAATGTTGAGGAGGTTGGACACATGGTTATCTTTCCAAGGGAGGAAGGCGAAGCCAAGGTTCTCTCCATGGTAGATTAGGTTGGACACAAGGTTCTCTCCACAAGGGGGAAGGAGGGTGGAGCCGAAATTCTCTCCATAGTTGGTTATACACTATTATGATGATACATAATTGATTAGTATACTATATAATATATTTTTAATTGAAATTTTTTTTGACCCAACAATTTTTGTAATTAAAAATACTATGAAAAAGTGAAAATAAAAATATATATAATAGTTGGCTTAATGTGTTCATCTAGATATTTTTTTAGGTGGTGGTAAAGAATATATTTGTAACATACAATATATTTAGGTGTAAAAAATACACTTTTAATGGTAACATATATAAAAAATATGAAAATGGATGTAAAATAGTGTATTAAAGCAAAAAAAGAAAAATAACATAAAACAAATTTTAATATATTTTTATTAAATTTAATTTTATTTACAAAATTTTAAATTCGAACATCGGGCGGGTTCTTATCTAGTTAAATATAATCTAAAAATTTGTTTATATTCTGCATCATTGGAGATGTCTACGTGTTTAGTATTTTACCCCTATACCCCACCATAAAAAGAGTTATATACTAACTAAAAACTGTCACATAATCATTTTTTTCTTATTGAATTCAACCTTACTTGCTACTATTACCCTTTTTCTATGTTAATTTTTATTAATCAGATAAAAATGTCCATAAATAAAAAAAATACAATGCAAGAACTTGACATGGCCTAAGATAGGGTATGTTTGGTTATCTTCAAATTTTTGAATGATGACATGTGGATTAGGTTTGATACATATATTCTACAACCACTGCATATGAGCACCTCTAGCAGCAATCAGTTCCTAATAATAACTAATTGGTGGTCGCATCATCTACAACTCGATTTGAAGCACCAACAACGCAAATAAAAGTGCCACAAACAGCGTAAAAAAGCCTATAAAGACAAGATGAATAGGAGACTGGCGCCGATGTCACACAAACATCACAAGGATATGACGCCACTAAGACACAATGTGGCAGGGAACTTGAGAAAGAAGTCATGGTCACCCATATGATGTTATTTACTTAGTAGCCAAATTTATAATCTATCATATGGAGTCACTAAATAGCACTAAGTGACTGTCAAGAGTAATTTTTTGGGTAATTAAAATAATAGCCACATCTAACGAAAAAAATATAGGTAGTAATTGGTAATCATTTTACAAAGTGGTTTGAAATCTGCGAACAAAAAATAAAAAACTTTGTTAAGGGTGTCGACTGACATTATGACCGATACAATGAGTGGTGTTGCTCGACACCATTCGCGACCAGATGTTTGGTTCAATTTTAGGTCTCTCAATTTGATCGGTTTGGTTTGGGGAACTTAGGGTTCGTATTTAAGGAGGAAGTTCGACGTTTGGGTGGATTTTGAACCTATTTTTGCCTCCAGAGAAAGAACGTTCCCTAAAAACTACAAAGAAATCCTGGAATATGTTTCTTGAAGCTTTTGTTCCTGTTTTTTTGTGTGATTTGTTTGTGGGAGTAAAAATTCAGGGCAAGAGGCTTGTTAGAAGGTTACTGGGTGTTGTATTCGTCATTGGTTGGTTGGAATTCTAATGTTTTAGAAGTGAGTACATGACCATGAGATTTCTCTGTTACTCTGTTCTATGTGTGATTTGGTTGATTGCTTGCTTGTTTGTGGTTGATTTGTGGTTTCTATGGCCTATTGTGACTCCTAAGAGAGTGTAGGTCACAATGGAGGTGGTGGAAGGCGGAGAACAGACTCAAAGCTTCAAGAAGAACATGTTTACGGGGTCGGTGTCGATCGACACCAGGTGGGTGTCGGTCGACACCAAAGAGTTGACGGTGCAAGGACTTTGGCAGGTGTCGATCGACACTGCTAAGATTTTTGGGTAATGGTGGGGTTTCAGTCGACACCAGGAGGGCGTCAGTCAACAATAGGTGTCCATTGTCAGTCGACACTAAGAGGGTGTTGATCGACACCAACCCTTCAGCAGGTGGCTGATACTTGTTTTTCCTTGTTTGACTGTGTTGTTAGTTGATTGTTGAACATTGGATTCTCAGTTTCTTGTGTGTATAGTCCAGCAGATGGGAGGATTGCCTCAGTAAGTATTTGTTATAATACTCATGTGTCTCAATTGTTGTTTGTGATGCAAGTAATTGCAAAGTATGATCGTGGAATCAAGGTAATGAAGAGGAGGATGTTCTAGTGGCTCGTTGATGTGTTGTCTAGCTTCTGTTAGGTTGCTAGACTTGAGTCATTATACTGTTGCTAGGTTACTGATTCTATGTTTAATGATTTTTTTGGATGGTTTATTACGGTTTTATGTTGGAATGATGGTTGGTTTATGAGTTATTGGAGTATTTCTGGTTATTGTTGTTATTGTAATTCTGCTTTTGAGTTTATTGGGGTTAGAATGTTAATGAGTATAAGACCACTAGTTTTATATTATATTGTATTAAAAACAAAATACATAGCTTTAAAGTTTACTAATCACTAAAATTTTACTAAAACTTTTACTCTTACTTTTTTGTACACCTTTAATGTACCGCTTTTTTTAAAGTCAGCTTTTTTATACACCTTTCATGTACTATTTTTTTTACAGCTTTGCAATATTACATAACAGATTTTCGTTCTAGTTTACAATTTTCCTATACAGATATGTATATGTTACTAATCATTATTTTATATTCATCAGCATTCTTTGACTAAAAAAGAATATATTCATCAGCATTTTGTTTTTTCTTAGACCTTTGTAATAAGAAGATAACGTGAATATTACTATTTTCATTATATTCATTAACATGTTCTCTAGATATGTTATTTTTATCGAACAACATTAATATTATTATTTTGTTAACTTTTCAAACATCTTTTTAGTATTTATTTTGTTTAATGACTTATTTATTATCTGAGTTTGAGTTTTTAGTATTTACTTACTTTAGTCGTCGAAATAGTAATTTATCTAGCTAAATTTTCTTTATATCCTAAATTTGTTCTTGAATGAATCAAAAACATATAGTTTGATGTACGTTAAAGTAGTAAAAAATAACGTTTCATAGTAACCAATATCAAGACAAAGAAATCAAGAAACCCTCTTTAGGTATCATCTCCAAGAGATACTTTATAAAATAAAATAAAATAAAATAAATAAAAAAAAACTTTATATATAGATATGCAAATTTCAATAATTACTACTAGGGTTGTTTTCTCCAAGAATATACTTCATATATGAAGTTTTTAAAATAAGTATTTTACATTATAGTCTTTATATTATTCATAATTATTTTAAAATCATAAAACTTTTATAAATAACTTTAAAATATACATTAAAATATTACACAAAATATTAATTTATAAAATATTACATTTTTATCTAAAATTACATTAAACCACAAATTACAATTCAACTAAATTATTTCGTAATGTTCCCATACATCTCTCAAATCATACTCCAAAGACTCGTGGGAATAATGCTAAAATAACATTTCGAAAACGTTATTTGGTTTTGTTAATTTGTTACATAGTACATGTTAGTAAGTTCAATAATCTTTTTATGTCATGAGATCTCATTACTTTTGTTAAAGAAAACTCATGGCTATCAAAATACACAAAACTAAATCATGCGATCGTATAGAATGAAATTTTCTTTAAGATGAGCCTAGGCTTCCTTATACGTTAACATTAACTAATAAAGCACTAAACGTTTGACTTTGTTAATGATTTGAGGAAAGAAAAGTCCATTTCTAGCGTGGGTAAGATCCAAAACCAATTCCTCAATGAATGAATACTGTATATAAATAAAAATAAGGTATCGTGGACCACTCTACATCTGAAATTATTTTTATTTTTATTTTATTTAAATTTTACATAAATATGTTTGTATAACTGATTTCATTAAATATATATATATATATGGGTTTGATTGCAAAATTGAACATCAAATTATTTATTTATGCATTGCACAAAAGCAAATAGAAAATAAATCTTATTTCAATGTTTCATTAATAATTTAATTTGTATGTAAAATATATATATATAACCACGCACAGCGTGACTACAAACTAAAGGACCTAGTGAGACAACAAAACCTAAACCCACTAAGTCAACCCAAACTTCCTTTGTCCACTAGCTAGTCACATTATGTTTTTGTCTTTATGTTACAAAGTCAAAGCTAGATAGCAACCAAAACAAACTCGATATTATCAATGTTATGGGGCCTAAGATATAAGCTTACAAAGTTATCCACGACGGTTGATTCATGAAACATGTGGACATACTACAAAACCCCTTTAAAGACAAAAGACAATTAAGATAAGATGACCCTAAATTTAATGGTAATGTTATAGGCTGTCGCATGCTCAATACATACAAAATATCCATTATTGCCTTATCATTTTAGGAAGAAAAAATCATATGATAATAAGAACAATAGTGGTTAGTGCTAGTATTATCGATGTATCGCGGAAAAAAATGTAGACAAGTTCGGAGAATGTTCCTCTTTAAACTAAAATCCTGATAGATGGCCGATCACAATGCATCCAGATGTATGTCAAACAAGGTATAACAATTAACCAGTTTCGAAAATATATTTTCATCGTGTTTTTTTTAAACAAAACAAAAAAAACTCCAAATTAAAATAAAATTTTGATTCCTATATGACAAGATGGATATTCAAATTACCAAAAACCAATTATAATAGTGTTTTATGTTAGTTTATTCTCGGTCTTTTGGACGTGCTCCTACGGAACCACTATTTTAATAGTGTTTTCCGACACAACAACCTCGTGATAAAAAGATAAATAACTACAAAATATATGTAAAAGCTCCTTCTTTGAAAGTCTCTCCCTAACATAATAAAATGTTATGAGATTTTCTGAATGAAAGTAAAATCTCAAACACCTTATGAATAAATTATATATATAAGATTTTAATAATAAGAATCAGCAAAATCAGGTTATTAAAACACATTGTTTTTATTGCGCAGAAATTAATCTAGCGTATACATAAACACAGAAATGAGAGAATGAACATAGCTTACGTCCCTTTGGGGACATCCGATAAAATTGGAACGATACAAAGAAGATTAGCATGGCTCCTGCCCAAAAATGACACGCACAAATCGAGAAATGCTTTAACAAAAAAAACATAGCTTACAATTAATGCATCTATTCTGTTGAACAAAATCAATTAAGAATTTCATACCACTTAACCTAAATATACATAATTTATAAGAAAAAATAATGACATATTACTCAAATATAACTCCTCAGAAGAAAAAGTAGTATAAATTCAACACACGCTATTTATTTATAATTAAAACACCAAAGAAACTATATTTCTCTCTCTATCTCCCTCTCCACCGGCTCGTATAAGTTTTCTTGTTCCCATATATAGTCACTCATATGGCAGAAGAAGAACTTTCTGAGTGGACAAGAACGTATGATAACAACGCTGTTGAAGACCTTTTCGTTAATGACCCACCTCTCTTCTTTCTGCCTCAAGAACAACAGCACAGACTCATGCCAAATGAAGATTCCATCACCAACACGTTCGTTTCATTACCAGTTAACTCCGGTCCACGAATCCAAGATATGGCAAACGCTCTGGCTGTGGTTGAACCCCACACCCATCCAGTCCAAGAAATCTCAATATCAACGTAAACAATAGATAACTTTACTATTACAAGAACACGTATATGTTTGCTTTAATATTATGTACTCATTAGTCCCTTGTTTATATTCATGTATAGGGTTCAACTATTGGAAAGAAGTACTTTGAACAAAGTGGATAGGTACACTTTAAAGGTCAAGAACTATACTAATGGAATGTGTGATGATGGATACAAATGGAGAAAGTATGGCCAGAAAGCCATCAAAAATAGCCCTAACCCAAGGTACACTTTATATACATGCATGTTATAAATTCGTATATGCATATTGAAAGGCCAGACGGACAAATCGAACTTGTACTAGTTTTTTGTCACAAGCATAATGTTACTATATTTTTGATGTATGTCTAGGAGTTATTACAAGTGCACAAACCCAATATGCAATGCAAAGAAGCAAGTGGAGAGATCAATTGATGAGCCTAACACATATATTATCACCTACGAAGGTTTCCACTTCCACTACGCATACCCTTTCTTCTTCCCACCTGTTAAGACACATAGGCCTAATAAAAAAGCGAAAACACTTAAACATGATGCTCAAGATAAACTAATTAACAAAACATCTCAAACCCAAGAAGAAAGTAAAAAAGCCCATTTAATTGAGCATGCCTACAAAAATCATTCAGCCTATATAGCCCAAGAATACACACCGTTAAATTTCGAAGATGAGTTATTTTTACCGGTTGATCACTGTCGGCGGCAACAAGGGCTTTTAGAAGATGTGGTGGCTCCGGCAAAAATAACTACCCCGGCCAGGGACAGTGTTTTGGCAGCTTCTTGGTCTTCATTGTTGACGTATACTTCCTCCTCGGGCTCTTCGTCTCGAACTTGTTCCCCACCTCTTTCTCCATCGTCCTTATGCTGGTCTCCCAATGTTAACATCGGATTTAGTGATGAAATCTTGATTTAATCGGATCTTATAAGTTTTAAGCATTTATGCTTTATGGTATTATATTAAAATTGTTATAAATAAGTCTTTAATTTATGGTGGATAAAAATATAAGTAACCAAGAAAAAATTATATCCGTTGAAAGATCAGCATACTAGATTATAAAGAGAGACGAGAGTGAGATTGTTATTACTTTTTGTAATTAAAGTTGTGTTTTACTTCTTTATATAAACTTAAAAGGTAATTATGCAATTATGGTGAGCTTCACGCAAAATATTATTTATACTAGTGGTTTTATCTATGTACTTGTTGTTTTGGTTTTTTTTATTGACCTTTAAATACTACTAAACCTTGGAGACCAGTGTCATTATTTTCTTTGGCGTAATATCTTAGGTAGCTCCATTAAAGCAAAAATATAAAAACCCTAGTAGAAAAGCCCATAGTAAGATGATTTCGGCATGATTCAAAAAAGTAGGAACAAGTGTTTGCTTCTAAGAACGTCATAATATATATATATCTAGACATATATGCCTCCAATCGTAAATTGTTTGAAATTGAGTTATGTGTATAAAGAAACCGTGTATCCTGTTCCAGAAAGCATTTAACAGTCCTTCTTAGGGTATGAAAACATCGCTGTTCCGACACACATATATATACATTAACTACTAGAAATAAATTTATATTTCTAAATATAATTGATTTGTCATGCGGTTCATCATAATGAATAGTAACAGAGGTGCATACCGTCTATAACTGCCTTTGTTTTATGTTGTGGCCATTGACGAGCCAAATAGAAATGTATTGGTCAATCGTAAGCAACAAAAGGATTGAATTTGATCAAATATCACATTAGAAGATGGAGAAAACTTTGTTTTTTTTTTTTTTTTGAACAAACTGATGGAGAAAACTTTGTAAGAATCATTATAATAAAGAGATTTGTACCTTTTTAAATGAGACTAATATTTGTCTTATCCCAAAAGTTGAAAAGCCTCAACGTATAGCTCAGTTTCGACCGATTAATCTATGGAATATAAGCTATAATACTACAAGAAAACATGCATTTTGGGTCTACATTTTGTGACTACTTATTCAGTCGCAAAATATAGCAACGCTTTTTAAACTAATTTGCGACGACTAAACGACTACACAAAAATTGGAGAGAAAAACGTCGCTTATTAACGACAAAACATAAAAATCACAAAATTGTCTTAAATTACCAACTACATTAGGACTAATTTGCATCGAAACTAAATTCGTCTCATAATGGTCACAATTTTGCGACTACTCTGTGACAAACTATATAGTCGATAAAGAGAATCGCAAAAACATCGCGGATTGAGGACTTATTTGTGTCCACATTTTATACCCCTATTTAGTAACAAAGACGTCACAAATTGCAATGATATTGTGACTGATATCTGAAGAGTTTGCGACTAACACCTGATTTAGCTACTCTTTTAAGAATGTTTAGCCACTCTAAATATTTTTTATTTTGAAATTTCACATTTAAGATTCATTTAAATGTTTAGGTTGAAGTTTATGCTTTGTTTTGCTCACCTTATCAATAATAACTTTCTCAAAGTATTAAATTTCCATGACTATAAACTAAACATCCATAAGTTCAAAATTTATCTTAAGTGTTACATGTTCTTTTTATATGAGAATGTGTTGCAACGAAGAAAAATTCAAAACTAAGTGAAGTAAACATTGTTTTACTAAATATTACTATTACATGTACTTTATACTACTAATATGAGTTCTCTTTAGTGTTTTATATCAACAGTTTTGTTCATAATGTGTAGAATTCAAGATCTTTATTGTGTGACGTATATATGATAGTCTTAAAATGGTCACATATTGCGACTGATTTGCCACTATGTTACGACTATCTTTATTTGTCACTCTTTTGCTACCAATTAGAGACCTGCTTTGCAACGATATTGTGACTGATATCTGAAGACTTTGCGACTAACACCTGATTTAGCTACTCTTTTAAGACTGTTTAGCCACTCTTATTTTTTATTTTGAAATTTCACATTTGAGATTCATTTACATGTTTAGGTTGAAGTTTATGCTTTGTTTTGCTCACTTTATCAATAATAACTTTCTCAAAGTATTAAATTTCCATGACTATAAACTAAACATCCATAAGTTCAAAATTTATCTTAAGTGTTACATGTTCTATTATATGAGAATGTGTTGCAATGAAGAAAAATTCAAAACTAAGTGAAGTAAACATTGTTTTACTAAATCTTACTATTACATGTACTTTATACTACTAATATGAGTTCTCTTTAGTGTTTTATATCAACAGTTTTGTTCATAATGTGTAGAATTCAAGATTTTTATTGTGTGACGTATATATGGTAGTCTTAAAATGGTCACATATTGCGATTGATTTGCCACTATGTTACGACTATCTCTATTTGTCACTCTTTTGCTGATACTTAGAGACTGCTTTGTTACTACTTTTGCGACAGTTTTGCTACCGTGTTTTGGCGGTTTATCTTCCCACCACTTAATTAGTGGAATTTCTCTAAATTGTTTTGGCGTTTTTCCCCCTCAATTATTTTGTATGTGACTGATTTGCGACTAAAGTGCGATGGAGTTTCCTTATTAACTAGGCAAACCCATTAAACGACTTAACACTTCTTCATTTCTTTTCCGATTCGATCTAGGGTCTCTCAAAAAACCTTTCAACTCTACTTCCTCAATCCCACAAACCTTTCTTTTCTGATTTGATCTAATCTCTCCCTCTCCTTCCTCAATCCAATCTCTCAACTCTTCTTCCTCTCCTTCCTCTCCTTCCTCTCCTTCCTCTCCTTCCTCTTTTCTAAATCGATCTCTCCTCTGTTCTCGATCTAATGCCTCCTAAGGGTAAGGGTTCTTCCAGAGGTCGCGGTGCCAGAACCGCCACAGGTGTCCGAATCTTCAATGGTAATAACAGATCGTGTTCTCATTCGTTGAACCCCTCTGAACGGACACAGTCTGCGATACATTCGACAACCCATTCACACCAAAGTCGTCCTTCTCAGTTTCCGCCGAGGACAATTCCAACGAGTCCATCGCCGAGTACCCATCCACCGTCGAGGGAAGATCCTGAACCGAGTACACATCCTCCGTGGAGGACAAATCCTACACATCCACCGCGGAGGACACTTACACCGCCTTTGAATCCTCACCAACTGCCTCCTCATCAACCGGTGCAAGTTCCGAATGATCAGTTTGGTTTGCCGCAACAAAACCCTAATCATGAAGAGGAAGATAATGGTGAAGAAGGAAACCAAGAGCAACAAAACCCTGATCCAAATGTCGATTACTACCAGAGCTGTTGGATGGTTTGCTAGCTCTTCCAGGCCGAGAACGTCTACCACTCCTGTCTGAGCATCCTATCCCTGGAGTCGAAACTCTATGGTATAAAACTCTCCCCTTTGCTTTGCTTTAAGTTTCTTGAAGTGTAGAAGTGTAGTTGTTACTCGGTTGTTTTGGTGTTATGTCTATAAGTGTTCACTAGGTTGCTTACTCGGTGTCCTGTCTATAAGTGTTAACTAGGTTGCTTACCGAAAATGTCCTGTCTATAAGTGTTCACTAGGTTGCTTGCTCGGTTGCTGTGGTTGTTACTCGGTTGCTACTTGGTTGCTACTTGGTTGCTTTAATGTCTTCACTACTCATTTGTTGTTTGATATTCACTAGTGTTCACTAGGTTGCTTACTAGTTTGCGGTAATAGGTTCACTACTCATTTGTTGTTTGATATTCGTTAGTTTGTTTCAACAGTTTCAAGTCCATATTTAGTAGTAGACTTACTCAGTTTATGTAAAAGGTTTAACAGGCAGAAAGGCCAGCTGTATCGAGCGATTTCTAGAATCTTGAGGAGAAAGTTTGATGGGCCTTACTACAGTTGGAAGGTTACTCCACTGCCCATTCAAGAGCGATATTTCAGGACATTTGCGGTAAGGTTTACTCCTTATTTCTGTACTCAATATATGAATTGGTATTGTTTCTAACTAAACTTTGTGTTATTGTAGCGGAAGTACAATTGGGATATCGGCATTACTGAGCTCGTTAAAGCAGGTTTCTTGAAGATAGCCAAGAAAAGGATGAAAGGCATTGTCAGTCAAGCTAAGAGGAGTGGTGTACAACCACCATGGATTGGTGAAAAATTATGGCCTCTTATGTGCGAATATTGGAACACCCCTAATGCCATTGAGAAGAGTGAGAATGCTTCACAATGCAGAAACTCTGATCGTGGAGGTCTTGGAGTGCACAAACACTTAGCTGGTCAGAAATCATTTTAGCAAATTCATCAAGAGATGGTAAGACTTCTCTTTTGTCGAATTCAGCTCAAAGTTTTTCTGATATTTTTATGATTTAATCTGTTTCACTATCATTGTAGGAGGAAGAGTTGGGGTGTCCTATGTCACTGGTGGAAATGTTTCTTAAAACACACACTCGTCCGGATGGAACATTTGTGGATCAAAAAGCCAAACAAGTTGCTGAGACGTATGAGAGGACCATAGAAGAGAGACACGCTCAAACGGAGGAAGATGGTCCAGAGAGTTCAACACATCATAATCTTTCCCTTGATGAAAGAAATGACATCCTCCTTCAGGTAAATTCGTTTCTGTCTGTTTTTTTTAAATCTGGTTCCATTTAGTCTGTGATGATTACTGAATGTTTATCTCTTGGTTTAGTGTACTCATACAGACCACAAAGGCAACCCATTTGGACTTGGATCACTTGTGGAGACACTAAAGAAAAGGAAAAGGACAGAGAGTTATGCAGGCGCTTCTCCATCAACTCTTGAGGAGCTTCAAGATCAACTTCGGCGCAAGATTTCTGAACACGAGGCTGAGAATGCACGACGTGATCAGGAACACCGAGAGTCTCAAGCTGAGCTGAAGAGGTTTTTCCTCTTCATGAAAGAAAAAAATCCTGAGTTCGAAGCTTTTATGGTTTCTCCTCCTGAATCATCCACACCTGCAACCACCCATCCAGCTACCGCACCTGCAACCAATGCACAACCCACTGACGGAGGCACCACACCAGCCTCCAGTCCAGCTGGCAAATCCTCTTCTTCTAATACTGCTTCCAACTGAATGTGTTGCAATTCCCTGTTTTTTTTTAATGAACTTGTTTTGCTTTTGAATACTTTTTGGAGGATCTTTTTGTTTAGGATGATAAGTTTGCATGATTAGTACCTTAAATCATCATTCCTTTTGGTTAATATCATTTCAAAATCCGAAATTAATCAGATTTAGGATTGCTAAACCGTGACTAATTTGTGACCAAACCAATTCAAAAATGTAACTACTTTGTGACCAAACTAATTCAAAAAATGTGACCACTTCGTGACCAATCCAAATTACAAAAATAGTCGCTAAACACAGACTCTTACATTAGTCCCAAAACCGTCCTAATTCTATACAATCACAAAAATGTTAGGACTGTTCTATACAGTCATAAAAATGTCCCCAAATAGACTTGGTTGCAGTTTAGTCGGAAACTGCAACTACCATATACGGTCACACAAACATCGCTAATATACGACTATATTACAGAGTCCTAAATCCGTTGCAAATAAGCGACCATGTTGCGACCAACAAATTTTGCGACCGTTTTTTTAATGTCCATCGCAAATAGTTGCTAAGGAGTCGCAAAACCCTTTTTTGCGACTATTCAGCGACGATTACTGGAGTCGCAAATGGCCTGTATTATTTTGAAGATTTTTTATTTTTGGCTTGTTTCGGAGACTCACTCGGCTTTTGTTTTGGAAAAAATTAATTATGAATAAAATTATGATCACTCAGGAAATATTTCATGGTTTAAAAACTAAGACGGAGATGCGCATAACATATGATCGACTAGAATAGAATTTTCTAGAAGCATTTATTAGTCGTATGGGTTTTGATAATAAACGGATTTCATGGATTATGTATGTGTAAGCTCAATTTCTTACTAGGTCCTACTAAAAGATCAGCCTCGTGGTTTGATTCTCCCGCAACGGGGATTGCGATAAGGAGATCTCTTATCACCGTATTTGTTTATCTTTGTCTACAAAAGTATTGATTGCTTTAATATTTAAAAAAAAACAGAACGGGAGGAAAAACTACCGCGAATTAAGTTAGCTTGAGATTGCCCAATTATTTCCCATTTGTTATTTGCCGTTGATAGCCTTATTTTTTTTTTGCAAGGCACATGAGGAGGAGTGTAAGATAGTGATGGATATTATTGGTAATTACGAAAAAACCTGGAACATGAGGTAAATCTTTATAAATCTTCTATAATGTTTGGGAAGAAAGTTCCAATCCAAACTAGAAATCAGTTAAAAAATGTAATTGGCATTTCTAAAGACCGGGGGGGGGGGGGGGGGGGGGGGGGGGGAGGCCCGGATAAGTCTAGGGGTTCCTCAGGATTTGACGTTTAAATTAACGAGCGCCATCTCCAATTTTTGGTGGAGCTCTAATGAGAAGGAGCGTAAATTACATTGGGTGGCTTGGCATAAGTTGTGTAAGGAAAAAAGAGATGGAGGATTGGGCTTTCGCGATCTGGGTACTTTTAATGATGCAGTGCTAGCTAAGCAATATTGGCGTTTAATTCAGTTCCAAAATTCTTTATTAGCACGTGTGTTGAGGGTTCGGTATATTATGAATACACATCCTTTGTTGGCAAAAAAACCGCATTCCCCTTCCTTTGGTTGGAGAAGCATTTTCTCAAGCAAGAGCTTAGTGGAACAAGGTGCACGGTTGACGGTGGGTTTGGGGTGTAATATTTCAGTTTGGCGAGATCTTTGGTTACCTGATCACCATCCCCGACCAGCAAATGGGAGGGGCAGTTTTTTGCACCCAAATTTAATGGTTAACCATCTAATCACCCCCAACTACTGAGGAGTGGGATTTGCCTATTATTCAGGAGTTTATGGTTCCCAAAGATATTCAGATTATCAGGAGTCTGGCTGTAAGTATGGCACTAAACCAAATCGGTTATTATGGCACTAAACCAAATCCAGTATATACTCCGTTTAATCCAGCGATAGGCTTGAACAGGAACTTGTGGATGATGTAGAGTTTGGACCATCCTATACAGCACAACGAGTTAATGCATGGAAACTTCGTGTCGCACCAAAAATTAAGCACTTTTTTTGGGAAATTGCTTTTGGCTCTCTTCCGGTGACAGATCGTTTAGCTCATCGTGGCATACAATGTGATACTCAGTGTAAAAGGTGTGATTCTGCGATAGAGACAACAAGCCATGCTTTATTTGAGTGCCCATGTTCGCGTCAAATTTGGAATTTTTATCCGGTTCAAGTATTATCTGGGGGTTTTCCCTATGATTCAATATTTTAATTTGGACTTCATTTTTTGGAGGGGGCTCCCTCAAGCGGAGATCGAGATAAGTATCTCCATTTACCCTGGATCTTGTGGTCGCTATTGAAAGATAGGAATAAAAAAATTTTCCAACGAACGCAAGTTATGGGAGTTGAGATCATTAATCAGGCTATGTGTGACAAAGTATTGTGGGGGGTGGCACAGTCCTTCAAAAAAGTTTTCCCGGCTCAATCAGACACCATGGGGCCGTCAGATTTGTTGGTAGTCCATGGTCTGTCAGCTAGCTGTCAGATTGATGGCTTGTGGAAGGCAACAAACGATAATACAGGTTTGGACTGATGGTGTTATAACAACGACGAGGAGACTGTTCTTTTGGGAGAAAAGTGTCTTCGGAAGCTTTGCTTTGGGCCATGAAAAGTATCCTATCAAGTGGTCTGGATTGTTAGAGCTTTGAAACAGATTCTGCAAAATTAGTCGTGATGGTGCAGATCCCTGAAGATTGGGTATTGTTTTCCAACCTTCTCGAGGAATTTTACTTGCTCTGGGATTCATTCCTACTTTTTTATCTTTCGAAGATCCCTCGTTCGTCTAATTTGAAGGCAGTCTGTCTTGCTCGTTCTTCACGAACGCTTTTTCTGAAATTTCCTTTATAAACACCTTTCCTTCAGTTTGGACTATCAATCTTGGAGTTTTATTCTAATTAATGTTCAGTTGTCAAAAAAACAAAAAAAATTACCAGTAATGTCTTTCACCAGTTTTCTCGTAATGTACATGAACTAAACACCGTCATGGTCACTTATAGGATTAACACAATGCAATTTGCAATGTAGAAACTAGTCATAAATGATTTTTCTTACTGACCGACATGTTTGTAGTAACTTGGAAGCATTCTTAGAAATGCCAAAATAAAGAAGACAAACTTTAACCTCTGATGTCCTTAGCGAATCACATTGGGAAGAGTTTGTGAGAAATTGATGTAAACGCACAAAAAGTAACCAATTAAACTTAAGTTTATCTATTGCCAATCAATCAGTTTTACATCTTTCAATCTTTCATTTTGACATATATTTAGCATGTAAGCAATTACACCCAAGACCTCTTATAGATATTTTACTATTCATTATGAGGTCCTCTACCATCAAAATTTCCCAAAAAACACATTACAGTTTGTTAGATTCTCTCGAGCTTGATGGGATAGAAACAGAATTGTGAAAATATCTTCATTCAAGTGTAAATTGTGATACAAGATTAAGGTTTAATACTAAGAGAGAACCAAAACTATACACAATATAGATAACCGAAACTAAACAAATTCTATATACACTAATACTCCCCCTTAAGATGGAAGTATTCTGTTGGGGGTTGGTTTGTACCCCCTCCCAGATGGAGCCCGTCCCATGGTCTATTTCAAGGCCCAAGTAGAAATCTGAAGGGAAGGGTTACACTTCGGTTATTTCAGTGGACAAACCGCCATAGTACCCTATAGGGAAAGGGAAAGGGCCATTTCATACCCGTACACCCCGCCCTCCCCCCCCCCCCCAAAAGTGTGAATTCCTTCCTGTACAAACAAGGAGTGCTAATTTAGACCTTTACCCCAATAAATTTCAAATTCTATACATGTACTTATAAAATTGAGCCAATTTCAAAGTCAACGTTAACGGATTTAAGTCAACCGTTAGAGATGCTGACTCAGAATCCACATGTGTATTGACGTGCCATCGAAATCACAAAACAGTGTTATTTTGTTTTCTTTTCTTTTAAAAAATTTGTCGAAAATCCACACTCTCGAACCTGCGATCTCACACTCGTTTAGCATATGACGTAACCAGTTGATCCCACAACAAAAATCAATAGTATCATACACATTTATTGTTATAAACCTAAAAATATCTAAGTCCCAATTAAATGAAACGTCGTCGTTTTGAATTAGGGGGAAAATTAAAAATCCTAGGGTTCTTCTCAAATCGCGATTTGTGTTTCTTCCTTCTACTTCTCTGGATTCGGTGATGATATAACCGACAAAGATGGATGAAGAAGGTGATCAATTCGTTCGGAGAGAGGAAAGAGTGGGACGAAACGAATTGATAAGGTAAATCAAAGTAGATATCAATGTCTGATTTCAATTGAGGTTTTATTTTCAGGTTTTTTCATGATGTCGTAGTGATACCAAAGTAAAATTCAATATCTACAATGGTGGATACTGGGCAAAGGATTATAAAGGTGACGTTGTTTATCTCAGAGGTGCAGAATCGATATCTATAACATGTAATCCGAAGAGTTCTTTGTTAAGGTGTCGAATGAGTTTAGAGGGGAAGGAATTTCCGGGCAGATGTTATGGTATAAGTTTCCATTTGAGGAACATAAGAAGCGGAAAAGGCTGTGTACTTCAGCTATGAATTTTACAAGGATGTGTGATGCGGCCAGATAGGTTGGAGTCGTTGATGTATTTATGGTTAAGTCATCAGAGCATCCTCATGATGTGGAGATTACTGAGCCCTGTGATGAAGAGATCTGAGTTGAGAGGAATGTTGCCTCTTTGTTGATGAAGACCCGAATTATGACTACCATGACATACCTCCAAACTCTGATTATTAAGGTGGTGGAGAGAAGTTTGTAAGATTCAAAAAAGGTAGTGGTCAGCTGCAGTCCAAACAAGTGTTTGACACTCTAGAAGATTTCAAAGAGTGTTTGTTAGATTATGCCCTGAAGGGAGGATACAACATTAAGCTTGATAGATGGGGGGGAAAAGAAAAAAGTGGAGTTGTTTGTTCAATGGATTGTTGTCATTGGAGGTGTTACTGTTCGTTTCATAACCCTATTGGGAAGTGGGTTGTGAAGACATATGAAGATGATCACAATTGCACTTCTGATGGGTATTGTAGGGTACTAAAGTCGGTTGTGGTTGCAAAGATGTTTATGGATGAGATAAGGACTAATCATGATTATATATTCACCGAAGGCTATACAATATGAGGTCCAAAAGAGGTTCAATATTATGCTCACCCTTGATGTATGCAAGAAGGCAAAGAAAAAAGTAATAGAGATGATTCATCGTGACCATTTAGAGCAGTTCTCTAGGCTTAGAGATTACAAAGATGCAATCCTTGCGTAAGTAACTTTTTTTAATGATTGTTTCCACATTCTAACACATTTTTATGATTGTTTCCATTTTCTAACACATTTTTATTTTTTTTAGGACTAATCCTAACTCCACTGTGGAGTTAGACACTATCATTGGTGATGATGGATCAAAACTATTCCGAAGGTTCTATGTATGTTTTGATGTTATTTGCAGGTTATGGTCAATGCGGTGTCGAGCCATATTTGGTATAGATGGCTATTTTCTCAAGTGTACATTTAAAGGGCAACTGTTAGCTGTTGTTTGAAGGGACGCCAATAATGGCTTGTACCCCATTGCTTGGGCTGTCGTTGATATTGAGGATGAGGAGAACTGGACATGGTTCATAAATAAGCTAAAAGATGATTTTCATCTGCAAGAGGGTCAAGGATTCACAGTTATTAGTATGTTATTGTTCTAATTTCCTTTACATTTTATTGTCTTTTGATATTTGAATCTGATCTAATCTGTTACTTTTCATTTGTAGGGATTGTCAAATGCAGTAGACAAGGTGTTGCCTCATATTGAACATAGGATGTGTGCTAGGCACATCTATGGTAACTTGAAGAAGGTTTTTCCTAATCAAAATGAAGTGAAGACTCTGTTTTGGCAAGTGGCAGAAAGCTACATAGTGGCTGAATATGAAGAAAATTGGGTAAATGCACGGAACTATGATATCTGATTATATGATGCCATTATGCAGAGAAATCCGAAGAATTGCCGAGCTGAATGCCAGAATGATGGGAGTAAACTGGGAAGGTCCACACCAGGTGTCAAAGGTTGTCGACCCCGGCATGTAAGCGTTCACACACACCCGGATAGGCAAAATGAATTCTCCTATATGCATCATACGACCTCGCCCTCAAGAGATTTGAAATCAAGTTTTTAATCCTGGATAACAACTTGACTCAACTCGACTTTGAGTTCGGACATCGTAGTATCTACCCTCTCCACGACCTTGTCGACCAAGAAAGCAATTTGACTATCATTGACAAGTGTTTGGAACAGCTGGACATTTCCCACGGCTTGGTTATACTCGAGAAACTTCTACCGAGAGGCTGCCACTGCATCAAAATGGTCCTTGTGCTTCGACAAGACCTTCTGCGCACACTTAGCCATCCTCTGGAAGGCCTTGATCCTTTAGAAGTAGCCGAACTTGTCTCAACTATCCCTTAGCTTTCTGGTCTCAGAATTACATGTGAGTTTCTGCCAGTTGCTTGAAGTTTCCGGCTGCATAAGTTTGTTAAGAAGTCCTCTCAGCAATTAGACCAATGTGATGGTAGTCGAGTTTGGTTGGTGAGACGCCTCCAGGTGTGGAGTGGGACGCCTCCAAGTCTTGAATACGACGTTTGTTGCGCAGAGTCAAGTGGTTGGTGAGTGCACTTTTTACCTTGGTAACGGCCTCCCCTTCTTTCATTCGGTTGACCCCAGAAAGACGACCTGACCCATAATGGATTTTGCAAAAGAATTTCGTGCAAGAAACTCGGTCGTCGGGAAGAGAAAGAGCGGTGGTAGATGATGTCTCTTTATTTTACACATTTTTAGGGATATTTTTAGTCATGTTTTGCATTGTGAATTGTCTAACCTTAGCATTTTTAGGTATTTAACCTTAAATATTTTCATTTAGGTTGTTTAGGGTCTTGCATTATTGCATTGTTGCAATTTGGATGAAAACATGTGTTTTGGGGCTTAAAAAGAGCAAGAATGAGGAGTCACCCGAGCATGTACCTGAAGGTGTGATCGTGCAAGAAGAACAACTCGAGGCTTTAACCAAAACAAGTGAATCGGATCTAAGCTCAAAAGGAACCAAAGCCCAACTCAAGGAGGTGCTCGACCCTAGCCTTGTGTAGGACTTCAGATGATGGTTGTGCGGCTAGGTAAAAAGGTTTCCATATATAAGCCATTTCCTATTTTCTCGAAACAGTTAACGCCACACACAACATAGAGAAAACTGATTTTTACATTCTCTTTGAGCGATTTTTAGAACTTAGCATTTTCTTTTTAGCTTTTGTTATTTTTTCAACTTGAATTATGTTTACATTTTGTCATTGCTTCTTTCTAATAAAACGTTTTTTTTTCATATTTTTGATTATGCAATTCTTATTTATATATGGGTTTATGTTCTATGCCATGAGATCTGAGTAGTTAACTAAAGTTTCTAGGGATGGGATAGGCTAGTAAGTGTTCTTAATCGATTAGGATGTTTTAGATTGATAGTTTTTATGAAATTTCCCTTCTGGATTGGTGTCATTAATGCTAGTTTCAGACCGAGAGGATGAGATTAGATTCTAGGCATTTCTGCACCGAGAGGTGTTGGATGAAATGCCTGAATCAACTAATGCTAGAGATTTATTCACTTAGCCTAAAAGATTAGATAAGTAAGGAGTTTATTGACAAAAGTGAATTGGATTTTAATGTATGCTTAGTCATGTTTCTCCAACGAGAGTTTATTAGGAATACTTATGAACTGATTATCCCACCTTTAGGAGCTTTCATATATTAACTGTTTAAGCTTTAATCATTAACTCGACCACCAACCCGACCTGGTAATCGATCATTAGCATCGTGTGGTGCCTCAAGTTGTTCATGATTTTGTTCTCATTTTTTGTCACCCGACCACCTACTCGATATGGTACTCGATCATCAGGATTGTGTACCTCGGTCGAGTAGTTCTTTGTTTTATTGTTTTTACTTATGCTCATTGTAGGTTGTTAGATAAAACTACTTTTGTGATTCGCTTGACTTGCATTGCTTTGAGTACATTCTATCTGTTAAGAACAACCATTTTGGATTGATAACTCTTTGTACTACAATTGCATAGGGAATTAATAGCCTAGGTGAAAATCCTGTTATCAGTTTGGCGTTGTTTCAAGTACAACCGGATAAGTCACCCGATCACCTGGATCGAGTTGACCATCTAGTACCTGCTCGGATACTTGTTTGTGCATGCAAACACGATTTAAGGGTATCCAGCACCTTAGTCCATTCATTGAAAACATTGATAGACCTCGGCTACTTGAGACATCAGCAAGTACAGGAACCAGTTCAACCACAACCTGAGGTGGAAATGAATCAGCAAAACGGTCCAGCTGCCCCTCAAGAGAGGACCAACATTGGAGCTGGAGATGCTCCGTCAACTCATATTCAGAGGCATGGTATTGTGCCTCCCTATGTTTAGAATAGCAATTTTGAGATCAAGAGTAGTCTCATCCAGATGATCCAGAGCAACAAGTTTTATGGATTGCCAATGGAGGACCTATTGAATCATCTCAATGAGTTTGATAAGCTCTGCAGCGTAACAAAAATCAATGGATTCAGTGATGATGGATTCAAGGAGTCTATCACCAGATGGTCAGGGGATGAAGATGGGAAGTATAAAAGGGATATGAAGGCCCTTAACGACAAGTTGGACAAGATACTCCTCAGCCAGCAGCACAACATCAGCTTTGTTTCTGAATAAAAGTCGCTTCAGCAACAGAATGGGGAGAATGTTTAGATTGAGGATGTAAACTACATCTACAAGCAGGGAGGATACAATAAGGGCTACAACCAATTCAAGCCAAACCCAAATCTCTCTTACCGAAACCCCAATGTTGCTAATCCTCAAAATCAGGTCTACCCTTCAGCAGCTCATAGCAACCAGGCCCCCCATAAGCTTTTTGTCTAGTACAATCAAAGCTATGCTCCCAAGCAGCAGTACTCTGGAGGATATCACCAGCCAATGGCTCCAGATTGTTTTGAGTAACATAAGGCATCACAATTTCCACCTCTAGAGGCTGACTTATGTGGAGATATTCAGCAACTCATTCATGGCCAAGCAAACACGGCCAAGGACACCGCCAAACGGTTTGGAGAGATGAGCAACAAAATCGACTCTGGGTACAATGACCTCAATGCTAAGTACGTTTTATTGAACAACAAGTTGCGGTAACTAGAAGGACAAGCTATGGCACCACCTGCTGCTAAGTCAGGCAAGGTCCCGGGCAAATCCGTTTAGAACCCAAAGGATTATGCATCCGCTTATGCAATTTGGGACCAGAAAGTTAGTCCACTCTTCATTGAGGAAAGTGACGTTCAGGATGGAGAGGATGTGGATTAGAAGCATATCCTAGAGCAACACAACAACCTACCCGAGCATCAACCTGATCAGTCACCCGATCACTTGGATTATGTTGACCATCGAGTACAGGCTCGGGTAACAAGCTAGTAACAGGAGATGTTCATGATCGTTACACCACCCAATGAAAAACCCAAAGCTTCACTCGATCAGCTGGATCGAGTAGACCATCGAGTGGATGCTCGAATGGCAGAGCAACGTCAGCCTCTTGCAACCGAGGAAGGGGAATTGGATGAGAGATTTAGGACTGCCCTTGATCTTCAATTAGAAGTACTTCTAGAATGTATCTCAACCCGAAAAGCTCTTACTCCTAAACTCTTACCCCTGAATGCCCTCAGGGGAGAAATAAGCCGACAAACCGCTCAATGGGAGGAAGCAGCGAAGACAGCTGTTAGAGAAATTACGAATGCGATTCTACTGAGTGGTGTATGTTTAGAGGCATAACTAAGAATCCAAGAGAAATTGGAGGACCCTGGTTCCTTCACGCTTCCATGCTCAGTGGGTGTTTGAGTTTTTACCAACTGTTTGTGTGATTTAGGAGCTTCGGTCAGCATCATGCGTCTCTCTATTGCTATTAAGCTAGGATTCAGTGATTCCAAGCCTTCTAGCCTCTACTTGATCCTAGATGACAGGACTACTAGGAATCCCCATGGTGTTCTAGAGAATTTGCCTCTTAGAGTTGGAAAAGTGGATGAGGAGCCTGGGAAGACTATTCCTAGCAACGGGGTGTGTTGTGATTGATGTGAAGAAGGGACAAATCAATATTGAGCATGGAGAGCATTTCTATATGAGATTCGACATGAATAAAGGAATCAAGAGGCAAACTATCAATGGTCAGATCTTCTCCAAGGACCACCAAACTATGCCAGGAGGGTATGAGAGCAAGCTCAATGGATCCTATGAAGAAGGAAGAGAAGTATGATGCCTTTGCTGAAGAACAAGAAGCATGGAAAGTCTCTGAAAAAGTCCAGTGCACTAGAAAAGGGTCTCAAAACCTCTCTATAACCAACACAATGCTTGACAAACATGAACAGTCAAGCTTAGTAAGTTTAAACAAGCTCACTTGAGAGGAAGTCCAAAGGTATCTTTTGATTTTTATTCAAATTTAAAACCTTTCTATATTTTAATCTTTTTTTAAGACGCTTTTGGATTTTTAGGAATTTATTCATCTCTAAAAAAAATTCAAAGCAACCTGAGGTGAGATTTGATGGCGTACTCAACGCGTCAGATCGGGTACATCCTCGGGTGGCGAGTGAAATCCGGTTTTTCCAAACCCTTATCTCACTCTCACTTGAAATCCTAGCCCCTACCTTCCCTATTTAAAGAGCAACCCGAGTTCCTCTTCTCCACCATCAAAATTAGCCAAGTTTCTTCTCTTTTCCATTAAACTTTTATATTTTCTAAAGCTTTTCTTGCAAGCTCGAGTTCTTTTTGAAATATCTGGGTACCATACTAATATCGAGTTTTAGTTCTTATATCTCAGTCTCAAGGTTTTTCCATGGCTCCCAAAATCAAGACATACAAGAAGAAGGACTCCAATTCTGCCTCCACCGCGCCTCAAACCAGAGGAGGAGGAAGCCATGTTTGAGAAATCAAGGAAAAAGGAGTCCCCTTGCATCTCCCACCATCAAGTGGATGTTTCCAATCCCCAACCCGGAGCACTACCTGATCAGCAAGACAAGACCCTGCTCTAGTACCCCATTAGGTGTAAGTTTGAGAACAAGAAGAAGAAGATCAAGTATGTGTTAGCGAGAGAGAGAGTGTAAGCAAGTGTATTAGTTCCTAGTTACAATCTAAATATAGACACATGTGACACAAGGAATATCCTATAAAAGATTCTATAGACAATTAAGACTATGAAAGCGACATGTCTTCTCTTAACACAACATGTGACTTTGCCTTGAGCTCCCACTTGCTTTCTCATTTCTAACGGCTACTTGGGAAGGTTCTAGAGAACTTTGTGACTGATGGAGATGCTTCATACACGAGCTGGGATTTGTTATACATGAGGCTGTACGGACGACCCATTCATATGTTGTACGGACGGTGTGGTACGGACGATGTGCGAAGTGAGGTTTCATATTAGGTAGCTGATTGGGTACGCTCACTGAGCCTAGATGCGGATGCTGTTCGTCAATATCCAAGGCATAGGGACCCCATGGAGATCGACTTAGATGCAGGAGGAGGCCAAACCAAAGAGGACTAATCCGCCTATTCAAGAAATAGGGCATCGGTCGCAAAGGGGAAGAGACCAGCTTCTGAAAAAGTCGACGAAGTGGCTGAGGGAGTGGTGGAAGAGGAGGAGGAGCACACCGATGGTGCGAGCCCCGAAAAAGAGGAAGAGCAGCTTGAGAGGACCATGAAAGCTTCAAGGAGGCTGAAGAGAAAGGAAGAAGAGTCTTCGGCAAAGCTGCTCAAGATTCTCCGAAGGATGAGCTTTGAGGGAATTCGTTATCCCCACCGCGAGACGATGAAAAAGCTGGGAATCGCAAGAGATGTTGAGTTCCTCTTTCACATGTGCCACCTGGGCCAGTTAATGAGGACCAACTTGGAGGTGTACGAAGAGGAGACAGATCATTTCCTCGCCAAGCTAAGGCTGTACTACTATAAGTACCACTCGAGGCTCAAACCCGATGGGGGGATCAGGTTCATAACTTTTTCAGTACGCAACAAGGAATATCGGCTCACCTTCAAGGAGATGGAGACATTGTTCGGCTTCAGAACTGGTCCCAGCAAAGCTATGGAAGTTGACAAGGAGAATATGAAGTCCCTATAGCAGAAAATAGGAGACAAACTTCCATAACAATCCACCAGCTCTAAATCTGCTCAAATCCTTGGATGTTAGCACTACTAAGAATCACTCAAACACAAGATTAAACGCAACATTATAGATAGAAGTTCATAATTCAATACAAATTCAAATTGACTCAATTTAAGTGGAAACCTATGAGTGGCAGGCAACCTATGAGTGGATTGCCTCCCACTAAGCGCTTGTTTTCAGTCATTAGCTTGACTGTGTCGGATCTCAGGCATCCGGTGGATCGTAACATGGCAATGAATGCTTCTGAGAGAATGTCCTTTGCATCCAAGGGGGTGTGTAGGCAGTAGGTACATGAGATCTGCCAAGGATGGGAGGAACCGGACCAGGGCGGGACTGAGGTATGGGTGGCTTTCTTTTATGTCCTGCAAAATCATCAACAGAAGAAACAAGCGCTCTACGATAATCTCGTGGTTTTGTTAACTGCAAAACAGTTTTTGTACCTTTGAAATTCTTATTGATGATAGGAGAAGGTTTGGTTGAAGAAGATGCATACCTTGTCTTTACCTGTGGATTCTGGACTTTGGAATGGTGAGATTTCAGCGTTACAACTGGTCTAGGACTTGCAACTAAGGAATCAACTCGAGAATCTTTGGTTTTGGACAAGCCCGGAAGTTCTCGTGGAGGTGTGTCGATCGATGCAACAGCTGAATCGATCAATGATGTGCCTGCAACTCGTGTCTCGTCAACGATTCTGCAACTTTCCTCAGCAATCCGTGTTTCCATTACAAAAACATCATCTACCAGCAACTTGTCATGGATCAGAACCTCATCATCTACCAGCAAGCTTAATAGCTTGCTTACTCACTTTCTCAACAGGTTCCAACTCCTTGACATACTCAGCAGTAATGTCTCCATGAAGTTCTATGATTAGATCATCATCAGAAACAACCTCCACAGAAAATGTCTCACCATCAATAGTGGGAACCCTTCTCAGCTTGTCCATCTCAATGTTCATAACCAAATCTTCTACATTCAAGGCTATGTGTCCCTTCTTAACATCAATGATGGCACCAGCTGTAGCCAAGAAAGAGTGTCCTAAGATGAGAGGATCACTAGGCTCTTTTTCATATTTCAGCACCACAAAGTCGATGGGAATCATGCAATCTCCAATCTTGATTGGAATATCCTCTAAGACACCTTCAGAAATCCTTCTGGATCGATCAGCTAAGATAAGAGAGATCTTGGTTGGCTTGAAATCTATCATCCCAAGTCTCACAGCAACAGAATGTGGCATCAAATTGATACTAGAACCGAGATCACAAAGAGAGTGAGGAAACCTTCCTGTGGAGATGGAGCAATCTAACACAAAACTTCCAGGATTTGGTAACTTCTCTGCAATCCTACTGTGAATCACTGCACTTACTTCCTCTAAGACAACCAACTCCTGCTTCTTATCCTTCTTCCTCTGTGGAGGTTGCTTCAACAGAATTGAGCTGACATCCTTTTTAGTGCTCCTTCCTCAGGACTCAAACCATTGGTGACCATCCTCTTCACATACCGCTTAATACCAGGAGAAAACCTGACTGCATGAATCAAAGGCATTTCTATCATCACCTTATCCATCATAGCTTTGCATCTAGCTTCTTCAATCTCCTACTTGGACCTCCTAGGTTTAGGAAAAGGGACCTTAGGCTTGTAAGCTTTTTCAGAATCGATAGGTGGAACTGGATGAGAAACCCGAGCTGTGCGTGGGGGGAGTCGATCGATGTTGATGTTGTGTCGATCTACGCTTGATTGAGTTTGCATCGATCGATGCTCTTGTGTAGTGTCGATCGATGTTGGCTCAACAAACGGATCTTCCTCTCCTTCCTTCACCAAAATCGCATTACAGGCATGTTTGGGGTTCAACTCTGTTCTTCTAGAAAGAAGTTCCTCTTGTCTTTTAACAGACCCAGCAGACTGAATCACTTGATTCTCCAGCTTCTTGACAAGAGTTTTTAATGCATCAAACTTCCCAGTCAGCTCACTGTATACAGAATCTATCTTCCCATTGAAGTCGACAGTTAACTTCTGTTGACCTTCCAAAATCTGTCCAATCATTGATTCCATCTTGCTCTTTGAATTGGGTGGAGGGAGGGGTTGGTAAGAAGAAGAACCATAAGTCCTTGTAAAGCCTATGTTCTTTTGTTGCTCCTGGTAATCCGACTTTGGAGTGTAGCCTGAAAAGTTCCCACTATAAGGCCTGCTGCCTTGCTGATTGCTAAATTTCTATGTCTGATACCCAGCTCCATACACATAGTTGACATCTTCTTCTATAGTCTCTGGCTTTGGCTCAAAAGTCTCAACATCTTCAGCAAAATGAACAGACTTCTTTCCCACAAGAAGATTGTGGACTGTATCCAACTTAGCATTCACCGCAGCAAACTGATTTGAACCATTGCCTTCATGTGCTCTTTTCCGCTCTAAGTCTGCAATCTTGGTACTGTTGCTTGAGGCTAGCCTTTCAATCAATTGTTCCGCTTCATCTGGGTACCTTGTCTTGAAGTTCCCATCACTAGCAGCATCCAAAGCCATCTAATACCTCCAATCAATACCACTGAAGAAGATACTGATCAACTGCACCTCTGAGAACCCATGATGCGGACAGTCTCTCTGGTATGCTTTGAACCTCACCCAAGCAGCTTTGTAAGATTCAGCTGGGCCTTGTCTAAAGGTGGAAAGCTTAATCCTCAGCTCATCTGACATCGCATCATCATAGAAGTAGTTCAAAAATGCCACCTTGATGTCATGCCAGGTCTTTAGAGATCCTGGTTTTAGTTGCCTTAGCCAATGAGAAGCTTCCCCAGCAAGAGAGTAGGTAAAAAGCTTTCAGTAGAGATAGTCCTCTGTGACTCCATTAGCCTTGATGCTGGTGATGATATCCTCAAAATGCTCAATGTGGTCTAGAGGCTTCTCATGCGGCAAGTTCTGGAATGGCCTTTGTCCAACAAGAGCAAAGTAGGCAGGCTTCAACTCAAAATCATTCCTTGGGAATGGAGGAGGGACAATTGCAGAGCGGTACTCATAGAATAAGTCTGGTCTGTTGAAGTCCGCAAGATTCTTGACAAGCTCTCCATTGTTGTCCCGTCTAGCCTGAAGGTTCTGCTGGTAGTGACCTTCCACGACTCTGGCATTGTGTCGATCGATGCCAATGTTGCGTCGGTTGATGCCGTCTTGGTTGTGTCGATCGATGCCATCGTTGCGTCGCTCGACGCCACGTGCATTATCCTCAACCACGACGAGTTCTTCTTGAATAACTCGTCCTTCAGCATCAAGTTTCTGGCCTTGTTCGTTGCGCAGATTGCCCTCTTGATCACTCAGAACTCCAGCCTCATCAGGTCTCAATATGAGTATTTTGACCATCTTCACTAGCTTGGCTGCTTTTGTGTTTTCACGCTCTAGTTGTCCTAACTCTTGGTTTGTAAGCTTCACAACTGGACCAGTAGGATTTTTCCGGGTGCTAGGCTTAGGCATGTACCTGAAATACACAAGGAGAAAAGAAACAAAAGCGTGTGAGTAATATAAGAAAACAAAAATTTAGATAAAACTAAAGACTTTAATTTAATGGTGAATCAAAAGAGTCCCCGACAACGGCGCCAAAATTTGATATGCTCAAATTTACCCTAGAGCTACTCTCTCAAATTAAGAGATCAATTGTAGTACTTAGAGATCGAATCCACAAAGACTCTAGATTCACACAATAGATTTAACAATATTTTAATTATGCTAAACCAAAATTATAATTTAAATAGCAATGCAAAAACAGAAAATAAAAGAGATGTAAAATTCAGAAGGATTAAACGCTAGGCCTAGGGAAATTCTCAGGAAATCATGAAAAAACAGATCAATTAATTAAGCAAGCAGGATTCAACAATTAAGCACCGTTTTTGAACTCTAAACAAAATTGTAAAATAAATCAGTTCTCACTGCAAATATTATCTAAGTTTTAAAACCCGAAAATCCAAATCTCTTTGCAAAATTCAAGTTAAAAACCAGCAATAAAATCAAGTTTAGAGAAGTTCACAAAATCACTAATTCAAATCTCTTTGCAAAAAGTAATTTTCCTCACCAAAGGTTTTTGTCAGGAAAATCAATTATATTCTCATATCTATCAATAATCCTAAGATCTAAATCCAGATGACTAATCAAAGATCTAGCATTAAGAACAAACTATGGTGAAGAACAAGAAAGATAATGAATCCAAACAATTAATCAATCTAACAATCTATGAAATCCCTAATGAGAAACCCTAAACCAAACAAACAGATATACTCAGACATAATTGTAAGAACACAAATCATATTCTGAATAAATTGCATTAAGAAATTAATAGAAGTAGAAAAGGAGTTCTGAATCTTCTCTGGAAAGAGTCTTGATTCTTCTCTCCCAAAAACTCTCTAAAATATCTCAGGATTTTCTCTCTCAAAAGTTGCAGGGAAAAAATAAAGCTTAGGTCTAAACAATGACCATAAAAGCACGTCCAGGGACTAATGATGCAAATATGGAAAACTTTGGGGGCAGCTTTGTAAATCTTCAAAACTTGTGAGTAAACCTCCGATTTCGTATTTGGCTCTGTGTCGATCGATGCCATCAGTTGCATCGATCGATGCTTACTTCTGAATTCGTCTCTCAACTTCGTAGCTCAGCCTCAATGCTTGATTAAGCTCCAAATCTTCCTATTTAGCTCCATTATGCTCTCATCTATGCTAAATCCTATAAAGACTCAAAAGACTCTAAAAATACCAAAAACACTCTATAAATAAAACTTATATCATGGCTAAAAACACCTAAAAACCATGATATATCATGAGGTATTTCCACAAATCCCTAGCTTGTACTGTATTTGCTAGGAATGAATCAGGGAATGTGAATGATCATGAGTTGCAGTTGTTAGACGTAGCCCTGTGTGGAGTATTGGATTGTATTAGGGACGGTAGATAGCTAGTTGATGATGTAGCGAACACTAGCATGGTATTCGTTTTGCTTGATCAGTTCCTACACTTGAAGACTTGGGCTATGAATACCGAGAGAAGGGGAGGATCAAGAGAGATCTCCATAAGTGGTCTAGTCACACCGATCCTAGTAGTTTGTGATGTCCTTTTGAAGGGAGTTGTGCATGGCCCGAGGTGGGTTGATATAGAGTACATTAGATTGGCTCGATTGTTGGCTTATGAGAAGCCAAATGAGATGTTGTTATTCAAGTTCATTCATCCTACAACAGGAGCGGCTCAGATGATCCTACCTAATGTCGCTACCACAAAGATCCGGATTGAGGCGCTACCACAAAGATCCGGATTGAGGCGCTACCACAAAGATCTGGCTTCTCAACTCCGCTGGAGGCGCTGTACAACCCTGAAGAGGAATTAGAGGGTGATGAAGGAGAAGCAGGAGGACAAGGGCAGGGAGAAGAGCCAGAGGAGTTTGACTTTGAGGAGTATGTTAGCTCCCAGAAGAAGCCAATAAGGGTTAGAGAGACCCACAAGAGGATTGGATGGTTGAAGACAATGAACGTTCATCAAGGACAAGACAAGCTGTGCCTCTGCTCCAGCTCCAGCCTATGCACACACCTGGATGGGGAGGAACGGACCAGTTAGGGGAGCATGCGGCCTAGCCGCACCTACGGAACCTCATAGGGCTTCCTCATATGAGCTACGAGCAGAGGAGGATAGCACCAAACCTGACAGATCATGCATGAGTCACTTGGATGCCTACCCAGCTCATCACCCGATGGGGTACTCGATGCGTTCTCCGATTCCCCATCTGAGCACCTACTCGGGTGACCATTCGGGTCATTACCCCTAACCTTATCTGATGACTTATCTGATGACCTATATGATGCCACCTCCGAGCGACTACTCGGGTCCCTTCCCCCAGCCATATCCATTACACTACCCGATACCATACCCGGTGAGCTACGCAATGTCGTACTCGTCCCACGACTCGGATGGTTGTCCGAGCTAGTTGTTCGTATACATTACCGAGCAATCTGATGAGCTAACCCCGACACCCACTAAAGCATGTGACGACCCTAGATACATGTTGACGAGCATGGAGGCGTCTACAACCTTTTTCTTCACCAATCAGTGAGGTATCATTTTTATCCAACCATTGTAAATATCGTTGCATTGTAATTTGCTTTCTAGGATTCTTTTTTAGACTTTTATTTACACAAGGGACTATAATGTAAGTTTGGGAGGGTCAGAGAATGTAATGAACATTGTTTTTATTTTCTTATTTCAAAATTTTGCATGATAGTTTTATTATTTGAGTCTGCATCTATTTGCATAGAAAACCCCAAAAAAAATTGAAAAATTTTAGAAAAAAAAAAGAGTGTTCATGTAGTTGCATTTACATAATATGATTGAGTCTAGATTGTTTGCATTTGCATTGGGGATTATGATGACTATAGCCTTGTGATATAGCATGGTTTTTAAGTGTTTTTAGCCATGATATAAGTCTTATTTATATAGTCTTTTTGGTGTTGTGCAACTTAGGATGAGTTGGAGCAAAATAGGAGGATTTGGAGTCTATTCAAGCATTGAGGCTGAGCTGTGAACTTGGGAGACAAATTCAGAAGAATGCATTGACCGATGCAGTGTCCACAAGACAAATCAGAAGTTTTCCCAAAAGTTTTGAAGATTTATAAAGCTGTCCCAAAGTTTTTCATATTTGATCATTAGTTCCTGAAAGTGTTTTAGGAATATAAATAGGATTTGTAGTTCATTGTTTTAGACCTAAATTTTATTTTTCCCTGCAACTTTTGAGAGAGAGATTTTGGAGAGAATAATCAAGACTCCTTCGGAGAAGATTCAGAACTCCTTTACTACTTCTTTTAATTTCTTAATGCAATTTATTCAGAATATGATTTGTGTTTCATTAATTATGTCTACGTAGATCTGCTTGTTAGATTTAGGGTTCTAATTAGGGATTTCATGGTTTATTAGATTGATTGATTATTTGGATTCATTATCTTTCTTGTTCTTCACCATAGGTTTTTCTTAAAGCTAGATCTTTGATTAGTCATATGGATTTAGATCTAAGGATTATTGATTGATATGAGAATGTAATTAATTTTCCTGATAAAAACCTTTGGTGAGCAAAATTAATTTTTGCAAAGAGATTTGAATTAGTGATTTTGTGAACAAATCTAAACTTGATTTTATTGCTTGTTTTTAACTTGGATTTTGCAAAGAGATTTGTTAAACCCAATCTATTGCCCTGTGCCTTTAAACCCCAGCCTTTTCTTTCAAGCCTTGTTTTGATTTGTTGAGTGAGGCCTCATTGTTGATAATGCTATAGTTTATGGAATCTTTAGAGTATTGAGAACGACAAAGAACTAGCTCTTGTTTTAGCTAGGTTTTTAATTATTATAAGACTGGTTTTGAAAGAAATAGGTGGTTAGAATGTTGACATGGGTTCAGGTTTGGGAACAAGAAAGAATAAAAGAGAAACAAAGGTTTACTTGGTCAAAAGAAAAGTAAAGAAAGGTCTCTAATGTTAAGTTGGTTAAAAGCTCTAGGTCTCAAA
The DNA here is from genome assembly GCF_030686135.1 of Camelina sativa. NCBI lineage: Eukaryota > Viridiplantae > Streptophyta > Magnoliopsida > Brassicales > Brassicaceae > Camelina > Camelina sativa. The sequence continues at coordinate 36,544,742 of NC_141890.1, forward strand.
GAAAACGAATAGAAAGTCTTGTTATAGTCTCCTAGAATCAAAAAGAAAAAAAAGTAAAGAAAAGTCAAATAAGATTAGGAGTATAGCAAAGAAAGAATAAGAAAGAAAGGGAGCTAGTGTTTAAACTAAAAAGTAGCCTTAGAGATTTACAAAAAGTAGTAAGACCAGAAGTTACAAAGGGAGTTTAAGAGTTTAAAGTCTAGTTTTTGGGTTGAAAAGAAAGAAAAGAGGAATGACGATAGGGTAGAAAAGCTTCTAGGTGGGTAGAACATCAAGAGCTAAGATTTGTATGCCCAAATTTTTCTCAGACTTAGATTGGTTTCACAACTGTCTTTAATAAAAAGCCTTTCCTTTGAACCGATTAAGCTTAATTCATTTTCCATTTGCAAAATCACACCAAATACTTTAATGAATGTGAAAGATATGTTCAATAGGATTGCAAGTCTTTACCAATAGTTAGAAGGCGAACTAGAGTGGGACATTGTGATAAGCTTCGAAAAAATATTTGTAAGCCCTTTGATTGATTTTTAGCACCATTGAAAAAATAACTAGAGTGAGGCATTTAAGGACTGTGGTTTGAATCCTTTGTTTATACTCTTTGGATCTGAATCCCACTTTCAAAACTCTCTTTCTTACTTGCTTACTTTGTTCTTGCTTGAGGACTAGCAAGAAGTAAGTTTGGGGAGTTGATATATTGTGTTTTTTTCAGATTTAAAGCTTCATTTCTATTAGTTTTTCATCAATTTGCATTCATGATTAGGTCCTTAGGTGCATATTTGCATTGTTTTTTGTCCCTTATAGGTTCATGGAGTGGATCATTGCGTTTTGGAGTCAAATGGAGCAAAAAGGATCTAAAATAAGGAGAATGGAGCAATGGAGATATAAAAGAGATGTAGGAGAGGTCAAAAAATCATGAGAAGAATGACCAAAGAAAGATGAAGGGAAAGAAGAGAAAGGAAGATTCAGAACCAGTCAAACTCGTCTCAAAGATCGACTCGGATAAATATCTTTAATTGAGATTTAGCTTCAAGCCTCTCATAAAAGTTATAGGAAGTTGAGTTATCTTTCCAATGGTGATTAGTTCAAGCGAATCCGAGCTACTATGCAAGAGTTATGGCGGTTGTAGTGGATGTAAGTCATTCTGGCGCTGAAAAGGGCAAGAAGTGAAGGAGGAGTTTTTCCAGATGCACTAAACGGGCAACTCCTTTTGGCCAAAGGGTGTTCATGGCTCTCCTTTGGCCAAAAAACTTCCGGCAAAGCACAACCGTAGCTTCCCTTCGGCCAAACGATGACCGAAGCACCCTATCCGAGTCCAATTCCATATGAGTTAAACGGCTTCCCGCATCGCCCAAAGAACGATCGTAGCTCCCCATTCACCACCACCTATGGCCAAAGCACAATCGAAGCCACTTGTCCACACTTGAATCCATTTTGCAACCCAGGTTTGACCCGGTTTGTCCTAGTTGACCCGGTTCCCTTCTTTTTCTCAATAAATACACTAAACCTATTAGAGAGACAGCTTATCTTTTGTTTAGCAATTTTAGGGTTATTAAGCTTGTTTATTCTAAGTTTGTTGGATCCTTTGTTTATTTTCAAGTTATTAATATTGATCTTTGTTTTATATCTTTTATTCTACAATCTCTAATTATGATTTCACAAAGATCAAACCTCTATCTTTGTGTGATCATAAGCATGAGTGAGTAGTCTTTTTAGAGTCTTTGGGTTTCGGTAGATTAGGATGATTTAGAGTTGGATTATAGAGTTTATGGTTATATTGCTTTAGATCCTTGCTTATTGGTTGCTAATGAAGCTAGATCAGCCTTGATCATGTTGATTCTAGACTTAAGGAATTTCATACCCATAATGTGTTTGATGAAATTCCTGAACCAAAACATTCAATTGCTTTCCATTTTTTACCTTTGAAAATTGTTGACTAGGGTGCTTAAAGGCTAGATAGACCTGATTGTAATGCTTATTTATCATTTAATTGCCTTTGGAAAAAGTTGATGATTGACTGATTAGTAAAGGGATTAATTGCATGGAAATGTGTTAGTCTTGTTATTGTTCTGTTGCCTAGGGATCATGCTTAGTTTAAGTTGTTTGATGCTCCATAATCCATCTCTTATTTCACTCCTAATCAATCACATTAATCCTGAAATTCTCCTTTAGTTATTGTTGAGTTGATTTTCTATTTTCTTCTTGGTTTAATTGTTTGAGCTTCTTATGATTTGTTTGTTTTTCTTAAAAGATTGTTCCAAAAACCATTCTCTTGTTTAAGATTAGATTAAGCAGCATTGTGCATTCCTAGTGTGTTGATATTGCAAACTGAGGTTCGATAATTTAATTGACAGAAATATACTGCATTAAAAGCTTGAGAAGATAATGGGTCGGTTCTTCGCATGGTCATTTAGAACCTGTTCATATAAAAGATTGAGATTGTTGATCGCTATAAGAACAAATAGGTGAACAATACGTCTTTTACCTTCATGATGTTGTCAAGAGTTAGACGTAACTCTTTTTCTCCATACACTGTATTGAATCCTACTAACTGATTAACGTTTACAAATGCATTTCAAGGGTACACAAAGTATCATCTTTTTCGACTTTCCATTTAAGAATTCTACCATCTTTTGTTGTCCATATGAAAGAAATTTATGTAAAGCCATTTTTGTTACTCTATTTCCAGTAATCACTCCCTGAAAAGAATATTTTTGTATGGTTATGTATACTTAGACTTATTAATCAGCAATAATATTGTGCAAGATTTAACTTCAAAGAGCCGTGTTATCTGTTGCTTGAGCATACCGGAAGATCTGTTGCAGGTTAGGCTGGACATCAGAGAGGAATCAAAGATTGAATTTGGATGCTTCTGTCATTGGTCCTGATCTAGTGTCTCTGGCCCGTTTGACATCTCTAGTGGCAGCTAATGTGCTATCACGAGTAACCAAAAGTCCAGTGTTAAATTTTATCTTTGTACATCACACTTCTTTGTGGGACGACATATGTGAGTTAGCTAAAACGGATGAGTATATAAAACGGGTGGGGCGCTTGGCAAGTTCGAGCCCTGAAGAACCATACTCTTGGCGGGACAGATTTTTATGCTACAAAAACTGGGTGGTGATTTCGCTTAATTCTCTGTTGGTGCTCCAACTCCTTCGTGAGCATCATCACACACCTATGGGTGGCCACTCAGAGGTATTGCAAACTTGAAAACGCATCACTCGACAGTTTTATTGGTCGGCTTTGCATCGCGGCTTGAAACAATACGCGGCGGAGTGTGAAGTATGTCAGCAAGCCAATTCCACTTCTCTCACTCCGACAGGGTTACTCCAACCATAACCAAATCCGGAAAAGGTGTGGGAGGAAATGTCAATGGACTTTGTTAATGGGATGCCACGCTCGGATCATCTACGACTATTATGGTTGTTCTCAACAGGCTGACCAAGACGGCTCACCTAGTTCCACTGTCACATCCATATATGGCTAAGAAGGTAGCTGCAAAGTTTGTGGAAGAAGCTGTGAAGATGCATGACCTGCCACGGTCAATCGCCATTGACCGAGACCCCATGTTTGTTAGCTTGTTTTGGCAAGAATTTTAGAAATTGGCCTAAACGAAGCTACGCATGTCGTCGGCATATCACCCTCAGTCGGATGGACAAACTGAGGTCGTAAACTGTTGCATTGAACAGTTCGTGTAGTGCTTTGTTCAAAACCAGCCTACACAATGGAGCTCACTTTTCTCGTGGGCTCAACTTTTGTGTAACACGACCTATCACTGTTCGACGGGATGAATCTGTTTTAAACTCTCTATGGTTGCACCCTACCAACGATTCCATCGTATGAAGTGGGTTCATCGACTTTTGCGGAGGTCGATGAGCAGCTTGCGTCTCGTGATAAGCTATTGGTAAAGCTCAAACACCAACTCCATAAGGCTAACAATAGGTCCAAGCAGCTTCTAGATACCAAGCGGAGGGAAATTCATTTTGAGTGTGGTAGTTGGGTCTACCTCTGTCTCCAACCTTACCGACAGCGTTCTTTCCTTCGCCGCTCATCTCAGAAGCTCGCACATAAGTTATATGGTCCATTTCATTTTGAAGAGCAAGTAGGGGCCGTGGCGTATCGGCTCAAGTTTCCGCTAGGGTCGCGAATTCACTCTGGTTTCACGTATCTCTTTTAAAGCCGCATGTTGGCATGACGGTACCGGCGCAAGGAGAGCTACCGCCACTATGGGGAAAGGCTACTTATACTTACAACCAGAGAGAGCGTTTCATCGTCAACAAGTACAGCTTGGGGGTAAGTCACATGTCGAACTGTTGATTAAATGGAAGGGTCTCACTAATGAAGATGCCACCTAGGAGAGTTAGCAACAACTGGCAGATAGCTTCCTGGACTAATCACCGAACCTTGAGGACAAGGTTAGTGTTAGAGGGGAGGGAATTGATGGGCACGACCATGACAAGCGGCATGTACCAGTTACGAGGCCTAATCCACGATACAATGATTAGGCGGTGGAGGAGCCTGGCTGACTTGGTGTTTTGTGTTTTGGTTTTTAAGTTGTTTTAGATAATTCTCGTTGTTGTATTGGAGTTATCTCTTGTTGTTTTCCTTATCTTTTTGGGACTCAATAGCCCACTTCCATATAAAAGTAAAAAAAAAAATAGAAAAGTGGTAGTTTAAACTACCCATTAAAACACTTTTGTGTCTTGTGTTCTTGAAACTCTTATTGGGACTACCTATCAGCTTTGTAAAATATTTGCACCAAAAGGGAACCAAATGCTAAGAAACAGCCATTGAGAGTCTCAAAAATCAAGTTACACAGATAATGGTTTGTATCCGTGAATTGTTTACCAATCCAACTTTAACCATCAAAACACAAACTAAACTGTAATTAAACCGATTACAACTAAACTGAATTTAATTTTCAGGTTCTTCAAAAGCTTTACAACTCTTCAACAAAATTTAATAATGTGTTCAATGAAGATAATTTTTTTTCTTATGAACATAGAAGAAGATTATATATTTATTAATATTTTATAGCTTATTTATATTTGATGCAAAATGAGTAAAGTTGTAAGCCATAAGTTATTAATATCATAAATAAAGAGATAATTAATATTTATAATTAATCACTTTTATGAGTAAGCTCAAATGAAACTTAAATTTTAAATTGAATGGTCGTTTTAACCTTCATTTATAACAAAAACGTTGATTAACTCATAGGTAACATAAGTGAAATTGTATATAAACATACTATTATCCACTAAGAATTACCCACAACGAAAACTTAAACCATTGGCAAAATTTTCAAAATTTTAAATTAAACCGGTTTCACTCCAATTCCCGACATACACACAAATCTTCTATTTTTTTCGGGACACGGGCGTTACAGTGTTCAATAAAGATGTTTTCTTTTCTTTTGAACATAAAAGAAGATGATATCTTTATTAGAATTTATATCATATTTGATACAAAATGAGTAAAGTTGTAAGCCATAAGTTATTTGTATCATAAATAAGAAGATAATTAATATTTATAATAAATCATTTTTATGAATACGTTTAAATGAAACTAACAATTTAAATTGAGTAGTCGTTTTAACCTTCATTTATAAAAAAAATGTTGATTAACTCGTTTGTAACATAAGTAAAATCGTATATAAACATACTATTATCCACTAAGAATTACCCACAACGAAAACTTAAACCATTGGCAAAAGAAATTCAATTTTTTTTTTTTTTGAAATAGTATTGAACTCTCTAAAATAGAATGAAGACAATTGTCATTGTTTTAACTCTTCTATTTCTTGTTTTATCATGTAAGTTTAACCTTTGTTAGTGACGATACTATGTAGATTTTTTTAATTCTCTTGAAATATTAATTTTATAAAATAATATATATTTTATAAATAATATAGGTGCGCCAAATATCAAGGCAAAAGCTTATTTGGAAGAGAACACTCATTCTTTCAATTCAGCAACAAACCCTCAAATTAACTTTAAAATAGATGAACTTCCACCAGATGAACATCTTGGAGTTTCGGCAGCTAAAAACATACTTGGTTTCTGTCAAAAATGTGCACATCATTGTTTGAGAAGAAAACGGATTATTGGTGAATGTAGAAGATTTGTTTGTCATTGCTCCAGACAAGAAATTGGTGTTGGATTGTAAGATTTTTTTCTAAATACCTACATATAAAATAAAGCAAAAGTAAAATTTTTGGTCAAAATTATCTCTTTTTATTAATTTTATACTACATATTATTTTAATCAACCAAATGTTATATCATCTTTTTTTTGGAAAGTGGTAAGTAACTTTAATAAATCATAACTTGTTATTGCGTGAATATGATATGGAAAGTTGCAGGACATCCATTTCATGTTATGCAATTTGTGCAGATCTTACCAAAACAGTCAAGAAAAGCCTAAAACTCTTAAGAACACACTTTCAAACTTTTCTCCTTTTTCTCAAACTCTCGGGAACGGCAAACTCTGAAACTCCACGACCTAGGCCGATTTTTCCTCTTAAATAACTTGGTTTTCTTTAAACTAAACCGAACCAAAACGACAATTAAAACAATTTGGTCAAATCGGAGATTAGTGGTGTCGAACGACACCTCGCGGATGTTACAATTCTCCTCCACCAACAAAGATTCATCCTCAAATCTCGCAGCACCGTCCGTCCGTCAAGGACCTCTGTGCCACCGTCAACACGGTCCGCACGTCCTCCGACCAGACTGAACACCGTCAGCCAAGGTTTCATTTGCAACTTTCGCAACAGCCCGAACACCTTCGACTGAACCCTCGAGGTCTTCCTCTAGCCAATATACTCACATCCTAGACGTTATTTGCTCACAACTCAGTGCTTCCCCCGTCCGCGGTCGCAACCAACGAATCATACCAGCTCGTTATCAGGCTAACCGCCTTAAGCTACGACATCCAGGAAGTCACTCTCATCCACTCCCCCTGCTCTCAGGTTGCAGCCCTCGAGACATAATGGCTCACTGCCGAGCCGCGGCTCACAAAAGCGCGCTCACTGATCATCATCCAAAATAAACATACCACTCCCACTCTCTGGCCACAAAGTCCATCGAGCTATTGGTATCCCACAAGGCCTTGAGCAAACAAGTATGATGCCATCATCGAGTATCTCCCGGTTAGATCTACCTCAATAATTTTCATTTCTAGAAACTTCCATTTTTGAAAAACTTCTATTTTTAGAAACTTTCCACTATTAGCATTGCACTTCACGGAAACGCATATCCCCAACACCACCTCATCTTGGTACTTAGTCGCACAACCAACCACCCCTAAGCGACCAAGTATCAAGAGATATGGGCTGGAATACTCCATTCTCGCTCCAGCCATGGACTACAACTAGGACCAGGCTAGACAAGCTCAATTCGCGGTCTGTTTCTTGAACCACTTCTTGAACCTTGCCTTCATCCTCGCCTCTGGCTCCCAAGTCTGTTCCTCTACTCCATCACTCTCATAGGAATCTCATCAAAAGAATCTTTTCCCATTGAAGTTCCTTGACTCTCCTCTCGAGCAGCCTCAACGGACTCGCCTCCAAAGTCATGTGGGGCTGAAGATCCTCAGGAATCTTAGCCAACAACTGATCATCCTCTTGGAGACACTTCCTCAGTATCGACAAATGAAACACTTTGTGGAACGCACGCATGACCTCATGCAACTCAAGCTTGTATGTCACTAGTCCCACTTGCTCAACTACTATGAACGGACCCATGTACCTCGGACTCAAATTAGTCTCTGTCCAAATCACCACATGATCTGTCCTTGTGTTTTGTCCTCACTCACACAGTTCCGACAGTCACTTCTCGGAAGGTCACCCATCCTGAGACTACTCCAGCTCAAGCATGCTTAACTCTGGAGTTCTCTCAGGACCTTTGACCGAAAAGATTAGTGAACTTTGGTGATATTGGTGGCCAAATCAATTCTTTTAAACCTCTCTGAAAGTCTCTGAAACCAGGGTGTCATAGTTCCAGACGTGTTTTTAGGAATATATATATATATAGGATTTTTAGGTTATTATTTAGACCTAAGCTTTATTTTTCCCTGAAACTTTTGAGAGGGAGATATTTAGAGAGATTTTGGAGAGAAGAATCAAGATCCTTCATAGAAGATTTAGAACTTCTTTACTTCTTATTTTAATTTCTTAATGCAATTTATTCAGAATATGATTTGTCTTTCATTGATTATGTATGAGTAGATCTGCTTGTTAGGTTTAGAGTTTCTCATTAGGGATTTCATGGATTGTTATATTGATTGATTGTTTAGATTCATTATCTTACGACCTCTCTCCCCTTTCATCTCTATCATCATGACAACCCTCCACCGTCGTGAAGATAAGACAAAAGGCGTAGAGTATTTTTAAAGGGAACGATAGAGTTTTCCTTGGTTTAATTCGATTAAACAAGAATTAGCTAAACCAAGAATTAATTAAACCAGTCCTCATTTAATTAATAACTCGACCAACTTAATAAACCAACTAAAATTAAACCGGTTTCACTCCAATTCCCGACATACACACAAATCTTCTATTTTTTTCGGGACACGGGCGTTACAGTGTTCAATAAAGACGTTTTCTTTTCTTTTGAACATAAAAGAAGATGATATCTTTATTAGAATTTATATCATATTTGATACAAAATGAGTAAAGTTGTAAGCCATAAGTTATTTGTATCATAAATAAGAAGATAATTAATATTTATAATAAATCACTTTTATGAATACGTTTAAATGAAACTAACAATTTAAATTGAGTAGTCGTTTTAACCTTCATTTATAAAAAAACGTTGATTAACTCGTTTGTAACATAAGTAAAATCGTATATAAACATACTATTATCCACTAAGAATTACCCACAACGAAAACTTAAACCATTGGCAAAAGAAATTCATTTTTTTTTTTTTTGAAATAGTATTGAACTCTCTAAAATAGAATGAAGACAATTGTCATTGTTTTAACTCTTCTATTTCTTGTTTTATCATGTAAATTTAACCTTTGTTAGTAACGATACTATGTAGATTTTTTTAATTCTCTTGAAATATTAATTTTATAAAATAATATATATTTTATAAATAATATAGGTGCGCCAAATATCAAGGCAAAAGCTTATTTGGAAGAGAACACTCATTCTTTCAATTCAGCAACAAACCCTCAAATTAACTTTAAAATAGATGAACTTCCACCAGATGAACATCTTGGAGTTTCCGCAGCTAAAAACATACTTGGTTTCTGTCAAGAATGTGCACATCATTGTTTGAGAAGAAAACGGATTATTGGTGAATGTAGAAGATTTGTTTGTCATTGCTCCAGACAAGAAATTGGTGTTGGATTGTAAGATTTTTTTCTAAATACCTACATATAAAATAAATTTTATATAGCAAAAGTAAAACTTTTGGTCAAAATTATCTCTTTTTATTAATTTTATACTACATATTATTTTAATCAACCAAATGTTATATCATCTTTTTTTTGGAAAGTGGTAAGTAACTTTAATAAATCATAAGTTGTTATTGCGTGAATATGATATCATGGAAAGTTGCAGGACATCCATTTCATGTTATCCACAAATTGCAGATCTCACCAAAACAGTCAAGAAAAGCCTAAAAACTCTTAAGAACACACTCTCAAACTTTTCTCCTTTTTTTCAAACTCTCGGGAACGACAAACTCTGAAACTCCACGACCTAGGCCGATTTTTCCTCTTAAATAACTTGGTTTTCTTTAAACTAAACCGAACCAAAACGACAATTAAAACAATTTGGTCAAATCGGAGATTAGTGGTGTCGAACGACACCTCGCGGATGTTACAATTCTCCTCCACCAACAAAGATTCATCCTCAAATCTCGCAGCACCGTCCGTCCGTCAAGGACCTCTGTGCCACCGTCAACATGGCCCGCACGTCCTCCGACCAGACTGAACACCGTCAGCCAAAGTTTCATGTGCAACTTTCGCAACAGCCCAAACACCTTCGACTGAACCCTCGAGGTCTTCCTCTAGCCAATATACTCACATCCTAGACGTTATTTGCTCACAACTCAGTGCTTCCCCCGTCCGCGGTCGCAACCAACGAATCATACCGGCTCGTTATCAGGCTAACCGCCTTAAGCTACGACATCCAGGAAGTCACTCTCATCCACTCCCCCTGCTCTCAGGTTGCAGCCCTCGAGACATAATGGCTCACTGCCGAGCCGCGGCTCACAAAAGCGCGCTCACTGATCATCATCCAAAACAAACATACCACTCCCACTCTCTGGCCACAAAGTCCATCGAGCTATTGGTATCCCACAAGGCCTTGAGCAAACAAGTATGATGCCATCATCGAGTATCTCCCGGCTAGATCTACCTCAATAATTTCCATTTCTAGAAACTTCCATTTCTGAAAAACTTCTATTTTTAGAAACTTTCCACTATTAGCATTGCACTTCACGGAAACGCATATCCCCAACACCACCTCATCTTGGTACTTAGTCGCACAACCAACCACCCCTAAGCGACCAAGTATCAAGAGATATGGGCTGGAATACTCCATTCTCGCTCCAGCCATGGACTACAACTAGGACCAGGCTAGACAAGCTCAATTCGCGGTCTGTTTCTCGAACCACTTCTTGAACCTTGCCTTCATCCTCGCCTCTGGCTCCCAAGTCTGTTCCTCTACTCCATCACTCTCATAGGAATCTCATCAAAAGAATCTTTTCCCATTGAAGTTCCTTGACTCTCCTCTCGAGCAGCCTCAACGGACTCGCCTCCAAAATCATGTGGGGCTGAAGATCCTCAGGAATCTTAGCCAACAACTGATCATCCTCTTGGAGACACTTCCTCAGTATCGACAAATGAAACACTTTGTGGAACGCACGCATGACCACATGCAACTCAAGCTTGTATGTCACTAGTCCCACTTGCTCAACTACTATGAACGGACCCATGTACCTCGGACTCAAATTAGTCTCTGTCCAAATCACCACATGATCTGTCCTTGTGTTTTGTCCTCACTCACACAGTTCCGACAGTCACTTCTCGGAAGGTCACCCATCCTGAGACTACTCCAGCTCAAGCACGCTTAACTCTGGAGTTCTCTCAGGACCTTTGACCGAAAAGATTAGTGAACTTTGGTGATATTGGTGGCCAAATCTATTCTTTTAAACCTCTCTGAAAGTCTCTGAAACCGGGGTGTCATAGTTCCCGACGTGTTTTTAGGAATATATATATATATATATATATATATATATATATATAGGATTTTTAGGTTATTATTTAGACCTAAGCTTTATTTTTCCCTGAAACTTTTGAGAGGGAGATATTTAGAGAGATTTTGGAGAGAAGAATCAAGATCCTTCATAGAAGATTTAGAACTTCTTTACTTCTTATTTTAATTTCTTAATGCAATTTATTCAGAATATGATTTGTCTTTCATTGATTATGTCTGAGTAGATCTGCTTGTTAGGTTTAGAGTTTCTCATTAGGGATTTCATGGATTGTTATATTGATTGATTGTTTAGATTCATTATCTTACGACCTCTCTCCCCTTTCATCTCTATCATCATGACAACCCTCCACCGTCGTGAAGATAAGACAAAAGGCGTAGAGTATTTTTAAAGGGAACGATAGAGTTTTCCTTGGTTTAATTCGATTAAACAAGAATTAGCTAAACCAAGAATTAATTAAACCAGTCCTCATTTAATTAATAACTCGACCAACTTAATAAACCAACTAAAATTAAACCGGTTTCACTCCAATTCCCGACATACACACAAATCTTCTATTTTTTTTCGGGACACGGGCGTTACAGTGTTCAATAAAGACGTTTTCTTTTCTTTTGAACATAAAAGAAGATGATATCTTTATTAGAATTTATATCATATTTGATACAAAATGAGTAAAGTTGTAAGCCATAAGTTATTTGTATCATAAATAAGAAGATAATTAATATTTATAATAAATCACTTTTATGAATACGTTTAAATGAAACTAACAATTTAAATTGAGTAGTCGTTTTAACCTTCATTTATAAAAAAAACGTTGATTAACTCGTTTGTAACATAAGTAAAATCGTATATAAACATACTATTATCCACTAAGAATTACCCACAACGAAAACTTAAACCATTGGCAAAAGAAATTCAATTTTTTTTTTTTTGAAATAGTATTGAACTCTCTAAAATAGAATGAAGACAATTGTCATTGTTTTAACTCTTCTATTTCTTGTTTTATCATGTAAGTTTAACCTTTGTTAGTGACGATACTATGTAGATTTTTTTAATTCTCTTGAAATATTAATTTTATAAAATAATATATATTTTATAAATAATATAAGTGCGCCAAATATCAAGGCAAAAGCTTATTTGGAAGAGAACACTCATTCTTTCAATTCAGCAACAAGCCCTCAAATTAACTTTAAAATAGATGAACTTCTACCAGATGAACATCTTGGAGTTTCAGCAGCTAAAAACATAATTGGTTTCTGTCAAGAATGTGCACATCATTGTTTTTGAGAAGAAAACGAATTATTGATGAATGTCAAAGATTTGGTTGTCATTGCTCCAGACAAAAAATTGGTGTTGGATTGTAAGATTTTTTTTCCAAATACTTATATATAAAATAAAACAAAAGTAAAATTTTTGGTCAAAATTATCTCTTCTTATTCATCTTATACTACATATTATTTTAATCAACCAAATGTTATATCCTTTTTTTGTTTTTGGAAAGTGGTAAGTATTAATAAATAGTTATAATGACCAGAAATTTTGATAAAATTAGAAAAAATTGTTGATGGAATTCTAGTTTCAATTTTTTCGTTAAATCGTTACTACTTCATATCAATTCCTTTCTCACAATTTCGGGAGACTAGATTATCATGTGCAGTTGATTAGTAATATATACAAATAATTATGCACCATATCGTAACGGCCTAAGTAAGTAATCAATTTTTTACAAGTACGCAGAAGTAATGAAGTGAAATTTTTATTGTTGAAGCAGTTTTGGAACAAACTTAGTTTTTTTTTTTTTTTTTGGTCAAAGAACAAACTTAGATGTTGATTGGTTCTCCCGCTACCTCCCACAAACGATGTGTTTGCGGGTGGTAACGGTTGATAGTGTTTGGTACTAATCACACAAATCACTCTCAATCACTCCAAATCGCTTCCAACCGCTTCAAACCACTGAATTCCAAAAGCTGTTTCCCGCAAGCATTTGCGGTTGCGGGTGATTGTGTTTGGATTTTTTTTTTTTAATCTAAACTTGAAACAAATCAATGATAATGAAATATTATATATATATATATATATATATATATCTTTTACCTAACTATTTTATTCATTAAGGATGAGAGAAAATGAAGTACGGATACAATTGAAAAATATTAAAAAATAAAAAAATTAGAAGAAAATAAGATTTCAATTAATAATAACCCGGAAAACTTGATGTAAATTTAATGGCACATGGCACGTAAGTTCAAAATAATTTAAATAAATATAACATTTCATCAGATATTTAAGAAAATAAGATTATTTGTGAAAAATATAAAAACAAATCACGAGTGACTCTTCTCAACTCTCGTTTGATCATTACTACCGATACAAATACTGCCCCACATAACTTATTGAGTGTGTGAGATTTAAGAAAGAAGATCTACGATCTAAAACATATGTTTTGTCATTTATCAAATTACTTGATTAAAGTTTTGTAAAAAACCAAATGCATAAAGTAATAAGTATTTCAATATGAAATTTATTTGTTTTTTTAATTATTATTTTAGTATTTTTAATAAATTTTAATTATAAATTAAGTTTAATAAAAAATTTGGTATTTTTCAACATATATATAATTATATATTATATTTATTATGTTTTAACCGCTATTACACGCGGTGGTCAACCAGTCGTAAACTCCCGCAAACGCACCCATTTTAAAACGGTAAACCAGTACGCTTAATAACGCTTGAAACCACAACCACCCGCTTCCGCAATCTCCCGTAACCGCAACCGCAAACACTGCGGTTGAACCAGTCAGGCCCTTAGTTAAGAAATTGATTTCATCCTTAGAAATTTTCACCTTTTTCTTCTCCTCTCCAAACATCTTTTGTCTATCGTCGTCTTCACAATCTTCCTCATTCCTAACTTTAATATTGGCGATGGCTTCATAGATGTCCTTAACCATATCAACAATGACACCTTCCACGCCCATAAGATATTGCAAGTAAGTCACCTCAACAACATTGCTGAAAATAATAAAAGGTCGGTTGTCTCAAAGGAAAAAAAAAATAGAGGAGGCGGGCGAGAAAGGATACCATAACGATATGAAACTGATGAGAGGATTTTACTTGAGCTGGCCATAAGATAGAAGAGAAAGTCTTGAATCTCTGACTCGTGTGATTGCGTTAATATGGCCTTAACCTCAGGCACAATCCCTTGCAAACCGCTGTCTTTGCAAAGCTTGATGGCCTCGTCTAATGAGTTTCTTCTCACGTCCTTATAGATTTTCACATCCTCCATTTGTTAAGAAGAATACCTAAGAACATAAACAGACATTTCTAAGTACACAAACTTTGTTATAACTGAAAATGGGAACCAAAGTAGCAATTTTACTGGATAACTCGTCTGCAAATTCCTAATGAGTCGAGCCGCATCAGGATGAAAGCTCGAGAAGATAATGGGTCGGTCCTTTGCATGGTCATTTAGAACCTGTTCATTTAAAAGATTGAGATTGTTAATCGCCATAAGAACAGATATATGTGAGTTTCTCTTTCCTTTCATTGGTGTTTACTCCAATATTGATATCTGATCAATACTTTTAAAAGCCAACAATATGTAAAAGACGTATTGTTCACATATATGCGTACACTTTTTTTTTTCACACTTACAATTTACAAAACAATTTGATTGAAAAAAAACTAAATTGTGGTTTCGAGATAAGTTAACTTGACGATAAGAAAATTTATACAAGACTTGATATCCACTATTTATTTTAGCAAAAAAAAAAAAAAAAAAAAATACACATACAGATAACGGTCTTGCCAATTAAGGCGGTGAAACCGTGGTAGGACTAAACCTTTAAGCATTGAATAGAGACACTAATAATGCTGAATTCAAAGAACGTTTTTCTAAAAATTATATTATACACTAATCACAATTCTTTTTATTAATTTGCGCTTTTTACAAAAAAAAAAATACTTTTCGCGGTTTTCAAAATAATATTTTACTCATGGACAACAGTTATTTGTTTAATTATCTACTTCACAGCATTTTTTTGAATAACACATTAACAAAACAAATTCTTTTAATATTTAATAAAAAAAGCTAAATAATCAACACATTTTTATATAAATGACTTTTTTTAATTTAAAATATTAAATCCGTTGTTACAATTGTGACCTTTAATCTCATAATCAGAGCAAATACTTGAAAGGAGTTTCTTTCGATTACGACTGACATGACTGACCCTAAGTTTCTTTCGATGGTGCTAATTTGGGTACAAAACCTTGTGATTTCGAGAGAAGTTGTAATGTTTTCTAGGTTAATGCAAAGTTAATGTTGAGCCTAGGAAAACGAAAAAAAACATGCTCTTTCTTGACAGTTTTGCCACCACGTGTTCTTTTCCAATAGAAACAAAAATTATCAGATTCTACGGGTAAAAAAGGACAAACCTGGACATCAAACTCAATAAAGTCAATGGGGAAATCTGCAGCAACGTTAAAAGAAAGAATAGAATACTACTCTTTGATAAATTTCATTTTCTCGTCAGGAGATTGAAGCATGTTCATCTCAAATCCTCTGTGACTCATCAAAACAAATTTAGGGAAAACAAATGCCTCTTGCTTCTTATCATCTTCAACAACACCTTTAAAATCAACACAGAAAAAAAAGAAAAAGGAAAAACCCAATTCATATAAGCAATAAGAACTCCAAAAAAAAAAAAAGTAATTATTTGAGACCATGAGATTCTCAGCGAGTCATACACAGTGAAAGAAAATTATCTATTGATCTGAGGCTTCTAAGATAACATTGTTGGCTTTTAAAAGTATTCATTGTAATAACCTATAAACTTCAATTCTGTTAGCCAAAAAAAAAAAAAATGACTCAAGTTTTCCAAGAAGCAGCCATGGCCATGATATCCATGATATCTAGCAACACCCACCGCCAAAGCAAAATCGATTTTACGATGAGAAGTATTAACATTATTGGCCTTGTAAAATAGTAAGCTGGTGTCACCAAAAAGGGGCTAATTATTGGGCTCGCAGTCTCAGTATCTCCTTTGCTGTTCTTAACCTGAAGTATGGCATGTCCTTCTGCAAAAGATAGAGGTAAGACAAAGCATTTTTTCTATCAGTCTACACATGTTTCTCATGTCTCATCTGCTCTAAAAGGAATGCTAATCAATCGTGCTACTTCAAGTTTGACCCAGATAAGATATGTTGACTGAATATTTCTCTCGATTCAAATGTAGCATTGATATGGATCCAGAAACAAATGCAGACCCTGATGTCTTTTATTACCTGGCTAAATTGTAGCCTCAGTCCTCTACTGTAAAAATCTATGTATTTAAGCATAAACATCCCACAGTCGTACCTTGGAAATTGCAAAAGAGGAGTGTCAGCCTAAATAACATAAAGTGACATATAACAGGGCGGTTGCATTTAGTTGCGGTTGATCATAAATAACAAGGACCCAAAGAAGCTTGTAACTGAGTATCATAATACAAATTGAAGAAGATGGTATCACAGAAGTTATCTAGGTAGCAAACTATGAGACACATTTGGTTTCTTTTATTGTGAACGCTTTCGTAAGATTGTCCTTTGTAGAACATGTATTATTGTTTATCTGAAAACAACTCATATCACGATATAAACCGCATCTACCTCTGACTCACATAGCCAAAGGAGGGTTTGCTAATAGTTAAGATAAATTCCCGTCCACTTGATCAAAAACATAGCAAAAAGGGAGTTACGTACCCATTCTGTTGCCGGGGAAGGTCTTTAACGTATTCAATGTCCCATGAACTAACGTCAATATTTTGTCCACTCTTGTCCTTTACTTCATCCACCAAGTACTTTGCCTAAAACAAATACATGTTCCATAATCATAAAGTTGCATCTCCAAAACGCAAATGAGCAGAATTTTGTAATAAAAAAACTATACCAAATCATTCAAAACTGTAGGATTAACTCCAGTTAATGAATCAAGATATTGGAACTTGCATTCCCTTTTGTTAATTACCGCCAGAGTCCAATGTAGACATCCGTGGATTGGAACAAAAATCTGCACAGGTTTATCATCAAACAAAATCAGATTATTATATTCGTAGAGTTTACAAAAGGATACCAAAAATTTATGTTCTGAAAAAAGCTCACTATGTCACAATCAATAAGATCATATCCCAGCTTTCTCTTGGTAGTCCATCTCCTGACAGCTTGGTAATTGTAACAGGACCCGCTTACTAGCTGAACAAATGTAATTAGAGAGAAAATACATAAGCCTGTGAACATTCATAAACATTTATAATCGACACAAGCATTCATAGGACACAAGCCTGAGGTAAAAGAATTTGATAGTTGCAGCAAAATAAAATACATTGAAATTGGAGAAAAAACTGAAATTTAGCACTAAACATATCTATCGAAGCAAGTCCTGGCACAATGAATGATCGGACACGAGAAAACATAGACCTGAATGTTTAGAAGCATGAGGACTAAAACAGAAAGCAAACCTTAATGTAGAAAAAGGTATTGAAAAAATGACACTTGAAGTACTTTTGGGGATCCCTAGCTTCTCTCTCTTTAAGCAATTCAAGATAGAGATTGATAACCTATAAAACAGACAGCATACAACAATGCAAAAACAGAGAAAAGCAACATAAAGGAGTTCAAAACACAAAATACAAATTAAAAAAAAAAAAAAAAAAAAGGATGTGGATTTAGAGCGGTTAACGATCATACCAAAGAAGTACCTCGTCGTTAAGCCATCTAGTCGGCATTAGACACTGTAAAGTTTCTCCACAGATATCAATATTGGAGTTTCTATGCGAAACCAAGAGCTTCATTCTAAAACAACAACAACAACAACAAAACTAGTTAAAATTCCTAAAATAAGTCAATCACATGACATGCTAGAGCTTCCCAAAGAAAATTACCTATTTCTCCCAGAGAAGGCAGTTTTGACTTCAGCTAACTCCTCCTCTTTGAGCGGTATAAAAGGTTCCTAACAAATCAATAAAACACACACATGAGTTCAAGCTCCTAAACAATGAGCTTCGTCAACAAAACTCGTCATGGTGTACAAGAAGCTCATAACTCAAAAGAACTCTGATTCGTACAAGCAATATAAAACTATATAATCAAACAACCATAAGCAGCAAGAAAGAAGGGTATACATAAATATTACCTCAATGGAGCGGAGCAATGATGCTTTCAAGTTGTTGTAACAATTCCTAACACCCCAAGTAGAAGAGTCTTTTTCAACCAAAATTTTGCAATCATCTCGATCAAATCTCAATGCGGCTTTACTGCGACCAAATAAATTGCTTGCTTCGCGATTAATCTCTTCATTATTGCCACAACAATCTCTTGGTTTTGGTTTCCTTTTAGAAACTGAAGCACGAACTAATAACTTGAATCTAAGGGATCCTCTGCAACGGGTGTGATATTCTCGTCCGATGGAGACTTTTCTCGCCGCCGAATGTCTCGAGATTGTACTACTATCATTATTACAAGACGAAACTGGCTTGTCCGAGGATCGGCGTTTGCGTTTCTCCACAGCCTGCAAATTGGTGTTTTTGCGATTGGTCGCTACAGCAGCCATCATCGGAGATCGAATCCGGGAAGAAGAAAATAAACAGCACAGAGTTGAAGACAGATTAAAACTTTAGGGTTAGCTCGCCTCTTCTACTTCAGCCATTTTTGAATTTCATAGTATTATTATTATTCATGTTGTTTGAGTGAAACGAAGCAATTTTTTACCCATTTCTCTCATCTGATCGGAAAGAGAGAGTCCGAGTATAATTTGTGTGAGCTTTTCTATTAGGGTTAGGCAAACCGAAGCCAAAAATCTCGAATCTGAACCGAACTACTATAAGATAACCGGAATTAAATTTTATGAAAATTTTGGCTTCACAACATCATTCAAATGGGCTAATATAGCCTCAACTCAATATAACTGAACCTTTTTAGATTTTCCAATTGTTACCGCTTTAGATCAGAAGGTACAAAAGTGGTTAAATCGTGAACAAGGGAGTCA
Organism: Camelina sativa; assembly: GCF_030686135.1. Taxonomy (NCBI): domain Eukaryota; kingdom Viridiplantae; phylum Streptophyta; class Magnoliopsida; order Brassicales; family Brassicaceae; genus Camelina; species Camelina sativa. The sequence goes on from NC_141890.1 coordinate 36,563,991, forward strand.
AGTGAAGATTACTGTACCTTCTATGTGATCTGAGTCTGAGACGATTCTTTGTTCTGTTTCAATTGATCACGACCTTTAATTTCTAGATATCATGTAAAAAAGAATGCAGAGAAGACACAGATACTAAATAAACATATTGATGAATCCTGTTACAACAACAAACCGATAGTAGAAGTATAGCATTTACCAAATAGGACTTATGTGCACTAAGTAGAGTCAATAAGACCATGTGAATAAGACCATTTATCTATAGATTTTATTTGATAACTAAGGAACTATCAATAGCTACACTTCTTTGACGAATGAACTTATTACTTTGTTACCGGAAGAACGATAATACTGTCTTTGAAAGACAAGAAGGAACAGAGACTGTAGGATCACAGTTTAGCAAAACGAGGTTTTCTTTTCTTCATCTGAGCAGAAACAGCTTCATTGAGGTCGTCTGATATAAGCATAGCCGAGTTCCAAGTTGCTACGTAGTCTAGACCTTGTTCTACACTCACCTCTCTGCTTCTTAATAACACTGCCTTTGTCCCTGTCACAGCTAGTGGAGACTTGGCTGCTATTCCTGAAAATATCGATACACAAATTCTCATAACTTCAAATACCAATCATCTCAGAATCAAACATAGAATCAGCAGCTTTAAGCAACTTAGTGGATCAAAAAAAAATGAACAAAATTGCAAGAATGATTAGATACAAAAACTTAATTATCTCATTCCCTAAATCATCTCAGAATCAAATTCGAACACAATTGAGCATTGGGATCAGCAGATTTAAGCAACAAATTGAACCAAAACTGTATAAAATTGCAAGAAAACATGATTCTCATTCACTAAATCATCTCAGAATCAAATTTGAAACAAATCGACGATTCAGCAGATTTAAGCATTTAATCCGGAGAAAATTAGATTAATTACCTTCAGCGATAAGATCCGATTTAGATCCAAAAACCCGAGAAACCAAACCAAGCTCCTGCGCTTCACCACCTGAGAATCTCCGAGCCGTTAACGCCAATTCCATGGCGTTCGCATACCCAACGATACTCGGCAACCTCTGAAGCGTGCCAAGATCCGCGACAATCGCTAGATCAACCTCCTTAATCGAGAAAAAAGCATCCTCAGAGCAATACCTAATATCACAAGCCGTAACGAGATCAACGCCACCTCCGATACACGCGCCGTGTATAGCGGCGATCACAGGTTTCCGGCAGAGCTCGACGGCCGTGATCGCAGCTTGCATCGACTTGATCTTACGGCGTAGGAGCTCGCTCGAGCGTCCTCTATCGTTTTTACCTGACGAGGATTGGGCCTTGATTAAAGAGAGGGAACTGAGGTCGATGCCGGAGCAGAAGTGTTTCCCGGCGCCGGAAATGATGATGACGGAGACATCTGGGTTTTGGTCGAGAGATGAGAGAGCTTTGGGGAACTCGACGAAGAAATCGAGGGATAAGGCGTTGAGCTGTGATGGTCTGTTGAGGATGAGGTGAAATACAGAGGAATCAGTGTTCTTGCGTTCGATTTCTAGGGTTCTGTATGACTCCATAGCTTCAATTTTTGAAATTAAAGTGATGGTGATGATAACTTGATAAGGTGAAGACTGAAGAGATAGAGCTTATACCAAGGTTTGAAATGAAGCTTTCGAATCACAAAGGGCACAAATGTACTTTGACCGGGATCATCCTTTTCAAATCAGTATCTTGGTGTTCAGTTTAATATTCCTTCGTTGATCTTATGTGGCTCATCTCTAGTTGATTTAAAGGGTTTTTTTCCTTAATCGTAGTGTATCTTGTTCTCTTCGTCTTACTAGTGAAGTTTGATAGTAATTGTATTTGTGTTTCTGGTATTGGTGGAGTTCTTGCTTTCTTCCTTGTGGATTTGCTATTGTTTTGATATTGGTGTAGGTCTATCATGTTTTTTTGGTGCTTGATGAAAGTTTTTCATTCTTTTTTTTTTCAACAACAACATAAGATTAAGTCAAACCTATGTTTTAAAAATCGCTAGGCGTTAGTCGGGCGGTGAGGGAGGGCCTAGCGATTAATCGGCAAATCGGATTTAAATTGGGGATTAATCGTAGACTAGTTTTAGGGGTTTTATCCATATATAAGTATAATATATTAAGGGAAAATGACACCCACACCCACTTTCTCCTAAAGTATTGTCACAAAAACCCACTTTCCACTCATGGTATACTTTCCCAAGTTTTTTCCTTATGTGTCCACTTTCTTTTTACATTTTTGCCCTTACTAACAACTTACCTCTCTTTCTCTCCTTCTTTTCTCTCTTTTTCTCTTCTTTTTTGTTGTTAACACTTTAACAAAGTAAAATATATTTATTTGTTATCATAAAACAAATTTTCTATTTATTTATATAAAATATGTTATGATTATATATTTTTTACATTTTAAGATACATATTGCTATATTTTTTATGAATTTTTAGATTATACAGTATCCATCAGTCGTTGAACATTTGTTCAATTATAAGTGGATAATCAATTGCAGTATTGTTAATAGATAGTTACTTGTGTTTATTCATACAAAATATACATACATAAATTTGGTTAGATCTTTATCCATAGCATATTATCCATAACACAACATAGACCAAATAAGTACAAAACCCTTTAATTCTAAATTTTAAATCCTAGAACATAAACCCTTGAACCTAAAACCAAAACTATTCACTTTAAAAAAAAAAACAAAGTTTAGTGGATAGAAAAACTGTGGATAGGTCTCCATGGATTTACAAAGCATATCTAGACATTAAGCTGAAGAATAGCAGTTGAATGGTGGCTATGGATGTGATCATGTGGATATTTTTTTGTGGATACCAATGTAGACAGACCAAAGAATCATCATACAACATCCACACAATTAAATCCATAGACACCATGAGCTCCTTGCTTCATATTTTGTGTTGGTCCAGAAACATATACACTCATAAGTGGTTAATAAACAAAATAAAAATTAACAACATTGATTTATTTAGAATATTGAATATCAATCATGTGGATTAGTAGTTATGGATACTTATCTTATAATATCTTGCTCATTCTTTACATGAGCAGAAATTTGTCCAAGATAAATTAGGCACATAGATTTCTTTTAGCTAAATGTATTTGTACTATTTTTCAGCTAGAAGGATTTCTTTTAGGGTTTAGGGTTTAGGGTTTAAGGTTTAGGGTTTAGGGTTTAGGGTTTAGGGTTTAGGGTTTAGGGTTTAGGGTTTAGGGTTTATACCCTAAATATTAAATCCTAACACCACATAGACACTAAATCCATATAAGCCCAAAAACGTAAACCTTATACCCTAAATCTTAAATCCTAAACCCTAAACCATACACCTTGAACCCTAAATCCTAAACCATGAATTAAAAATATAGACACATCATCCACATACCTAAACCTAAACTTTTAACTTTAACCCCTAAATCCTACACCTTGAACCTTAGACAATACAACTTGAACTCAAAACATAGACATTGAATCTATATACCATCTAAAGTCTAAACCCTAAACTATGGTGATGTTTGAACATGCAACAAACTTGTCAATAAATTTCATCTGGATTGCTTGTCCACGTGGTCAGAGTTTGGTGGATAGGCTTAGAGATTAATAATGACCATGTTTGTTGTGTAGTATGCTTCTAGTGACACTTCTAAGTTCTAATATCTCTAATTCTAGCTTAAAAATAGTACAAAAACATTTGGCTAAAAGACATCTAAGTGGCTAAACTATAGTGATGTTTGAACATGCAACAAACTTGTCAATAAATTTCATCTGGATTTCTTGTCCACGTGGTCAGAATTTGGTGGATAGGCTTTGAGATTAATAATGACCATGTTTATTGTGTAGTATGCTTCTAGTGACACTTCTAAGTTCTAATATACCTACTTCTAGCTGAAAAATAGTACAAAAACATTTAGCTAAAAGAAATCTATGTGGCTAATTTATCTTGGACAAATTTCTGCTCATGTAAAGAATGAGCAAGATATTATAAGATAAGTATCCATAACTACTAATCCACATGATTGATATTCAATGTTCTAAATAAATCAATGTTGTTAATTTTTATTTTGTTTATTAACCACTTATGAGTGTATATGTTTCTGGACCAACACAAATATGAAGCAAGGAGCTCATGGTGTCTATGGATTTGATTGTGTGGATGTTGTATGATGATTATTTGGTCTGTCTACATTGGTATCCACAAAAAAATACCCACATGATCACATCCATAGCCACCATTCAACTGCTATTCTTCAGCTTAATGTCTAGATATGCTTTGTAAATCCATGGAGACCTATCCACAGTTTTTCTATCCACTAAACTTTGTTTTTTTTTTTAAAAGTGAATAGTTTTGGTTTTAGGTTCAAGGGTTTATGTTCTAGGATTTAAAATTTAGAATTAAAGGGTTTTGTACTTATTTGGTCTATGTTGTGTTATGGATAATATGCTATGGATAAAGATCTAACCAAATTTATGTATGTATATTTTGTATGAATAAACACAAGTAACTATCTATTAACAATACTGCAATTGATTATCCACTTATAATTGAACAAATGTTCAACGATTGATGGATACTGTATAATCTAAAAATTCATAAAAAATATAGCAATATGTATCTTAAAATGTAAAAAATATATAATCATAACATATTTTATATAAATAAATAGAAAATTTGTTTTATGATAACAAATAAATATATTTTACTTTGTTAAAGTGTTAACAACAAAAAAGAAGAGAAAAAGAGAGAAAAGAAGGAGAGAAAGAGAGGTAAGTTGTTAGTAAGGGCAAAAATGTAAAAGGAAAGTAGATACATAAGCAAAAAACTTGGGAAAGTATACCATGAGTGGAAAGTGGGTTTTTGTGACAGAACTCACACCCAAAGTGGGTTTTCATGACATTTTCCCATATATTAAATCTGTAATATATAGTAAATAGTTAAGGCTGGTCCAGCGGTTTTCTTATGGGCTTTGAAGCCCACTGGTAATCATGTTTTACGCTTTTTCTTATTTTTTATTAATAAATACAAAATGATCAATATATCCTCGTCTTCTTCCTTAGTCTCGATCTGTAAAACCTAATCTAAAGCTGCGTGTTTATTTCTTTTACAACTGTTTGTCGTTTTACCTTCTTATTCTTATAGTTTCAATCCTAATATGGCAGATCTATGAAAGGAAATCATAGTTAGATATTTAAAAGTTCACAATTTTTTTTTTCATAATCTGATTTATTGGCCGCCAATGGTGAAATCGCGGCGGTAAGAAGCCGTCGAGCGTATAACCGGTGATTATACGGCCGCCTAGGCCAATTTTTAAAACAGGGGGTCAAACGAACAATGCGAAAGAACATTGTTTACTAGGTAATTAAGCGTGATTTAGAACAAACAAGTTGTGCCAAATTGTCCATTTTACCATTTTGGGAACGAGGAATAAGACCAATGAAAAAAATGTGAATTGTGCATCTCTTCCAAATAAGGCGTGAACGTTGGCCACTTGGAAGGTGAAGACACCATTTTCACCAAGTCAGAGCAGTCGGTAAGGAAAACGATTTTCTGATTATCTGCCCCAATCATACACCTCATCATCCAAACTAGGGCTTCAATCTCCGCACGAAGAAGTGTGAGACTTCTTCGAAGGTTGGCTGCCCCATAGTGGGAACCTCCCCCATCGGTGTAGAACAATGTCATCCTCTACCTCCATATTGATCAGTCGCTTTCCAATAACCATCTACAAAACATAAATAACTCATGTTATGCATATCGATCACAACACCACCCCCTCGTCCATGGATTGCCCTTGGGACACCATGTGTGGGTTCACCCATATCGATACATGGCTCGGACGAGGTGTAAGTGGAAAGCTGGAGGTGAATCAAATTGGCCTTCGCTCTCCTTCGATTAACTGGTCGATGGGAAATGAGTGATTCGAAGAACACAAGTCACAAAGAGTATGGGGCTCTTTGTTACAGATCTGTAACTCACACAAGGGTTCAAGAGGAAACCACTCAAGAACTACTCGTGTTAAGGCTCGTTTCTCTCAAACGGCGCAAGAGAAAAAAATGTAAATTTATTGAACTAGGGCAAAAAATTGTGACTAGAAGGGCTGTGTATGGGACCTTATTAATAGTCCTTCAACTTTGACATTCAAGGATCGAGATAATTTCAAGTTCTAAAGAATTAAAATACAAACAAAAATAAAAGAAAAAGACAAGAAAGGAAACGTGTTCACAAAAGTGAGACCCTCTCCACAAGTCGGAGATTTTGATCTCAACTCTCTAGGACTCTAGACTCAAAAACAAAGACCAATATTGTTGCGATTTTCGGCAAAACAAATTAAGAAAAAACAAAAACAATGAAAAACGCACTTACCTTGTTCAAGGGGATTAGAGGCCACGTTGGAGTCGTGGGTTCGATCACTCCTTTTTCTTCATGTTTCTTGTTTGGCGGGTCTTCCTTAGTTGGTAGCAAGTCTTTTTGAGATTCTTACTCATCCCCGTTGTCGTCGGAATCATCAGCTCGCTTGTCTCCCCATCTGTGTTGTTGGCTACCATGATTGTCTAGCTGTTCAGTTTGAAAATCATCAACGAATGCTCATGTTGTTGGTTATGGCTGTTGGGCCATTGATGGTGCTAAGCAGTGACTCAACGCAGTGCCGGCCCGACATTAACAAGTGCCCTACGCAAAAAAATTAAAAAATGTCTTTTTTTTGTGCTTTAGTTGCTTTAAATTTTTAAGTTTTCTATAGAAGGCCACAATTTTAAAGGCTTTTCACATATCTAACAAAAACAAAAGGCCTTTTACATATAAGTATTTAGCTCTTATACATATCTCATCCACAAAAAAAGGCCTTATTGTTTAAAAGATTTATATGTCAAAAAGCCTTCAAAATTAGAGGCCTGAATCCTTGGCTTCAGTGGCTTCCCCTGTGGGTCGGGCCTGACTCAACGGCTTCATTGAACGTCTCCCTAAGCTTTCTCATGTGAGATCGTGTCATAGGTCTGTTAACTATTGTACATATCTCTAAAGCAAGGTCATCCGGTTCGGGGATGACTTCGTCGTTTGGTTCAATGACCACATCATCCCCTCCCTCTTAAGAAGGTTTTGGCCTCAGAACTGTGTATCCTACATCAAAAGGCGATAAATCAGTGACATTAAAACTCTTAGAAATGTGGAACTCACCTGGTAGATCGAGCTGGTAGGTGTTATTGTTGATACGCTCCAACACTTTAAATGGTTGTCTCCGCGAGGTGAAAGTTTTGAAATCGTTTCGTTCTCATGTGTAGCCACACCCACTCTTTGGGCTTAAAGATGACCTCCTTCCGGTTTTTATCCACCTTTTCGTTTTATTTTCAGTTTTCTTCTCTACGTTTTTCTTGATGACTTAGTGTAACTGCTTCACCAGTTCAGCTTTGCATGCCCCATTTTGATCGAAATGCGATCAAGGCAATAAAGGCGTTAAGTCTAGTAGGGTGAGTGGTTTAAACCCGTAAACAACCTCAAAGGGAAAAAACTTAAAAGCAAAATGAGTAGCACAATTGTAAGCAAATTTGATATTAAGATTCAAGCCAACTCCTAAGTGACTCTTACTAACGTAGACAGAGCACGGTTTACAACCTCAATTTAACCGTCAGTTTGAGGGTGGTAATTAGTGAAGAAGAGACGCTTAGTTCCTAATTTCCGCCATAATGTTTTTCAAAAATGGCTCATGAACTTCTTGCCCCTATCGGATACAATGGTTCGGGGGACACCAAGTAAGCGTACCACCTCCTTAAAAAATAGATCAACAATTTGTGTGGCATCATTCGTCTTATCGCAAGGAATAAAATGAGTCATTTTTGAGAAGCGATACACCACTACGAAGATGGAGTCCTTGTGCTTAATCTTGGGTAAACCTAAAACAAAATCCATCGAAATATCCTCCCAATGAGTGCTAGGCCAAAGTCGGGGTCCTCCCAATAGGCTGTCTTGACATGCTTGAAACCTAACACTTTGGCGTCCATGGTGGCAATGAGAACATGGCGTCACAATAAGGCGTCGACTAGTATGTTCTCCTTACCCTTCTTGTATTTGATGACATACATAAAAGTATCCACAAACTCAAGCCACTTGGCATGGATCCTCTTGAGCGTGGTCTACCCACATAGGTGTTTCAAAGTCTCATGGTCTATGTGGATTACGAATTCCTTGGCAAGCAAATAATGCTGCCAAACCTATAGCGATTGTACTAGTGCGTATAGTTCTTTGTTGTATGTCGGGTAGTTGAGGGTAGCTCCGCTCAGCTTCTCACTAAAGTAGGCTATAGGGCGTCCTCCTTACGTGAGCACGACTCTAATCCCTAAACCTGAAGCATCACATTCAACCTCAAACATTTTGTCAAAGTTAGGTAACGCCAAAATAGGGGCTTGGGTGAGGCAGTTCTTAAGCTCCCAAAAAGCTTTGTCCTAGGCATCTCCTCATGAAAAGTTTATATGCTTCTTGATTACGGTCGTAAGTGGTGCAGCGACGGTGTTAATATCCTTTACAAACTGCCGATAAAAATGGCCAAACCGTGAAAACTTCTAACATGGTTGATTGTCGTCAGCGTAGGACACTCTTCTATAGCCTTAATCATTTCTTGATCAACTTGTATATCCTGCAAACTTATAACAAATCCTAGAAAAACAAGTTGATTATTACAAAAGACGCACTTCTTAAGGTTCGCATAGAGCCCTTCCTTTTGGAGACACTCGAGAACTTGTTCAAGGTGTAATAAGTGGTCGGATAAATTATTGTGGTAAATAAGGATATCACTGAAATAGACAACCACAAACTTACAAATATAAGGGCTCAAAGTGTTGGTGAGACCAAAAGTCATGACTAACCACTCATATAGATCTTGCTTTGTCTTACATGTAGTCTTCCACTCGTCTCCCTCCCTTATACAGACTTGGTGGTATCCACTTTTCAGATCTACCTTCGAAAAGATGGTGGCTCTATCTAGTTCATCAAGCATATCATCTAGGCGGGGTATGGGGTGTCAGTATTTGATAGTGATGTTGTTGATGGCTTACTAGTCGACGCACATCCTCCACATGCCATCTTTCTTTGGCACAAACAGTACAGGGATGGTTGAAGGGCTTAGACTCTTGCAGATATATCCTTAGGACATTAAATTTTGCACTTTCGTTTCTAATTCCTTAGCCTCGGTGGGGTTCATCTTGTACACTGGTCGGTTTGGTAATGCGGATCCGGGGACAAGGTCAATTTGATGTTTAATCCCTCAGACGGGTGGCAGTCTGGGTGGAATGTCCTCCAGAAACACATCCTCGAACTGTTTGAGTAACATTGTCACCTCTGCTGGTAGTTCTAAACATTCTAACCCTGAGAACAAGCTCTCTTTAAATACCACTAGTAGCACAATGTGTTTGGAATTTAAAACCTTACTAATCGGAGGTTGGTTTTACTTATCTGGACGTCCTTTTTGATCTTAAGATGTACATCATGGACCTCGGATGAAGTAAGCGGAGCCAACGTGACCTTACGTTTGTTGTGGGTGAAAGAATAATAGTTGGTACGACCATCTTGCTTGGTCTCTCGGTCGTACTGCCATGGTTTACCAAGTAGTAGAAGTTCGGCTTGCACGGGCAATACATCACATAAAACTTGATCTTGGATACAAACACTTAACTAAAACACAAACCAACCATTTGTTTCACAAACCCACCGTTGGATACGGAGCATGTAGCACCAGGAAGCTCCCTACCAAATTTCCGTCAAATCAGACTGTTTCATCCTCCAAACGTTGTTTCGAAGTAGCCATCTCGAACGCAGTCCATCTGTAGGTGTTGGTGTCGACCGACACCACAATGGTGTCGAATGAGACCAACCCAAAAATTACGATATGAGCCTCCCTACAAGCTCCTTCTCGTCGCGAAACCCTAATCTTTCACATCCATCTTTTTCTTAATCGATTAAACATCAAACAACACGACTTATCTGGATAACAACCATAAGAAAGCCTCCTTGACTCTCCTAATTAACCACCAAGTAATCACATCCTTCCCCACACACATATAGATGATGGATTTCACTTCTCCTTCTCTTACCCCTCCTCAAGACTCCCTTCCTACATATCATCACACAAAACCAGTCATACAACTTAATCGCTCAGATATGCTCATGGTCACGCACTCACCTTATCAAACTGATTCTAACAACAAATACAACGAGGAGAGACTCTCCTTGCATCTGCAACAGTCCAGCCACGCCCAACCACAAGCCACACAGACAAAAAACAATCTTGAACAAACTAGACAGAAACATCAGAAAAGAACAGTCTACGAAACCCTAAAATAAAAACCAATTGTTAACTATCAAATTCCTATGGTGATAAGCTACCGCTAGATGTCACAAATTTTCCTACAAAATATTGTACCGATCATAAACCAGAAGAGACTACGATCTCATTTACAATCCCTGATGGTCCCAATTCGATTCTGAGAAAATGTGTCTCACGAAACTGCCAATAATTCATCAAGTTTAAATCCAAATCCATTTCTTTAAAAATGAGAATGACGATGAAAGGTTTGGGAATAACTCTACCAAATTTCGTTACCTTTGACGATGATTTGGTATGTCGAAAACGTTTCCTCCCAAACCCTAATGATTCTGCTCCTTTGCCTAACACACCAAAATCGAACCTCCCCTTCCTCACACCTCTTCTCCACAAACAAGCTCTCTTTTTTTTCTCTACAGGAACGATCAAACCCACCAAAAGAGAGTAGAGAGGCGTGAGTTATAGAGAAATCTAGGATTCCTTAGTTTAATTAAATTAAACCAGCATTTATCTAAACCGATATTAAACCGATTCCACCCAATTTTTGATATAAACTCCATTATTTCATTATTTTCCGGGACATGGGTGTTACAAAAAGGTATTGCTTCACAATCTTGAGCTCAGCGGAGTCGTTAAGCCACCGTAGGCGGTAGGGTTTCTGGTGCTTTGTGGTTGTTAATCCTAGCTTATCAAACAATAGCTTGCTGGCCATGTTAGTGCAAGAACCACCATCTATAATGAGACTACATACCTTGTTGTTCACAGTACAGCGTGCTTGACATATGTTCTCGCGTTGGGTTGTTTCTTCAGGGTTGATCATCACGCTGAGCACTCGCTAAGTAATCAACAGCTCTCCAACGTCGGGATACTCGATGTTGCCATCAGAATCGTGTAATTCTTCCTCCTGTTCGTTTTGGGACTTGTATCTACTAGAAGTGATGATCATGACTCGTTGATTTGGACACTCCCTCGCCATGGGGCCTCTACCCTAGCACTTAAAATAGCCAATATTATGGGAACGAATGGGTTGACTTACCTTACTAAGCTCGGGTCGAGCTGGGGACTTGGAGGATTCCACCGTATTATTTTTAAACCGCGACTCCACTTCTATCGCCTTCCTTTTGTCTTGTGGCTTGGACGTAGTTGGAACCCATAAATTATTTTTGAGGCGGTTGGTAAAGAAGGTTTGCAAGATCGCATTACCCACAAGGTGGAGAGACAACCGTACCATGACCTACAAAACGTGGTGCACTTTTCCATCTTACACTTAATATGTTGCTCCGCTTGTATGGCCAAGTGCACCAAGTCTTGAAGGTCATGGTACGGTTGTCTCTCCACCTTGTAGGTAATGTGATATTGCAAACCTTCAATGAATTGAGCCATGAGTGTTTCTTCGGACTCCTTGGCCTCCAAGCGGTCCATGAGTTGTTCAAACTCCTCGTAATACTCCTCTACCATCTTGGAAACTTGTACCAACTTTTGAAAACGCTTTTGTAAGTCTCTATTGAAGTAGGGAGCCGCATACTTCTTTTTCAAACTGAACTTCATTCCATTCCAAGTGTATATGGGGTCATAGTGATGCCGCCTACGCTCAGCCACGTCTCTATCCCACCAGGACAAGGCGTTATGGGTGAATTGTGCAACAGCAAGCATCACCTTCTTTTGATCATTGTAGTTGTAACATTAGAATATATTCTTCATCCACTTCTCTGATTCTAAATAAGCAAAGGTAGGGGCCGCCAGTTTTGGAATGACCGGATGTTGTGGTTGCACATCTTCCCTCTCTTCCTCTATGAATAGGATCTCTCCATCGAGGACTTGTCCTTCCTCTTGTTGTGTCCGAGGGGAAGGAGGAGGGTTCCGAACAACGTTCACAATCTGTGGTTGCTCTAGCCGATCCATGCGGTCTCCAAAGGTTTGGAGAGTGGCCTGAATGGCTGCTAAGGTCGCAGCTAGGGGTTCATTTGGTAGTTCGGCGTTGTTCTCCATGGATTAAGCACTGAAATATCAAACAAAGAGATGACAAATATCAAACACAACTATTAGTCATACACTGAAGTTAACATCACTCTTAAACTATTTTTTTTATAATACTAGTAAGCAAGCTAACGAGGTTTGTAATGAAAATGAATTAAGATGTTGTTTAAAAAGAAAGAAAAAAATAAGAAAAATTGCAATCACGCAAACAATCTTTATAACGAGAGAAAGAAGAACCTTTTAAAAAAAAAATTAAAAAAAAAAACAGAAAAACTGATCATGAAATTCACTACAAGAATATTGAATTTTAATAGCATTATAATATAGCAGTTTATGTGTTAATGCAATGCTTGACTTACCGGTAACTTATTTATAGCGTTTCTATATTGGGAAACGCTATTATATATTACTGTCTTTAAAAGATTGTGCTTCCCCTTGGTATTTATTGTTTTTTTACTCTAGATATTTTTTGTATTTGTCGTTTTAAAAATTTAGAAAATAAATTTTTTTTTGAAGTGTCGCCCCTCAAACATTTGACCTAAACACACTCAAATCTCAGATCTTTTAGTCTTTTCCACTTCCTCTCACTTCTCTTTATTGTTTCTTCGTCTCTTTTCTCCCCTTCTTAACACATTTTCTCTACCACGGATACACATTCAACCGACACCACCAATGTCTTTATCTTCGTCGACCCTCCCTATCACCAACCATTCAGCCACTAAATCTCAACATCAATTCTCATGCCTTTCACTCAAGCCTCCCTCTTCTGAATCCTCTCCCCGTGACAAGCATGTATCAACGCCGTCTATAGATGGAGCTCTTAGATCTGAGTTCCTTCGCTAGATCTGACCCTCTCTCCCATTTCTATTCCCAAATCTATAAGAAATCTAAAATTTGATGCCTTGATCTATGATTTTTTTTTAGTATTTTAAATGATTGTGTTTGGATTCATATTCTTCTTGAACCTTCAAGGAAATCTGAAGAGATTTTAAAGGTGGGTGGTATTGGTTCTGGAGTTGATGAAACAGCGGCGGAAGCTTCGGCCCAGATGAAGCGTCTCTTGTTCTTAAGAGACTAAAAGCAAGAACTAACAAGACTGCTAAAGATTATGCTTGGAGGTGTGAATTTTAATGAGGTGATATTTTTTTCACAAAAAGTTTGTGTTTTTAAACTTCAATTGTTTTATTTGTTGTTTAGCTCAAATTATTGTTTAATTTTTTCTCTATGTAATGACGTTGTTGTTTTATTTGATAGGTCTGATAAAAAATGAAGAATTTGTATATAGAGAAAAATCCGGTTGTATCCTATTTTCAGGAAGGATCTTATTTAACAGTGACAACAATAACTTTGATGAACATGTAAGTAGCACACAGTCTTTTTTTGTCAATTCTTTTTTATGATATAAAAACTTGATTTGTCACTTACCAAAAACATGAAAACACAAGCGAAAGTGATGTTTGTCTCATCAAGATATGCTTTGGCGAAGTTATTTCTGACCACAAATGTGAAAATTTTGATGAAGTAAGAAGCCATGTGTTGAGTGAAGATGGAGAATTTGAAGTAAGAAGACATGTGTTGAGTGAATTCCAAGAATTTGAAGTGATTACAAGTCAAGGTGAAGATGGAATCATGTAAACTTTGTAAAAAATTGTTACTTGCGTTTATTTGAACTTATGTTTGTATCTTTGTGACAATTAATGAATTATTTTGATATTGATATACCATCTTTAAATCCAGAATCTTATTATATATCGAATCAAATTAGTATAAAATAATATTTAAAAAACAATTACATTTATATAAACGCTATTATATAATATTTAATTGTGAACGAATAAACGCTATTGTATAAAACAATACAATAGCAAAACAAAAAAAACGCTATCTAAAGTGCTTGACCTAAGATGACGGGCGCAGATACAGCGTTTGTCAAAACGCTATCATATTGATAGATAGCGTTATTCCGATATTATTAAAACTCAATATTCTTGTAGTGAAAGTAAGAGTTGGATGGATACAACCTGTGGGTTAGAACCTTTCGGCTCTGATACCAGATAATACACGGCTTGAACAAGGTGTAAGTGGAAAGGTGGAGGTGAATCGAATTGGTCTTTGCCGTCGATTAAACGGTCAATGAAAATGAGTGATGAGAAGAACACAAGTCACATATATTATGGGGCTCTTTGTCACAGCTCTATAACTCACACAAGGGTTCAAGGGGAAATCACTCAAGAACTACTTGTGCTACTCTTTTCTTGCAAACGGCGCAAGAGAAGAAACTGTAGCTTTATTGAACTAGGGGAAAAAATTGTGACTACAAGGGCTGCGTATAAGACGTTATTAGTAGTCGCTCAGCCTTGACCTTCAAGGGTCGAGATTTAATCTAAAGTTCTAAAGAATTAAGATACAAAAAATAAAAAATAAAGATAAAAAAGGAAACTCGCGTGTTCGCTCAAGTGAGACCCGCTACACAAGTCAGAGGTTTTAATCTCAACTCTCTAGGACTCTAGACTCAAAAACAAAGACAAATGTCGTGGAGAGTTACTACAACAAATTAAGAGAAAATGGAAACAATGAAAACCGAACTTACCTTGTTCAAGGGGATTAGAGGCCACGTTGAAGTCGTGTGTTTGCTCGCTTCTTTTTCTTCGTGTTTCTTGTTTGGCGTGTGTTCCTTAGTTGGTAGCAAGTCTTAGTGATATTCTTGCTCATCCTCGTTGTCGGAATCATCAGCTCGCTTGTCTCCCTCTCCGTGTTGTTGGCCACCATGATTGTCTAGTTGTTCAGTTATAAAATCATCACTTCCTTGATGATTTTTTATGCTCATGTTGTTGGTTATGGCTGTTGGTTCGTTGATGGTGCTAAGAAGTGTCTCAATGGCTTCATTGAACGTTTGTGGGAGTCTAAGTTTGATTTTGAAGTTTCTGTGGTTGATGGCAAATCCCTGGTGGCTGTGCCAGAAGCTATTCAGAATGATTCAACACCTCTGTGGGAGGATTTTCTCATTGGGCTGTTTCCTTCGGACGCGCCCCATGTGGCCAAGATCCATGTCATTGTGAACAAGATATGGAACTTGGGTGACAAGAACATTAAGATTGATGTCTATAAAGTGAATGATTCCACTGTCAAACTCTGGATTCGCAATACCTCTGCTAGGCTGCGTGTGCTGCGACGAGGTATGTGGAACATATGTGTTTTGCCAATGATCGTTTCTAAGTGGACCCCAATATTGGAGGACGCTCAACCAGATATCAGAACGATGCCGTTGTGGGTTACTATTAAACATGTTTCTCACTCGCTGTTCTCGTGGGGTGGCCTAAGCTTTCTAGTGGGTCCGGTGGGGGAACCTAAGAGGTTGCGTCCGGATACAGAGCTTGTTACTAGCTTTGAGGATGCAAAATTTTTTGTGGAGGTAGATTTGATGCAGGAACTTCCAAAAACTTATTTCTTTAAGATTCGTGATGAAGAAGTTTGTGTAGAGTATGAGTACCCTTGGCTGCCTCAACGATGTGGATTATGTCGCAAGTGGGGGCATTCTGATGATGGTTGTTTGGCGAAGTTAGCAAATCCTGCTACTTCTCCGGCTAGGATGAAGGCTGTTGAGGCTACTGGCCAGTCTCCTCCTTTGGGTTCGGAGCTAGGACAGCGGAACTCGATGAACACTGATTCGCATCTGGCAGTAGTTGAGCCTTCTAATGGGGCTGTTGTGGGGACGGGAGATGCTGCTCTGGTAGAGTCCTCTGGTTTGTTGGATGAGACTCAAAATGTTGCTCCATCGGAAGGGGATTGGACTCAAGTTACCACCTCTAGGGGTAAGAGTTCGCAAAATCTTAAGAAGCAACTGTTGTTTGGTCAGGTTCGCATCGCTTCTTCAACACGTTTTGATGCTTTGCGGGATGCAAAGGATGGTGAGATTATCCCAGATACAAGCAGAGTTAAGGTTGAGAAGTTTGCTCTTCCTCCGGTTTCTGATTCTGCAAAAGAGACGGTTCTTTCAACAGTCCGCAAACCGCGTGCTTCTAAGAACCCACCAGCTTCTAAGGACCCTGTTGTTGTGCGTGTGCAACAGCCTCAGAATTCCAAGAATGCGCATAAGTTTCTGGCAGACTCCTCTCAAAAAGCTAAAGACGTCGTGTCGTCTCTAGCAACCTCAACAAGCGGAACCCTCATAAAAACCATTAATGTCGGGTTTCTTCTGGAACATTAGAGGATTAAACAAATCAAATAAGCATGATGTTGTCCGTCAATGGATTCGGAAGAATGATTTTCAGTTTGGTTGCCTTTTAGAAACAAAGGTAAAGGAGCACAATGTGGCTATGGTGCTGCGGAATACTTTTGGAAATTGGACTTTGGCTTCTAACTATGGGTATAGTCTCCTTGGGAGAGTTTGGGTTCTTTGGAATCAAAAAACCAAGCTGCAAGTTGTGTTCAATAGTGGGCAGCTCATTACTTGTTCTGTTAAACTCGGAGACACTTGTGAGGAGTTCTGGTGTTCTTTTATTTATGCACGTAACACTGCTGAAGAAAGGAAAGAGTTATGGTCTCATCTTAAGCTTCAACATGATCTTGCTTCGTTTCAGGGTAAGCCATGGATGTTATTCAGGGATTTTAACGAAACAATTGATATTGAGGAGCACTCTAATTCTGCTATTGCTCCTTTTGTTACATCGGGAATGTGTGACTTCCAAGAAACTTTACGGCATTGTGCTCTTTCGGATATGAAGGCCACAGGTCCGCTGTTCACTTCGTCCAACAATCAAGAGAATGGTCCACTCTGCCAAAAACTGGATCGCGTCCTGTTCAATGTGGACTGGCCGCAGGTTTTCCCTAATTCTTACTATGTGATGGAGGAGGGGGGGGAGGGGGGGGCTGTTCTGATCATCTTTGTGGCAGGATTTGTCTTGGCTCGGAAATGCAGCGGAATAAAGGTCCCTTTAAATTCACAAATGTCATGGCTTCTCAGCCTGATTTTATGTCGACTATAGAAGATTACTGGGGAGATTCTCCTGCTTTATACCACTCCACCTCCTCGCTCTTTAGGTTGAGTAAGAAACTGAAGCACTTAAAGCCTCTATTAAGGACTCTCAGCCGTAACAAATTAGCTGATATCTCTCGTCGAGTTTCAGTCGCCTATGAGGATCTATGTGCTAAACAACTGGCTGGTTTATCGAGTGCTTCGTCTCAAGATATTGCAGATGAAGTTCTTGCACATGATAGATGGGAGAGAGTTTCAGGTTTGGAGGAGAGTTCTTTGAAGCAGAGATCCAAGTTGCATTGGTTAAATGTTGGGGATCAGAATAACAGAGCATTTTATTCTGCAATCAAGGAGCGTCACACTCTCAACTATATCCATGAGATCACTGATCCTAGTGGTTGTTGTCTTATGAATCTTTTTGATACTAAGGCTGAAGGTGTGTGTTTCTTCTCGCATTTACTCACCTCTACGCCTCCTGAGTTCACGGGCATCTCTGTTGCTGATTTGTAGTCTTTATTGTCTTTTCGGTGTTCTCTGCACCAACAAGATTTCCTCAATAGGGATGTCTCGGCTGCAGAGGTCAAGAAGGTGCTCTTTTCAATGCCTTTGAATAAATCGTCAGGTCCTGATGGCTATACGGTGGAATTTTTCAAGGGTGCTTGGCGTGTTCTAGGCTCTGATCTAACTATGGCTGTCCAATCTTTCTTTGAGTTTGGCTTTCTTCTGAAGGGTGTCAATGCAACGATCCTGGCTCTTATCCCAAAAACGCCTTCTGCTTGTGAAATGAAGGACTATCGTCCGATATCCTATTGTAATGTATTGTATAAGATCATCTCGAAGCTTTTAGCAACTCGTCTCAAAACCATCTTGCCAGATTTCATTGCACCAAATCAGTCAGCTTTTGTCGAAGGCCGGCTTCTGATGGAGAATCTGCTTCTCGCCACTGAGCTTGTGAAAGACTATCATAAGGAGGATGTGTCTTCAAGAAGTGCTATGAAAATTGATATTTCTAAAGCATTTGATTCGGTGTAGTGGTATTTCTTACTGAATGTGCTCACAACGCTTAATCTCCCTCCCACATTTATTCATTGGATCAATTTGTGTGTGTCTACTGCCTCCTTCTCGGTTCAGATCAATGGGGAGTTAGCAGGGTTTTTCAAAGCGAGCGAGGTATGCGTCAAGGCTGCTCTCTCTCTCCATATCTTTTTGTGATCTGTATGAATGTTTTATCCTCCATGCTTGACCGACCAGCTACGGTTCGACAGTTTGGCTATCACCCTCGTTGTCGTGGTATGAGTCTCACCCATCTCTGTTTTGCGGATGACATAATGGTTTTCACAGATGGCAAGGTTTCTTCTTTGGAAGGGGTTTTGGAGGTATTTAAGGACTTTGCTGCATATTCAGGTTTAAGTATCAGCTTGGAGAAATCAACTTTGTTCTTAGCAGGGGTTTCTGGTCGTGACCGTGAAGTGATTTCAGGTCAGTTCCCTTTTGCGTCAGGTTCCTTACCTGTTCGCTATTTGGGGTTGCCGCTGCTCACTAAGCGAATGACGCTACATGACTGCCTTCCGCTTATTGAGAAGATCCGATCACGCTTTGCCTCATGGAAGCATCATGCTCTTTCTTTTGCAGGGAGGTTGCAGCTTCTCAGCTCTGTTATTGCAGTCTCACTAATTTTTGGGTCTCTGCGTTTCGTCTCCCCAGTGTGTGTGTCAAGGAGATTGTACGTATTTGTGCAGCTTTTCTCTGGTCTGGACCAGAGCTTAATGCAAATAAGAACAAGCTTGCTTGGGCTGATGTGTGTATGCCTAAACAGAAAAGAGGACTTGGCTTGAAGTCGCTACTGGCGGTGAACAAAGTAAGTTGTTTTAAACTAATATGGCGTTTCACTTCGGCAACTAATTCTCTATGGGTTAACTGGATCAAACGTGAGTTACTGCGTTCGGCATCCTTTTGGTCGGTTAAAGACTCCACCACCAAGGGATCCTAGATGTGGAAAAAGCTCCTCAAATATAGATTGCAGGCTCGGGAATTTCACATAATGGAGGTTGCGAATGGTATTTCGGTATCCTTTTGGTATGATCACTGGTCCTCGCTTGGGCGGTTACATGACCTTCTTGGGGAGCGTGGGTTTATTGATATGGGTATTCCGGCTAATGGATCTGTTTTTATGGTTTTGCAAACGCATACAACACACCACCATCGTTCGGTTCTGCTGAATCGGCTGGAAACAGAGATCACTCATTTGCGTGTCCGACGAGATAGTGCAGTTGAGGACAAGGCTCTTTGGCGACGTTCGGATACCATGTTCTTGCCTAGTTTCTCTACTTCCAAGACTTGGCAGCAGCTTCGAGTTGCAGGCTTACGAGTCAGTTGGTATAAGGGGGTCTGGTTTTCTAACTCGATCCCAAAACATGCTTTTATACTCTGGCTTGCTGATCGGAGTCGACTTACCACGGGAGATCAACTGTTAGCTTGGAACAGGGGAGTGAACCCTGGTTGTGTGTTCTGCACGGTTCCTTTGGAAACACTATCGCACCTGTTTTTTGGCTGCCTTTACATTGCTCTGATCTGGCAGGCTCTTTCCCGTCTGCTTCTGTCTCGACATTATACCGGTTGTTTTACTCATATTCTGACTTTGCTCTCTGGTCCCACACTTAAAAGCACTACCAGCTTCCTCCTGCGTCTTCTCTTCCAGGTTGTGGTTCACACAATTTGGATGGCGAGGAATCGGCGGCGGCACGGTGATATGTCCATCACGCCTGAGCATCTAATCCGGTATCTCGACCATTTGATTCGTAATAAACTCCTCACCCTACAGAAACGGACATCTAATTTTGGAGATGGCCTCCAGCTTTGGTTGTCAACACGCATTTAACGTTTTATGTATCTCATTTTAATCTTTCAGCTGTGTTTGGTATAAGGATGCATTTCATGTAAAAAAAGAACGTTTTTTTTTTGTTTGAATATATTTTCACGTTCATTCAAAAAAAATAAAATAAAAATAAAATAAAGAACACCTAATTTATTTCTTTATATATTTAACAAAAATAACACCTAATAAAGTTCTAGTTTTAGTTCTCATATTACTGAATGTATATATTATATATATATATATATATATATATATATATATATATATATATTTTTTCATATTTGATATGAACTATGCACAAAGGTTTGTAATCCTGTAGCGTCTATTGATTTTTATAGAAATACTTGATATGAACTATGCATTGATCGGTCTGTTTACGCCACATCAAATTTGGTTGTCAAAATTAGATTGTTCGAGATTCGTTTTTGATATGCTACGAAATTAGATTGTACACTTTATTTTTTCAATATTATCGACGCGAGTTGACTGGTTAATGATACGTGTTTCTAAAAACGTTAAACTTCAAGAGAATCAATGCACTTTTGTAAAATTCAAAGATGTTCTATGATGACAACAAATATGCCCATGTATGGTTTTTTGCCATGTATCAAGACATTCTTAGTCAACGTTTTTCTTTATGTAAAAGATAATTTTTATCTTTCAACATTTTTATTTGCTTCCCAAAATGGAAATTGACAAGCAAATATCGTTTATAACAGTAGATTCTCAAAAATGAATCAAAATTTTAAGAAATTAAAGGGAAATAATATTTTAAGAAATTAAGAGAAAAAAAATATGTATTGGAAGAAAAAATATATGTAAAAGAATGTCATAGTTGTGTATATTATATAATATATAGAAGATCATGGACCAAATAAAACATATGACCACACTCTTAATAAACAAAGTTTATATTTCCCATTGGATCTAATTTTCTTATAATATAATTGAGCCATACCTGCTGAACGGTTGTCCTCCAGCACAATGATAACTCCAACCAACTTTTATTTTCTGTGATAAAATAGTTTAAAAATAACAACTTATGATGTAAATCAATTAAAAAAACTTTAACTCCTGAACTAAAGAGTGTCAATTGAATCAGAAAAAAAAAACAATATTAATATAACAACAATAAGCATGGGCTGTCTTGATTTTGACGCTCTTTGATCTGTGAAAATCACACGTCAATTTTTTAACCCTCCCATATGACATTTTGCTTATTTTTCTATTTCTTTGGTTATTGTGTTATACTATAAAGTTTTCTTATAAATAATAAATATTTTGCTTTTTTCCTCGATAGTGAAATGAATCGTCCAAAAAATAAAAAGTTGAAGCTGATGAAAGTAGTTTGACCCCTCCACATCTTCCAACTTGGTACTTAGCTTTGCTCACACCACATGCTCCCTCTCTGTCTCTTCTCTCTCTTCTCTCTCTCTTCTCTTTTCATTTTCTCTATCTCTCTAGTTCTTCTCTCTCTCTCATGTTAAGGCAACAAATGGAAGCTTTACTCTATTGACGACGAGATCCTTCTCTAATTGTCAGGTACCCATCTTTTATTTTTGTATAATTTGAATTATGCTTTTGGTTTCTTGCAAATCTTATAGACCCTAAAGTAGATATTTTTGGTATTTACTTAGCTTGAGAAGATGAAAAAAAAAAGGCTGTGAAAGAAATGATAATATTACCATAAATGGTGAGACATCCATTGTATCATTTGCGGCTGAGATTTTGCTACTTTATTATTTTTCTCCCTATCTCCATTTCCATTTTTATTTTCACTACCTACAAAATAGCATCACAATCATTCATGGAAAGTAAAAAAGTGATATCTATTGATGAAATCTAAAACCCTAATATCCCTTTTTTTTTTGTTTTGCAAAAAATCCAACTTTTTATTCTCTACAAGGTTTAAAAACAAATGTTGCTCTTTCCCATTAGTCCTATGGATCTCATTCCCAAAATAAATTGTGTAAATAAGGTTATATAGCCAAAAAAAGAAAATAAACTTTACTGGGTTTGGTTCATGATCTCTTAGGTTTTTGTAAATTACTGATTTGGTTAGATGTGTTGGTGAAAAAGTAGATACCTTTTGGTAAGTTTGAAGTATATAGTATACCAAAAATGTTACGGAATGTAATATATATTAAAGGGATGATTTTGACAGTGAGTAGTTAAATTCCGCATCTGTAAACAGCTTTTGATAATGAAATGGTGAAAGAGGGGTCCTACATCTTGAAGGGTTTTTGCCCCCACAATCCAATGAATGTGAATTATTGGTGAGCAAAATAAGGTTGTGATGATAAAATGATGCTATCTTGTCTTGTTTGCTGTTGTTATAAATGTGGATGATAATTGTGTTGGTGGTACTCAAAACTTAAAAAAGAAAATAACAGAACATTTCTCTGCTTCTTCTTGGGATTCCATAAGTCTTTTGAGGTATGTTTTATGGTGTCTGATATGTTGATTCTGTGTCCTTTTATCTCTGTAAATAAACAGAGAAGATAAATGAGGAAGTTCTCCTACGTTTAAAGTTTGTTTTGATTTGCTTTTAGACTAAGTATGGTTCTATAGTATAAAATAGTGGAAGACTTAGGAGCTTGTTAGAGATTTTTCTTTTCTTTTTTTTGTGTGTGGTGATTCTCCTTAAAATCATATGGTTATTAATCAGAAAGCAAATCTCTCATTTATTTCTCAAGAAAAGGATGAAAGAGTATAGATATTTGGCATGAACAACCAGAAGGTTTTGTGATAGAGAACCCATGAGACTTTCACTGAGACATCTCAATCTGTAACCTTACTTATCTATTCATGCCAAAATGATTTGCTCTGCAAGACTTATCACAGTTTTAGCTCTTTACTTAAGAAATATGTTCTGTTGGTTTCATTTTTTCTTCAATTGTTTTGGTTTAAGTTGGACTTGAGTTATATCACCTTTTAGTTTCTAGCAGAGTGAAGAAATAGACTCAAGTATTCTGTTCTAGAATTGTCATATTCTCTTTCATATATAAGTAGGCTCTAAAAAGAATTCATTTTGGTTCTCTGTTATATTTTTCCTGCATTTTCTGGTTAGTTTCTTATAAACTTTTTGGATTCTTTCAGATTTGGTGGTCAGTGTCTGATGGAGTGTAATGCAAAGCCACCGTTGCAATGGGAATGGGAAAATTTAATATCTTTTGGTGCTTCATCAGCTGAAACTCCTAGAAAGATTAAACCAATGGAGTGGGAACTTGATGGGTTTGATTGCACCTCTCTGTACTCTTCAAGCTTTGCTGCGGTAGCTTATGGAGGTAGTTCAGGTTCTGACATAGCTCATGCTTTCTCCAAAAGCTCAAAGTCAGCTTCCATTAGCTCTTCATCAGCTGAAGTGAGAACATACAATTTTACATCAGAAGCTGGTGAAAGTCTTCCAGGAGAATTAGGCAGCAGTGAAGAGTTTGCCAAGGGAATCAATACTTCTCCAAGTCTTGAACTATCCTTTGGCTCTGGTGATCCGGTTCTCGGTTTAAAGCTTGGTAAGCGAACATACTTTGAAGACTTTTGGGAAGTGGAAAATGCGAAAGGTTTAGGACTTCCAGTGAGCCTCGCGTCATCTTCTGTTTCTCCGGTGAAGAAAGCAAAACCCATTTCTCAGAGGTTACAAACCCCTCACTGTCAAGTTGAAGGTTGTAATATTGATCTCTCATCAGCTAAAGACTATCACCGTAAACACCGGATTTGTGAAAACCATTCCAAGTTCCCTAAAGTTGTCGTGAGTGGCGTTGAGCGTCGGTTCTGCCAACAATGTAGCAGGTAAAAGCTATAGTATATCTCTAGAGAAGAAGTGGTTTAATCAGTAGCAAAGCGTTTATGATTTTTTTGGTGTATAAAGGTTCCACTGTCTCTCTGAGTTTGATGAGAAGAAACGTAGCTGTCGCCGGCGTCTCTCAGATCACAATGCAAGACGTCGCAAGCCAAATCCTGGGAGGACATATGGTATATACAACAACCACTTATTAGCTTCTCCTTGTATGAACTCTGAAATTGGCTATAGTTTAGTTATATAGCATTAGTTATTTTCTTTTTGGCGAGTTGGAGATGGTTTTGTCATTATGTGTATGCAGATGGGAAAGCACAAGTGGATTTTGTATGGAACAGATTTGCACTTATCCATCCAAGAAGTGAGGAAAATTTTCTATGGCCAAGTTCGAAGCCCGTACCATCAAGAGGGTTAATGCAGCAACCTACAAAGACCGAAACTTCCAATAAGCCATTCACCCAGCACTGTGGATTTGGATTGTTGGACCACAAAACCAAAACCGCAAGAGCTGAGTTACTCAGTAAAGGTTTGTGATCTCTTGAGAGTTTCGAATACATGGTTCATCTTGTATTTGTAATCTTGATGATTCTTTTGTGTTATGTTGGTCTTCAGAAAAGGTCACAATCTCTTCACACATGGGTGCTTCTCAAGATCTTGATGGTGCTCTCTCTCTTCTGTCAAATTCAACAACATCATGGGACCAACCGAGACGTTTTTCCCTTGATCACCATCCTACAAGCAACCTCCAATCCGTGGCTCACCGGTCTGTGACTCAACTCAATTCAGTGTCCAGCTATTGGCAGCCGGATCCACCGGCAGTTGATGGCCCAACCACTCAGCATAGAAATGGGATAGGCCACTTTAATGAGAACTACTTCAGCTTGAACCAGTTCTATAACTAAATATGTATGAATGCCTTCAAATCCTAATAAGATATTTTATGTTAAGGATTAGGCAAAGCCAGTGTTAAGTTAAGATTGGAGCTGTGAAACTTGTAAGACACCAAATCCTCTCTTCTTCTGTTTTGTTCAAGTATTTTGCATGGGTTAGAGAGCTTTGACAATTGTTTTAATCTTGATGATGTAGCAACTACTACTAAATTGATTAAACGCATGATATAACATGTTAGTTATATAGGATATAAGGATTATAGCAAAATTTTACTTGCTGAGATCATATGCCTAGAATTAGATGTATTATTGTTCGTAGTCCTCTTACAACTACAAGTATTATATTTGAGGTTTGATTAGCGTTTTTAGTTTCGTAGTTCCAGAGTTGACAAGTGTTAAAAGATTTTTTTTTTGGTTCAATTATTTGATCATAACTTAACTTAGGTGCGTAACAAACAATTTGATAGTGCAGTATTGTACATGCAGGACAAACGTATTTGCGGGAAAAGTGCAGTTAATGCAAATTAAACAGTACAAAATAATATTTGATTGGTAAAAAACTAGTTGCAGTGCGGATTTCATATTATTTTATTAATAACTAGTATAATTATATATTATAAATAAATATTAAAAACAGATATATTCTATTAATATACTTATAAATGAAAGTTTTTTTTAGATTGTTAGTAAGATAGTATTTTCATTTATTATTTATGAACTTAAAACCCCAAAATTTATTTTGAATTAATTTTGTACATTTTGTTCATTAAAATAATAAAATAGTGAAAAGATACATTTTAAAAGTAAATGATTTATAAATAATTTTAACAATTTAAATTGAAAACATTTTTAACAGTAAGCTACATGGAATCGCGAGCGGGTACGTGGAAGCGGAAATGTTTGGAAGCGGAGAAGCAAAATTTTTAAAAAAAATAGAAAGCCGGTATGTGTTGAAAGCATATATACATATATATATAAGAGTATATATACTAGATAACTATGGTTTTGAAAAGAAATGATAAACTAACTATGACCCATACCTCTTTGTCGGTCATGCCTATTAAAATTACATAGTTCTCCTTCTTCCATTTTTCTATTTTTCTCTCCTCTTTTTCTTTTCCTTTATCTTTCTTTTTCACGTTTTTATAAAATCACGTCCATCTTCTCTCCTCCATATCCACCTCCCTCACGCCAGCGGCCAACCACCACCACCATATCAATAATCTCTTCAATTCTTTATAATTTTTCTATTGCTACCACCCTTAGTTTTAATTTCTTTTTTTTTCTTTTTTCCCTTATATCCCTTTCATCAGATTTTATACAACCAATTTTTTTTTTCTCTCTGCAAATCTATCATTCTCTCATCCTGGTCCATTCTCTGTCTCCTCCTCTTGTCGGATTTCTCTGCAACTCACTGACGTAGCATCTAAAATTAGATCTAATATTCAAAACACATATAAAAATTGCATGTTATGAAACATAATGACATAATTTTTTTGTCCATATATCATCCTATTTCACATAATCACATGAGTTTTAACAATTCTACACAACCAACCTACATATTTTGTCCATTTATCATGTTATTTCACAGAATCACATGAGTTTTAACAATTCTACACACCAACACATATATTTTGTCCATATATTATGTTATATCACATAAACACATGAATTTTAATAATTTTACACAACCATCACATGTATTGTATCAATATATCATGTTATTTTTGTAGAATCATATGAGTTTATAACACCAAATCTGGTAAGTGATAAGTGTTCCATTTTGTAAATACAAAATCATATAGGGATATTTTAGTATTTTTTCCACTCCATAAAATGTTATTTACCAATGAGTATCATCTACCAAAGTTGCTCTATAAACAAAATACCAAACACAAAACATATTAGTTATGAAAACATAATCATATTAATCAAATGTTGAGACATACTTAGATGTTGTTATATTTTTGTAAAACAAGTTTTATTAGCTTCTAAATATCACACTAACAACAAACACAGTCGATAGAAAAGAGAAAGAAAAAAAAAGAAAAAAAAAACGAAGGACAACAATTAAAGCACAATTGTAGTAGAAAACGACTTCTCACTTTCTCAACTTTTCATCTCCTTTGTTTATTTACTAATTATTAGGTTTTATTTTTTACGTTTGTAAAATAAATTAAGTTGGGCCAGAATTAAAAGCCCAAATCAACTTCTGAGTTTTTTTTTATCTTCTCCGATCTCACACCACCACGTTTCAACTCTGAAACGTGCGATTCCGTCATGTTTCCAAACATCATATTTTGGAAATTGCGATTTCAAAATGAATCCAAGCGATTCCCGGTGCTTCCGCTTCCGCTTCCGGTTCTAGAGCGAAAAACGCATCATCTCTCACGCTTCCTTGCTTCGTAGGTTTAACATAGAAACATTTGTTAAAATATAATATATTGATTATTATTCTTTTTGTTAACCATAAATAAAATAAATAAAAACATATAAAAAAACGTTGTTGTACTTGGTGCATTTTTTGAAACAATCCGTTGGGTATTTGGTAATATGATAAAAAAAGACGGTCCATTGAGTATTACCATGGTTCAAAAAACACAAATGAGTTATTTTTTCACTTTTTGGAAAAACTCAAACTATTGAAAAGATAATATGATTGGTAACATTAAGTACTGTTTTGCTTTTAAATCTTGAAATACACATTTTATCATGCTTCCAATCAGGGCCTTAGTTTACATATGAAGGGAGAACGAAAATTTTGTAGCATCCAAAACTACAAATATCTAATTTATGTTAGTCCTACTCCTAGGTATTGATCGCTTACCAAAATATTTAGATAAACAGTAGCATATGAGAAAGTATATGAAGATAAAAAGTAATTGTTTAAAATGCAATTTGAATATATTTAAAACGTAATTTGATATGTATTAAATTGTTATTGAGAAAAATGTAAATATACATTTTCAAATGGTATCTTACCAATGGATATAGATTTTTCAGTTTGAGTTTGTAATAATTGTTGGATACTTTACAAGAAATGGGATGTCCCTTATTTATATGTTTCTCTAGATTATAGAATATAGCTACTTTCCTAATGGATCAAACCAAGATTAGGAAAGTTTCTTCTTCCTTGTTAGGTCGGCCGTCGGGCGATCTAGGTAGTCGGGCTCATTGAGGCAGTTGAGTGACTTCGTTCGGCTTCTTGCTTATAGGCCCGTTTAGCTGTCCCAAAAGACGGGGCTCCTCGGTTTAGTTGATGTGCAGAGTAACTCGGTTTACCTTCGGTTTAGATCGGTATGTCGTGGGTGCTAAATCCCGCACCAACAATTAGTCCCCCCCAGTTCGGTAAATTCGATTATCCATTAGAGTTTCCGAACTATAGGAAAAATATCCGATCTAAACTTTAGGAAAACTGAATTCCGAGCACGCGAACTGATGTGAGCGCAGGTCGCGATCGTTTACGTAATCGCTCGGGAAGGATCTAGAAAAGAACCATGTCATTGGCTTCAAAATGCGACGTTGTGCGTCAGGACTCGTCGCCTCGTTAAAACCCTCTCCAGTAAACCTCATGGGAAAAATCCGAAATAAGGAAAAAGAGTACGAGTCATGATTCTAACGTCTTTGGCTCCCTCGTCTTTGGATAAGGACGAAGGCCGTACGGACGGTCTCGCCGATGGTTGCCTTGTCTGAGTCGATCTCTCGGTTTTCTTGGATGAATGCTTGGACGAAGTGGTTGATCTTGTGTCTTGCAGTCCTGGATGAGCTTTTAGTCCGAGTTGTACCGCGGGTGATATGAGTGTCCGAGAGGTGTTCGGGTCCGGCTCAAGCGCTCCTTGACGCGTGTCCGATCCCATGCTCACATCACTCACCGTTGCAGTTGCTAATCCAAGTTGAGACGTGCCGTAGATCATAATGACTTTTTGTAAGTTGGTTGCTCTCTTCATTGCTGACCAGCTAGCTCGCAATTCCAGACTGGAATCTTGGAGGTCGGAAGAGGATGCTCAATCTTCGCAGGCCACTAAGGTTGTGATCTCTGAAATGACTGATGATTCAGATCGGGATGATAATTGAAACTGGATGACCTCAAGATGCAATTGTTGAAGATACTACACTTTCGTGCAATGATTTCAGTTTGGATTCCCGATAATTATTATATTCGGAACTTTACAAGCTGCGAGACGTCTCTCGGCTTACATCAAGTAATCCTACATTTAGTAATAATTTGGAGATAACTCTGGACTCCGTAGGTGGGTGGTATTGTCCCAAGCAATGTGTGCTTTTGCGGGGAGCGAGATACTAGGCTCGGCTTACCCCCTTTTATCTAGTCTGGAGATGGAGTGTGAAAATGAAATTTTGGTTTGGCTTATGTTTTCGTCCAAACTAAATCTCGAGTGCGGAGATGAACTATAAAGTTGTCTGAAGGACGAACTGAGAAGTTTTCCGAAGACGAACTGAGAAGTTGTCGAAAGGAAGAACTGAAAAATTTTCCGAAGACGAACTGAGAAGTTGTCTGTAGACGAACTGAAAAGTTTACCGAAGACGAACTGAGAAGTTGTCTGAAGGAAGAACTGAAAAGTTTTCCGAAAAAGAACTGAGAAGTTGTCTGTAGACGAACTGAAAAGTTTGTCTGAAGACGAACTGGAAAAAGTTGTCTGAAGACGAACTGAAAAAGTTGTCACATTTGGACAGGTTGTGTTTGAAAAAAAATAAATTTTTAACTCTATTCGAAATTTTACACGAGGCGGGACGTCTCCTGGCTTACATCGAGTAATCCTTATTGGGTAATTTAACCCAAGCGTACATGCGCTTTGGCGGAGGGCAAAGTACGAGACTTCGACTTACCTCCTTTGTTCCAGTTTGTAAGTCGGACGGCGAAATTTAAAACTCTGGGTGAGGATTACATATCCGTCCGAACTGGAACTTGCAAAACAATTCAAAAAAGAATTATCTGGGTTCGGCTTATCTCTCGTCAGAGAGTTTGAGGTGCGAAATAAAAACTCTGGGTTCGGCTTATTCCTCATTAAAAGTTTGAGAGGAGCGAGATATTGGGCTCGGCTTATTCCCCTTTTAAAAGTTTGAGGGGAGCGAGATATTGGGCTCGGCTTATTCCCCTTTTAAAAGTTTGAAGGGAGCGAGATATTGGGCTTGGCTTATTCCCCTTTTGTGGTTTGACGCAAGTCGAGCATCTGGCCAGGATGTCGAAAGATTCACAAAGAATCATAAAGATTTAGTTAGAACAAAAACTGAAGCTATTTGAAGTTAAACTGAAGTCGAAGCTGTCTGCAATCGAAATGAAACTGGAGTTGTCTGAACACAAACTGAATATGAGGTTGTCTGAGGACGAACTGAAACTGAAGCTGTCTGAACACAAACTGAATCTGAAGTTGTTTGAGAATGAACTGAAACTGAAGTTGTCTGAACACAAACTGAATCTGAAGTTGTCTGAGGATGAACTGAAACTGAAGTTGTCTGAACACAAACTGAATCTGAAGTTGTCTGAGGATGAACTGAAACTGAAGCTATCTGAAGACGAACTGAATCTAAGGTATCTGAAGACGAGCTGAAAGTGAGGTGTGTGAGAATGACCTAACACTGAGGAGTTGTCCGAAGACGATTTGAGACGTTGTCTGAAGGACGAACTGAGAAGTTGTCCAAAAGACGAACTGAGACTCAAGTTGCCCGAAGAACGAACTAAGAAGTTGTCCAAAGACGAACTGAAAAGTTGTCTGAAGGATGAACTAAGAAGTTTTCTGAAGGACGAACTAAAAAGTTGTCCAAAGACGAACTGAGAAGTTGTCCAACGACGAACTGAAAAGTTGTCTAAAGGACGAACTGAGACTCAAGTTGCCCGAAGGACAAACTAAGAAGCTATCCAAAGGAAGAACTGAAAAGTTTTCCGTAGACGAGCTGAAAAAGTTGTCTCAAGACGAACTTGATAGACATTTGTGTATACGTAGTAATTTTTTTTTTTTTTTATGCGAGGCATGGCTCGGCATTTTTTTTTTATTTATGCGAGGCATGGCTCGGCATTTTTTTTTAAGTAAAGATGCTTGCCCTCACAATGTGAGACGATCTGACAATTGCGGACAGGCCGCATCTGCTCAAGCAAATTGGTCGTAAGTTGAGATTCAGAGCACCGATTGAGGCGTGGTCGATCTTGTTAGAAATCTAAGTCTCGGAGCTTCAAGCTTATATGTATATCGATTCTTGGTTCCTTCTAGATCGGTGGCGACCTTCTCTTAAAGTCGAGACGGCGAGCTGATAGCTAGGGTTCCGAACAGGATGTGTCAGTTCGGAAATATGGTGATATCTTCCGATATACACTGCCTATTGAGCTGAGATCAGTTTTCCTGGGAAGATAAACCTCTGAGCTTCAGAATGATGTGTATACCGACTCTAGGTTCCATCTAGATCGGTGGCAAACTGCTCTCCAAGTTTCGAACGAACAGGATGTGTTATGAATTGAGATCGGATTAAAGTTAATATAGGTTATCCACGGTGATAACTTTTGGTAGATAATTCGGATTGAATTGAGATTGCCTTCTCCGGAAATTTGACTCTAAGGGCTATCCGTGGATAGGTTATGTGTAATCTGGGTCATAGTACTTTGTCGGGAAATTGATCCCGAAGCTGACTGGTGCGTTAAAGACAGATCTGCGTTTTAACAGATTGTGTATGCTGCAGAGAAACAGTCATATCTCTCTGTAGACAAGTCAGATCGACATGAAACCAGATTCTATGGAAAGCTTATTTTCTGGTGAATCCATAGGTAGGTTATGCATAACCTATTTCGGCGGAGTCGGCTGGTAAATCGTCCCCGAGGTTGACTGGTGGGGATCCGACAGATCTATATTAATTTCGACAGATAGAATATGTTGCAGTGAGAAGGCGATATCTCTATGAAGAAAACTGCGATTGAAACGAAATTGAGTTCTATGGAGAGCTTATTTTCAGGTAAATCCATAGATTGGTTATGCATGATCTGATTCGTTGTACTCATCCGGGAAATCGATCCCGAGGCTGGCTGGTCGAAAACAAACGGATCTTTATTTGAAGGATAGAGTATGTTGCAAAGAAACTGTGATACCTCTCAGAAGAGAGCTCGGATTGAAACGAAATTGGGTTCCACGGAAAGCTACTGTTCGGAGAAATTCGTAGATAGGCTACTCTTCTTCCGATTCATCGGGAGCTGCCGGGAATTTGCCTTGCAAGTGACGGTTCGGATAGTTGAACTTGATCTTCTGTTTTTTTTTTAGTTTTGGTGGTAGAGAGAACAAACGTAGACCTTTTGGGTAAGGAGATGTCCCTTATTTATATGGCCGCCGGGCGATCTAGGTAGTCGGGCTCATTGAGGCGGTTGAGTGACTTCGTTGGGCTTCTTGCTTATAGGCCCGTTTAGCTGTTCCAAAAGACGGGGCTCTTCGGTTTAGTTGATGTGCAGAGTAACTCGGTTTACCTTCGGTTTAGATCGGTATGTCGTGGGTGGTAAATCCCGCACCAACAAGAGATAACAACGTGAGAGATTGTATTTTTTCATTGAGATTGATTCAGAGATATTTTGTTGCAACCAGGATTGAATGTTGTAAAACTTGGAATAGAGCAATTCAACATAATTTTTTCTGTTTTTATGTTTTCTTTCTCTTTGTAAAAGCTGAATTTTCCCAAGGTAGAGTCTATTTGGTATTATAAGATTTCAGTTTAGTTTAAGTAGCCTACTTCTGCTCAATTTTTTTGGTTTCAGGGTTCTGCAAGAAGTAAACATGTCAGTTCTTATTATGACGAGCCTTGGGGATATAGTAATTGACCTTTGCAAGTAAGTGTCTCTTTTGCATTTCTACTTATGGTACTCACTATGTCTCCACAGGGTTTTAACTTTCTTTATTTGGTTTTAGGATCAAATACTACAATGGGGTGCAAAAGGATTTCACAGCACAGACGGGTGATCCAACTGGCACAGGGGCTGGTGGGGAATCAATCTACAAGTAAGTAAGATGCTCTTACTTTACCTTTTTCATAAATATCTGTGGACTTTGTATATTTTGATCATTCAGTTTTGCCTTTTGAGAATCATTTAATCAGTTTTGCCTTCTGTGTTGCTTTCCCACCCTCCTTGTTTGTGTGTTTCTCCAGTGAATGTTTTGGACTTTTCTTAACCATCTTGTGCTTGCTATGTTGGATTTATAGATTTCTTTATCGTGAGCAGGCTCGTTTTTTTTGGCGATGAGATTCATCTTTATTTAAAACATTCAAAAGACCGGCACTGTTGCAATGGCCACTGGTGGAGAAAAATCTCAATGCTTCCCAGGCTAGCTCAATCATTTTCATTGAATTACTAAACGTTTATGGTCTTATGTATATATATTCCAGTATAATTATCCGTGTGCTGTTCATCAATATGTCCTCATGTGAACTTATTTGCTGATATTGTATTGATATTCATGTCTTAAAAATGGCAGGGCTGATGTAATCCGGGATTTCAAGACAGGTGACAGTGTGTGCTATTCTTTTATAGGTGAGTTATGTTCCGAAATTCTTGATTCTTCTGTATAATTTTTGTGCTAACTGACAGTTTTGTCTCTGTTCTAGAGTTTGAAAACAAGGAGGCATGCGAACAGGCGTATTTTAAGGTAAACGTCAACTGGCTGACAAATTTGTATAGAAGAAGTTGTGAAACAACCAACTTGTTGATTTTCGGATGGACAATGCTCTGATCGATGGTAGACGAATACATGTGGATTTCAGTCAGAGTGTGTCCAAACTTTGGTCACAGTTCCGGCAGAAAGACTGCAGAAAGACTCCCAAAAGGGTAAAGGTAGTTTTTTTTCTTCATTCCTGTAGGATACTTGGCAAACATAAATTAAGGAATGGATGTTTTAAATGCGGCTCGACGGATCATGTTGCTAAGGACTGTGTGGGTGGTAATCAGTCTTCAAAGTACATTCGTAAAAGATCAAAACAAACAGCACGGAGGAGGTGAAGGCTATGATATGGTATTTGAGGGTGATGTACCTGAAATGCCCAAGAGAGAGCATAATAGTCATGAGAGGGATGAGAGGGAGAAGATTCATAAGAAAAGTGCTCATGGTAATGCGGAAGGCAAAAGACGCCACAGAAATGAAGGTGATGGATGGTAGAAGACAGCATGGCCAGGAAGAGGTAAGAGAAAAGGAGAGGAAACACACAGAGAGAGAAGAAAGAGACAGTAGGGAAGATGAAGAAGAAGACGCCGTGAAGAGATGAGAGATAGAGATAGGCGTGAGGAGAGTCGAAGATACAGAGACGATGATCATCAAAGTCATAAAGAGAGGAGAAGAGAGAGAGAGACAATGGACATGAAACACATGGGCTTGGCGGTATTACATTCAACAAGTTTCAAACTATGTAACTTGAATAACACACACAGTAACACATCAACCGGACCTATCAATTAACGAAAGTTTTGGTCACCTAATCTTTTTGAATATAACGATGAAATTATTTCAAAGGGATAATAAAAAAAAAGGTACGCCGTATGTCTTGGCTAAAGAAAAGACGACAGCACATCTGTCGTAATTAGTTTAATCACATTTTTAACAGAAGATTAATTTAACTTTTAAAATAAATTTTTTAAATATTTCAGAACGATGCGGCAATAGCTGAGAACCTTCATGAATAGGCCATACCAAATACCCAATGTGAAAACCCAATAATGGTAGTAAGGATAAAGACGTGTGGTTAAGAGAATTGTTTCTTCTTCCATCATGTATAGGCCACATGTAAGGCTGCATTCTACGCGTGGCTTGTTAGTGGAGGAGAGTGCAGCGCCCACAACAAAAACGTGAAAGAAAGAAAATTAACCAAAACAAAAATGAAGGTAGCTAATTGCAATTGTATTGTATCCCTTGCAAGGTGTGGTACAATGTTAGTTGCACTAGAAAGAACCTCACACACAAAAAAAAAAAAAAAAAAAAAAAAAATTGCATTCCTATAAGATTAGTGTAATATGATGAGTTTCAATTCTCATTGCAAGACAAGTCATTTCCTTATAATCATTTGAACTAAGACCGGAATAGAAACCAAATCGAACCGAGATTTTTGTTGTACAAGATATTTACCCTCGTCGGCCCAATGGAAAAACCCAAATCCAAAACTGGACTATCCCACCACCCCACGGCTGGCTCATTCATCTCCTCACACAACAACTTAACCCTCACTAGCCCACGTGTGTACTTTCTCAACCATTCCCTTATCCTCAAAATTGTATTTACTTCAGAAAATAAACCGAACCGTATCAAATTAAAATAAGGGAAGACCACACTTTTGTCTGAACGAACACACAAAATAAAAAATCTTTACTTTGACATCTCTCTCTTCTTCTTCAATTTCTTCACGGTTCTTGCTTTTGCGTTATCCCCAAAATTGGCAACCAAACCTCTCTCTCTCTCTCTTGAAACCCACAATGAGTCCGATCGTCATAACCCAGTTAGCCACAGGTATCAGCGTTTTAGCCGGTGCGGTCTTTATCAAATCGGTCATGGACCAAAAGCCTATGGCTGGTGGTGGTCAGTTCCCTCGTTGCCCGACTTGTAACGGTACAGGACGAGTCGCTTGTTTCTGTTCTCGATGGTCTGATGGTGACGTTGGATGTCGTAGGTGTTCTGGTTCGGGTCGTGCGGCTTGTAGCAATTGTGGTGGTTCTGGAACAGGTAGACCTTTACCGGCTCAGCTTACGGTTCAGCCACCACCGAACCGTCCTTATTGATTGTCAAACAAAAATTTGTATACTTTGTAAATGATTCTTCTCTCTTGAACTCGATTACTCCTCTGTCTTGTAAGTTGATTATATATATACACATAGGTGAGAACAGATTCATAGCTTTTATGATTGCTTCTTTTTCTTTGTGTTGGGTTGGTACTGTTCATAGTCAAATTGTCATCTATGGTGGCTTAAATCTTTAGAATCCAAAGATTCATAAAGTTAGCTTCTTTTTGTGTAATAGTTTAGGGTATTGTTATGGATGATGATTCAGTAACATGGACTTTGTTTGATGTGTTGGGTTCATCTCTAGTTACTTAATCTGTTACTCAATTTGTTGCAAAATGGTATGAGAGTACATTTATACAAGAACCTCAAAAAGTTGTAAGAGGGTGGTGATGTGAATCATGTGATGGTTCTTGTGGCCAGTCTGGTCTGTTTTGGTTCTGATTTTAAAATTGGACATTGGTTCTGTTTCTAAAAAGCTTCAAAGATAAAAAGAGAAAACGGATTAAATATGGCTGTTGTTACGGTTGCAAACTGATTCAAAAAGACATTGTTGAAACAGCTTCAGTTAGTCCGTTTTACAATTTGATGATTCGGAAAAGCGAAAACGATATAGTTTTTGTATAAAGTCATCTATAACACACAAACAGAGCAATGAAATGAGACAGAGTTAACTAAAGAGCTACGATTGCAGTAGATGGTGTCTTTCAAGATTATTTTAGGCTTCCTACAGCCACATAGAAGTATAATATCAAATCATTAACCACACTTATCTCTAAAGCTCATCTGTTATATGAGGGTGATTTGAGTTCGATATGCCACTCCTTAAATCCCTTCAGGCCGACTTTTGAAAATGGTAAGAATCTGGCATAGGTGTGCTTAATTGGATGGATTGTGTTCAGTTTGGTTAGCTTGGAGATTGTACAAACTTGTAGCTTTCGAGCATTACTGTTATAATAACCACTATTTACTTTTGTAGAATTTGGATTGTTTGTCATACATTGTTATTTGCACATTGACTACCTCGAGAGTCCAGCTGATGGCCAGTGTGACTAAGGGAAAAGATCGGTTAAACAATTTCAAATTAATGAACCAGAAAAGTAATAATGTGACCTGAGGAAAATGGTACAATTTAGCGACAAAAGAAATGATATGAAAATGTTAAGAGTAACTCTTTCGAAAACATTTTCTAATATCGTTTTTGAGTTTTTGTTATTGCTAGAACCCAAGTAACCAAACCAACCGAACCGAGATTTTGTCTATTCGGTTTCGGTTAAAGGTTCTTAACTAATCCACAAAATTTGAAATTTACTTCGATTAATCGAGAATTGCGGTTTGGTTTGATTCTCGGCAAACCAATATAATATTTATTTTCAATATCCAAGTTATACCAGTTTTTCATCAATAAAATTATCCAAATTTAACCTAAAACCTAAAATTTTAAATTAACTGAGAGTCACTGAAATTAACTGAGAGTCAAATTTTATTTCGGTTAGTTTGACAATATTTTCAAAATCAAAAAATTAACCAAAACTAAATGGAACCGAAGAACCAAAGTCCCGGTTATCAATCAAAACCGTGCACGTTTCTCTTAGCTCTCACATTTTCACTTTCCCGCGGTGACAGAGCGCGTAATTAAACCCCAAAAAAATAACCCTAAAAATGTAAAATACTCCACTTTACGAGAGAGAGAGAGAGAGAGAGAGAGAGATCTCTACCACAAAACCAAAAATCAAAATCCATGGCGGAAGACCAAGAATCACCAATCCGACCGGAGTTTCCAATCGGAAGAGTGAAAAAGATAATGAAACTCGACAAAGACATCAACAAAATCAACTCAGAAGCTCTTCACCTAATCACCTACTCAACCGAGCTCTTCCTCCACTTCCTCGCCGAGAAATCAGCTGTCGTAGCGGTGGAGAAGAAGCGTAAGACTGTTAGTCTCGATCATTTGAGAACCGCCGTGAAACGACACCAACCTACTTCCGATTTCTTACTCGATTCGCTTCCTTTACCGTCTCAGCCTGTTCGACATACCAAAACTGCTTCCGACAAGAAAGCTCCTCCGCCGCCGCCTGTTGGGACTCGTCGTATTGATGACTTTTTCAGTAAAGGGAAGGCCAAGGTTGCTGATTCAGCCTAGAAATTTTATCACTTTTGTAAGATTTTGAATTGAAAACTTTACTCTTTGCTCAAATCAGTCTTTTCTTTGTTAAATTGGTAGTTAAAATCTCTGCATTGCTCTAGCTTTGGTGTGTAGAGAGGGAAAGAGAGAATTATTTGGGTTGTGTATTGTTCTTCTAGCTATTCTAATATGTATACTACTTGAGAGTTTCTAGCACTGTTCAATGTTCTGCAACAAAGTGTTCTTTCTGCGGTTTCTTGGATTGTGTCTCCATCGGTTAGTCTTATGCTGTATGTTCTTGAAGCAATATGAAAGCTTTTGCGACAAATGTATGTTTCAACTTTCTCTAGTCTTTGATTCGACCAGTCTGATGGGTAAAGCTAGAAACTTTAACAGAGCAATGTGCTATTTCTCAAGATCATTATCCATGCTCGCATTTGTGGATAATTACTCCACGTTCGTTTTTGCTGCCAACTCTGTCTAAAAACAGTCTGCTCTCTGTCTCAAACTTCATGTGCATAGAAGCACTGACCATGCTCTATTGATCATTAATCATGTAGAAGAAGAGAAACTAGAGCATAAAGATGCAAGGAGCTTCTTATATTCATCAACTCTCAGGGAGAACTATCTTTTCCTCTGAGCCTCTGATGCTGGATAAGCTGAAATAGCTTTGCTGAGACTGAATTAGGTGTTTCTTGTGTTGTGTTTAGTTTTGAAAACAACTAGGCAGGGTGAAATCTGATATATTAGGTAAAGACTTCACAGTTTTGGCTTTGCCAACACAGATAATGTAGTGTATGTGGGATCCAATATAAGCTTGTGTGGATGTGGGATCTAGAGAGGTGATTGCACGAAACTAAGCTGAATGAGTACTTCTTTGTTGAAATATTTTGTAATTAATGTTTTGTATAGTAAAGTCATTACGTCGAATTCTGGAAAGTAAAAGTGATTATATCAACATATCAAATCCACGGAATCTACTAAAACATCCTCTTTTTATACTTTGAACTTGAACGGTTATAGTTAAACTTCTTTTAAACCTTTTGGAATTACTACTTCATTACTCGTTCCCCCTTCTATTCCCAAAAACTTTAATTATGCCTTTAACCACGACTTCTCTAAACTCTTCCTCTTCCTCCACTTTTATATAAACCCCAAGTCCTTTCAAGAGATTGATTGCCTGATTCACTTTCAAGGTAAAAGTCTTTAGTAGCATTTTCTTCTGTTTTTGTTAGTCTATATTCTTCTGTGGTTTCATTGCGAACAGAATCCACTTTGTTCAAGTGTTACCTTTTTTTTACTTCTGCAGATATTTTCTCAAACATGGCTGTGTACTAACGTGACTTGTTTATTTTTCATTGTATCAATGCAGATTTTGTATTAAGACATGTCAGATACTTTGGAGAATCCGGTGATTAACTTGGAGCTACTCATAGATGAAGAGAAAAACAAGATTGTATTCGTTGAGGCGGGTAAAGATTTTGTCGATATACTCTTTAGCTTTTTGACATTGCCAATGGGAACGATTGTTAGATTGATAGAGATGCATCAGAAGTCACAATCACCAGGAATAGGCTGTTTCAACAATATCTATGCAAGTGTTGTGAGTATGTCCATTAAGCATTTCAGGACAGAAGCTTGTAAGCAAATGCTTTTGTATCCTGGAAGTTTGAATCATGAGAAATGTCAAAATCTTAAGATGATGATAGATGATTCTGAGCCTATAAAGTGTTTCATGTGCCCTATGTTTGTGCGAAGCGGGCAATGTGGTAAGAGGTATAGCAATTTTAATACCTCGAGATGTAGCTGTGGGAATTTGATGGATGAAGTGTTACAGTTTCAAGGAGATGGAAGTGGAGCTGGTGTAGGAAATAGTGATGGCCATGCTTCATTCATAATCACTGATGATTTGAAAGTGGAAGTTACCTCTGTTGGGTTAACACTTACTGTTCTTAAAGATATTGGCTACACAGATTGCAATAAGTTGGTTGAGAGGATTCACGACTTCAATTTCCAAGAGGTAATCCTTTTATTCAACTAGACTTTTTTACCTTCATGTTCTTATGCTAGTTCCTCTTAATTTTCATAGGTAGCTACTTTGCTGGAGTGCTTATTCACATCGGATACGCCACTGACCGATACATTTCTGAATAAGAAAAGCTCATATGGTATGAAGAGGATTCATAAAATGCTGAGTCCTGCCTTCCGTGAAGATAGAGAGGAATCAAAAGCTGATAAAATTGTTACATTAAATGCATATGTTAGGAAGAAGGAAGGGAACATTTTGTTTGTTGAATGTGGAGACGACTTTGTTGATCTTCTCTTCACCTTTCTTGCTATACCTCTCGAATCTGTATGGGGAATAGCCAGCAATGGAACCATTCTTGGATGCATTGGAAACTTGTGCAGAAGCTTTAAGGAGTTGAGTGTTGTTGATTCAGGAAGAGAAGCTAAATGTGTACTTCCTCATTACTACAAGTGTCAGAAGCAGCTGCTCGATGTTGTCACTACACATAAGCCACCAACTTACTACAGTTATGTTTCCTTCTCTGTGGATCATTTTAGAGAGTACAGTCTGTCTGAAAACTCTGATAAGCCAGTTGTTTACGAGTGGGATAAACTCGTGCCCGTGATTTCGATGGATCCAAAATGTGAAGGTGATAGTAACACTACTGATGAGTCAACAACACCTAGTGGTGGATTTATGAAGAGAGGGAAAAAGTTTATGGTAACTGATGATTTGATCATCACACCTTCGAATTCAACCTCAACCATTGAATTGCTAAAAGAAAAACAGATCCGATTAGACGCTGTTGAGGTTCAAGTTATCATCATTAGAAAAGAAGAGGTAAATGCTTGATAACATTCCTTCTTTGGTTTCGACCTATATCATTGCCTATTAACATTTTGATGCATGCTGCAGGCCATTAGGTTATTAGAAGCTTCATTAGTGACATTTTCTGCCTTGAGCACTAGTCTTCTAGCCATGGAACCAGCTTCAACAAGTGTACCTCAAAGCCGACTTTTCAAAAAGCCAAGATTGAGACTTAAGGAGTATCTTCAACCCACACCTGAGTTTTTGCTAAATTTGATTGCTAGTAAATATTTTGATAGCTCAGTTTTTCATTAGTTTCTTGGACATCTACTTTGTTCAATCTTTGTTTTTAGCTACTTCTCATTTGCTCTTTATTCGTGAGACATTGAACTTTAGGATAAGCAAGTTTAAATTTATCTTATAAACCGATTTGTTTCTATGGCCATAAGTATCCTTCATACATATAATATAACCAAGAAACGTTGAAAATGTTTTCATCAAACATAGGACTTAGGAGAGACAAAAAGGAGAAGAGTCATTGTAATCCATCTTCCTTCCATATTTCTCTAAGGAGCTGATATCTTACAGTCTTTCTGCGTCCATATCCTTTCGGCATCCACTCTGACGAATTGGTTGTTCCAGGAGCAGATAATATAGAGTTAATAGATGTATCCAAGTCATCAAGCTCATCGTCACTTGTGTATTGTTTCTTGAATACCGATGATCCGGATTCAGATAAAGACGGATTGTTCAACTCTCCTATGAAGCGTTTTATGGAATCTGTAGACGGCATTAAGTAGACCGTGGGGGATGCAGCGCAAGGGAAGATTGTGATGCATCCATTGTCTTCTTCTGTTGAAGCCTGAGTGGAAGACAAAAGGGTCAAGAAGAACACACACGATGATTATTGTGGCCAAAATGTGAAGACGGTTTACTAATACTAACCTCGGAATTCAGAACATCGAATAGTCTTCTTGGGATTCTGTGCGGGTTGAACTCATCTGGGACAAAGTTTCGAAGAACTCTCTTTATAATTGGTGGACCAAGTGTTGGACAAACCTTCAGACAGGAACAAGAGGAAGTAAAGACAAGTTCTTTTGGAACAAGAAGAATGAGTTACTCTTAAGGTTAAATTACCTCTTTTCTTGTGGATTTGTCTGCAAGCATTTTGAATGGCAGCATCATTAAATCGCCTAACGAGTTGAGTAAATGGAACAGTCTGAAATTTTCACTTTCTGGCTTCTCATTATTATTGCTATCTTCATCTTTGTTCCTACCAGATTTGTCCTCCCTTGGTTCAAATTGATCCTCAAGCCATCTGGACCAAGTTCCAATCTACAAAAGGCAATAATACTACTATTACATACCAAAAGGAATGTTATTGTTGGGTGACAACACTTTGTTCATGTGAGCTTAAGTACCGCGTTTTTTAGCTGTGCGCCTGCTCCAAAACTTGCTTTTCCTGCTGGAATTGGAAGAACATTTATGTCACTGATTGGATCAGAGACAGGATCTGTCGGCATTTCAGCCGCTGACTCACGGAGTATCGCATTGAACATTGCTACATCAAGTCTACTGATTAACTGTTCCATCACCTGAAATGAAATAGAATATTGAGTAGGTATAACAAGATATATCACCATGCAGTTCTGATTATGGCTGTCCTAAGTGTCTTTCAGGAACTTAAAGTTAACTATCTTTTACCAGTTTAGCAAGCATAGGTAGACAACCACACTCTTGTCTTGAACCTCTTAGTGGACAAAGTCTTTCACAGGCAGCTCTAAAGGCATTCTTCCATAGCTCTATAGCATAGAGTCCCTGGTTCCTATGACCTAACCGTCTTTTACCCGAAACTTTCCTCGAGATAGATCCTTTAACCGCTGCAGATTGCATATGTGGTGTCATACTCTGCAATGTGATTCATTTCACATATAGTGTTAGATGAAAAAGCTTTTACGTACCTATATGGAAAAATTGTTCTTTTTGATTACCTGCCACCAAACTGACTTAACAACTCTGGAAAATATCCAAGACTCGAACTTCTCCAAAGCCGCTAGAAATGCTCGAGGATCTTCCCATTCATCTGAACTGGATTTTTCAGGGACAATCTTCATTTTCTCCATACCACGGCTTAACATTGCTCTAAGCACAATCGAGTTTGATAGCCAAAATGTTAACCTGTGGATATATTTATAGAAACAAACAACATTAGAAGAACCGTACTGAACAAAACCAAATGCATTGCCCACCATATATGTTGATATGGTTTAATAATACCTTGGAACATCATTTCCACATGCTTTAGAAACCAATATCATTCCAGAAACCGCGGCTCTAGCTGCACTGGCTCTCTTAGAATGATCTGTTCCTCTGCAAGCATGAAGATAAAACCTAGCAAGACGACGAGCTGGAGCATGAACTTTACTCATGGAGCTACTGTGCTCAGCGACCACAGAGTAAACAGCTGCTTCAAGAGCTGCAGATTCCTTCAGCTCATCTTCAAGCGTCTCTGTTCTAGGCTCCTGCGAAGTTAAACCTACCTTGTTGCTCACTCCACTCGCCTTTTTGTGACTTTCATCTTTGGTTCCGTCAAAATGCAACTGAATAGACTTAAGCTGTTTAAGTCTTGGAATACCTTCCATTCCTAGAGTCTTTCTTCCTAAGGCAAGAGTATTTGTCCGAAGTTTCATCTGTTTTCGCGCTGCATCGGGAGGTAACGCCAAAGGACCAGATTTGATCTCAGAGAACTGTTTCTTGAGGTGAAAGGCATTTGTATCATCCTTTTGTTTTTGATCAATCTCAACGACCACTTGATTGCTCTGTCTCTTTCTCTCTTC
Source organism: Camelina sativa (assembly GCF_030686135.1). NCBI lineage: Eukaryota > Viridiplantae > Streptophyta > Magnoliopsida > Brassicales > Brassicaceae > Camelina > Camelina sativa. The sequence continues at coordinate 36,607,351 of NC_141890.1, forward strand.
TTCTCTCAGTAGATTCTCAATCTCGGAGACGAGTGCTGCTTCATTGTTGCTGTGCTTTAGCGTTACATGTTTCCAGCCTTTCTTCTCATCTCCGTTCATTACCGCCTCTGTGTTCTGCTTTAGATTCAACGTGTCAAAATATGTAAGTCTTACCACATGCCAACAACATACACGTGCGTACCTTAGATCCAATTCGAATAATCAAAAGAGTCAAAATAGATAAAATAAAATGAAATGTGTTACGTCAATATGAAAATGCGTACCGTGGAATTAGCATCACACATAGCTGAGAAAGAAACTCGCCGTGTTGAAGAAGACACTGACGAAGCATCATCATCGTCGTCCGTCAACGACGCCAAACTAAACTCACTACCTTCTCCGGATCTTCTCGAGAAGCTCATCTTCGGCTGCGACGAACAGCTACTCCGATATCCTTCATCGTAATCCTCCTCTCCAGCCGGCTCAACAGTTAGGTAAATCTCGGAGCTAGCATCATTCCTTGAGCTTTTCTTGAAAGTAAACGGAGCTCCGACGGGGACCGAGTTGGTCAACACGCCGAAATCAGCGAGGTTGACCGAGGCCGTGCCAAGAAGCTTGTTCTTGACGCCCTTGTCTTTCTTTTTCGCGTCGTAGACATGGAGTTCAAGAAGATTCTTGTGGAACTTGTTGTCGGTTCCAACTTTGGGTTCTAACGTTAAGGTTAGCCTAAAGGACTCGTTGAACATGATCGTGTCTTTGCCCACGACAGCGATGAAAGAGCCTGAGTTGTTTTCGCCATTTTCCCATTTGAGAAGGACGCATTGTGCAGGGACTTGGCTTGTTGGCCATGGTTTTAGCTCCTTGATTGAGACTAGATACTCAACGAACACTCCATTGTCTTTACGACTCTTTGTTCGAAGACCCAACACCATTTCCTTTTTGTTTTGTGTGGAAAAAAAGTGATTTGTTGATTGTGAGTTATTAAAGGAGGGTTTTGATATGGGTTATAATGGAGTTCATGTTTTGGAGGGGGTAATAAACAAAACCACCGGCCTAAGACGGACGTGGGTTGCACCATTGTCTTTTTTTTTTTTTTTTTGGTTTCTTATTATACAAGGAGCATATTAATGCTCTCATATACCCTGGGATATTTTTATATTTCACAGGAACTAGTTTATAATGGATTTAAAAATTATGTTGAATAAAAATTTTTGATTATACTTTTTGTTGTGATTTTGAATCAAAAGGTATTAAATTGGATCAAAACTTCGACAGATTGAAAAGTTTATTTTATGTGGCAAAATCTCTCGGGCATTACGGCAGATTGAAAAGTTAGTTTATACTTTATAGGCATGTTGGGCCGCATAGGTGGTGTCCTAGATGTGGAACTTATGAAGAAACCATTAACCAGACTCCTAAGTCACAAAACCCGAACCCCAAACACAATTACCAATCCCTCAAAGATGTAAACGTGGTGCAGACTACAAGGATGATACTTGATATATCCATTCAGTCAAATTACAAAATGATGGAAGGGGAAAGGCCACTATAGAAGTTAGAACTTCCCTTATAAGCCAGCCAAAGCGTCAGGACAACAAAAAGGTAAGTGAAAACTAGTTACTTTGGATCTGAAACACTATTAATGTTGGGTGTCGAACACAGACTACTCTCATTACCACAATTTCTAACAACCAATATACAGTTCTCAATCTTATTTCTTAAAGATGTGTGTCTATACTTTGTTTTTCTATATAAACTGAAAGTCAAAGAAAAATGAATCAACCAATCTTGATTACAGTTGCTTTGAATTTGGTTTTATCATCCTTTACAACAGCTGTAAAAATCAACGTTCATGGGTTTGTGCAATGCAGTTTACAAACAATGAAACAAGTAAAACCCAAATGCTAGTTACACTCTTTTCTCTACTGTCATCAAGTCCTATCATAAATATTCATTACATAAGTAAACTCAGGGGCTGCACAGAACATCGGTGATTCCGCTGATTAATTAAGTTAGTTGTTGGTTGGTTTACCTGGTTAAATTTTCCAATCAGTTTCAAGATGGCTGCATTCAAGTGATTCCTCAACTTTATCCAGTGCTCTCCTCCGGTGTAGAAGCAAAGCATCACTCTGACTCATCTCCTCGTCTTTCTTTCTCCGCGGTAACTTTCTCGAGAAGATCTTCCATTTCGATTCAAACGAGGCAGCTAAAGTATTAAACAAGGAAAACTCTCATCATCCATAAGACCATAACCATACATACATGACAAGGCAATGTTCAATTCAAAGAGATGAATAAAGATGGTAACCTTGAATTAAACAAGTGAATGCAGTGATGATACAAGCACAAAGCCATGGTCTTCCAGCACTTGAAGCTTTTGCACCACCTCTGATTTCACCATTGTGCTGCTTTAATCTGCAACCAACAAAAACCACTTTGCTTTCATAGTGCTTGAAACCTATGAATCCAAAGCTCATTTTTTTTCAAAGCAGAACCCAAATGGGTAATCAACAAGCACTTTGCTTTATAGATTCCTTGAAAACTATGAATCTAAAGCTCGCGCCTTTAGAAACAGAACCTTAATAACTAATCAACAAGCACTTTGCTTTTTAGATTTCTTGAACTCTATGAACCGAAAGCTGAAGCCTTTAGATGCAAAACCTAAATGGGTAATCAACAAGCACATTGCTTTTTAAATTCCTTGACATGTATGAATCTAAAGCTCAAGCCTTTCGAAAGCAGAACCTAAAATGGTGATCTAACAAAATCTAGTCATCTCAAATTCAAAAGAGTGTGAAGGGAGAAGAGAAAGATGACGAACCGGCGAGCAAAATCTGTGGTGATGCCAACATATGTTTTGATGGGTTCGTTTGTGGAGAGAATGAGATAAACGGACCAGGATTTGGGATTGGGGATTTTTGAATTCTCTTGCGATTGTTGCGAAGAAGATGGTGAAATCAAGACTTGGGTTTGTTGATTTTTCAAAATTTTGAATTCGGAAGCTTTCGGGTTGGTCTCGCGGAGCTTCACGGACGGGAACGTAATTCTTTCTAAAATCAAATTCTTGCGATATGAAAATTCATTCAGACCTTCTTTCTTTCTTTTTTTTTTTTTTTCGGCCATCAGAAAAATGTACAACAGTTTTACATCCTTTAGTACACCCAAGAGATAACCATCCGAGAATCCTTAATTCTAGCCTCTTTTGCTAATGTGTAAGCCATTACATTATGATTTCTACCAATGAATTTAAACTGGTGATGACTGTTAGCCAATGATAGAATATTATCCAGGTAGCCTTGAATTTCTGCAATGTCTTCAGGTGGATGACCTTGCTTTTGAGCTTTCTCCAAGTAGTTGTATTTGATCTTAGAATCTCCGCAGAAGACTACTGGATAGTAGTTAAGGCGCTTAAGAGTGAGCAGGGCCTTTCTGATCGCGATGGCTTCTGCTTCAAGAGCTGAGATTATGGAATCAATCGATGAGGATCCCTTTAGAAAGCATTTGTCTTGAGAGTTGTAGAGAGCCCATTCAATTCCAGCTTTGCTATTGCTATTAAGCCATGATGCATCTGTGCAACAATAAAAAGAATTATAATGCTTTAGGATATTGTTCTGACTTGCATTGTCTCTCCTTCTAGTTCCCTGGCAATCCTTTATAGAGTTTGTGTGATCTCTATTCGCATCCCACCATAGCCTATGATCCATAATGGCTTGGTTTATGATGTCTGGAATAGCCCATTTTTTGCTATTGAAAAGGAGGTCATTGCGAGCTTTCCAAATACGCCATCCAATAAAAAAGGAAAATATATTTTTTTGGAGAGACTGCATTGTCTATAGAGAGCAGTGTCTGAATGATGTCGGAGAGGGAGCTAATGCGAGTGAACTGACCTGAATTTATGCGTAGTGGTGATAGCTCCCAAACTTCTTTCGCTGTTCTACAGTGGAAGAGGAGGTGGAGTATGGATTCCTGTGCTTCACCGCATAGAACACATTCATTTGAAATATTTATGTTTCGGCGAGATAAGGTTTCAGCTACAGGCAGAGGCATTATGAAGGACCCTCCACCATAAATGCTATATTTTTAGTGGTACTTTTAGAGACCAAACAGAATTCCAAATTTTATTTACCGTTGGGAGAGTGTCTGATCTTTCTTTTGTGAGTTGATGGTAACCCGATTTGACGGAGTATTTCCCATTCATGGTGAATATCCATGTGGGAGTGTCAGAAGCTTCAGTAATTTGTGGTCTGATTTTCCTAATATGGCTGATATCTTCAGGATGGATCAGCTGTCGGGTTTTCTCATTGCACCACTGAGAAGTGTGAGGCTCTATAAGTTCTGCAACTTTAAGTGAGTCTTGGTTTTGTTGGCTTACACTTCTGGCCGGACGAGGAGGGTTGTCAATCCAGTGATCACGCCATAATCTGACTGTGCTCCCATTCCCAATTCTCCATTTTAGGCCTTGTTTGATCAGTTTTATACCCTGGAAAATACTGCACCATGCATGACTAGGGTGGTGTCCCAGATTTGCATCCAACAACTCCGTTTTTGAGAAATATTTTGCTTGGAGAACGCGTCTGAGAAGAGATTGTGGTTCTTTTAGCATCCTCCAGACCTGTTTTGCCAACAAGGCAATGTTGAATTTATGGAGATCCTTAAAGCCCATTCTTCCATACTGCTTCAGTTTGGTCATCTTATCCCATGCAATACAGGGGATCTTATGCTGATCTTTTGCATTAGACCACCAGAATTTCCTTATTTGTCTTGTTACACGATCAATGATTCGTTTATGAAGCATAAAACAGGACATTGTGTAAGTAGGAAGGGCAATAGCTACCACTTTAATCATCACTTCTTTGCCCCCTAGAGATAAAAACTTAGTATACCAACTCACCAACTTATGTTGTATCCTCTGAGATATATAAGCGAAAACATCACTCTTGTTTCTCCCTACTGCTTCAGGTAATCCCAAATATTTTCCAAAGTTTTCAGTTTTGGTAATTCCAGTGGATCTTATGATGCTTTGCTGGATATGGGGTTGAACAGTCTTACCAAAAAGGATGGCTGACTTCTGGAAATTAATGTGCTGGCCTGAAGTTGAGGCGTATATCCTTAAAAGATGCAAGATTCTCTAACATTCTTCTTCATCCGCTTTACAAAAAAGGAGTGAATCATCAGCAAAAAGCATATGAGAAATGGAAGGCCCATTTCTACTTGCTTTGAAGCCACGGATATGGTTTGCCCTTACTGCTTCAGAAAGAAGGGATGAAAGTCCCTCAGTACATAGTAAGTAAAGATAGGGAGACAGAGGATTACCTTGGCGAAAGCCTCTTTGTGGTATGATTTTCTTCGAAGGGGTACCATTGAGAAGAACAGAGTAAGATAATGTTGTGATGCATTGCATAACCCAGTGGCACCATATATCTGCAAAACCCAAACGATTCAGACCATTTAGTTGAGATAAGGGAATCAATTTTGTTTTTAGTAAAAGTTTTGTCATGTAAACTATAAAAATAGAAATGATACTACATTCAAGAAAGCTTCCAGGCACTAATATCAAAGCTTCTTTCCCTTTTATGATTTTCGGCACCGGTGGAGCTATGGCTCACTGGCGTCGGGAAACTTCCATTGTCCTTTTAATTTTCCATTACTCTATTCTTTTTGCTCTCTCTCCTTTATTGTTTATTTTGTTTCCCTTTTTGAAACCTTTCAAACCTTACCTATCCTAAGGACTTTGGTGAGATCTACAACAATCAACAATACAAAGAGAAGATGGTGTCCGGGGATCTCCATTCTTCATCTCCAACTTGTATCACCTCTGCCCAAATCATCTATGGTGGAACCAATAAACTCTTAGATCTGAGGTATTGTTCAGCCTCTGGTTCTTCTCTTATGCCTTTGGCGGGTTACACCGCCAAACGCCGATCCTACCTCCATTGGAGATGTTTGCTTCACCACTAAATCCTCTTCCATCTCCGTACGACGGCTGCTGCTCCTCAAGCAACCTTTTGCCAGCCAAAAGAAACCTAGTATCCCAACTGGTGGGCCTATTCTCTTGTGGCCCGTTAAGCTTCCAGAAGTCCTGTCCGAAAAAGGTGATCCAAACTGTTTTATTCTAAAGCCCAGGTCTGTATTTAGTTTTCCCTTGTCCATCCTTAGCCAATCTAGGTATCGTTTACTATTCTTTGTTCGAAAACTGCAAACAGAAGAAAATGCCCCTTTGTTGCTATGGTTGTCCAAAGTTTCTCTGAGAACCCTGCCATTAGATTTACCTAGGATATCTGAACATGAGAGGTTAAGCTTTACAAAACAAAAGGTTTTATGTCCCCATCTCCCAATAATCTGAGAACCTTGCCTTTAGAATCATCTAGGATTACTTCTCATGTTTCTAGAAGGATGAAGAAGAACAGCATTATCATCCCCTCTTCAAGGAGAGGTGGTTACCGAAGTTTCTTCAGGCCTTATTATCCTTACCCCCTGATTAACGCAAACACACATATGCAAATCTATTATTTCATGAAAGACCCTCATACACCTAAAAACTTAAAACCCAAGTCTGGTTTATTTTTTCTGCTGCAAACCAGCTACAAACTTTGTGTGGAACTTCTTAATCTCCATGGCCGCCGAGGACTTCATGCGAGAAAGAATCCACCTATTATGTTACGGTCCTGCACTTATCCATTCCGAATCCAAGTTATAATAGCTTCACCTAGGTCTTGAGCTTGTCCAATGTATCATCTCCTTCATGCTTTCATGACGAGTGCAAGCAACATGCCCTCATCACCACTTCCACACGCTATGATTTGTCTAAGCTCAACTCTCAATCCTCGACAACTCTAGCAATCAACCTCAACCAATGGAGCAACATCACCTTTGCTCAAACCCTTGTCAAAGCACTACCTCGTGTAGTTCTTTTTATGCTGGCGAGAAGCGCGCCTTTGGCCCCTTCACCAACGCCATTTCGTCTTTTGACTTTGGCTAATCAGTCCTCCTTTGACTCGCTCTTGGAAGACTTGTTGATAATCCTTGATCTCACATGTATCCAAAAGCTTCATAGCTTTTGGTTCAAAGCTCTCAAGAAACCATTATCGACTAACCGTTTCTATCACTTTATCTCTTTTCTGTTGGCATTGGGGAGTGCCTTTTTTTGTTGTATTTCAAACTTTGGAATCTCAGATTCCTCTTATCTTTGTACTTGGTTTCTATTCTGATGAATGAAAACAACGTTGTATTTCAAAAAAAAAAAAATGATACTACATTCAATTATAATTCGAATTTGTTAACAGTTTTTCATGTTTTGATTTAAGAAAATGGGTCAAAATTATCAAAAGAAATTCAGATCCAGTTGATGTTGTTGTAAAATATATAATTCCTAGATATGAAAGTTGTTGTCCAAGCCAAGAACTTTCATTGTAATGAAACTGATTGACTAATATCTAAAGTAATTAAGTAAATGTTGAATGAAAGGGCTAGAGACTACTCAATAAAACAAGGTGAGATATTTGAGAGTTGTTTAACTTGAGTTACCAAAATATTAATGTATCTGATTGGTAACAGCTTTACAAAACTTTATAAATATACAGTTTTAAAATTTACCAATCACAAAAACTTTACTAAAAGTTTTACCAAAAATTCTATTCTCAGATTTTTTTTATACATTATCATGTAAAGCTATTTCTTACAGCTTTGCACTATTCTGTAATAGCTTATAGCTCCAGCTTACAACTTTGTGTACGTTACTAATCGAACCCAATGTTATGAATGTTATTTATGAAAAAAAATATTTAGGTTAGGTGTTTTAATACTAGCTAAATAATTTTATTTTTTGATGAATCTATTTAATATATGAATCTTATATTGAGAGTTAAAGGGTACAGTTCTACTTATTGATTTTTTTCCCTCGAGCCGATGCCAAAATCTCTTATACGTTTTTTTCTTCTTTTTTGACTCAACATCGACTCTTTATTAACCAAAATGAATTATTACACACAATCTTGTTGCACTAAGTTCTTAATCCACATAGGCTCGATAGGGTACAACTTGGGACCTCAATTTGGTATAGAAATAGATTTCCGCGCTACTCTATCCGCCACTCGATTACCATCTCTTGGAGTAAACCTAAACTTCACCTCTTCAAAGTTTTGAAGTAACAATCTGATATCCTGTAACACCCCTATAAAGGGGATATAACATTGATCGTTTATAAAAGATACTACGTGTTGGGAATCCAGCTCAAATATAATATTTTTATAGTTGAATCGAGCTAAATTAAGTACTGCCCAACGGATTGCTTCTAACTCCACTTCCACTACTGATCTTGCTCGTGGTATCGATCTCATTCCCAACCAAAGTACCTTGATTGCCTCATCTCGAACCTGTAACAACCCATCCCGTGGACCCCAAGCTGGCCCTATAGGGCATAGATCATAATCCCTCACCGTGGAAAGAAACTCACACATATCAATTGGTGACAGCTTGTCCTGTGGGAAGGTTGTTAAAGGGTGAGGACCAGGGTTCGAGGAACGCCTGGCGCACCAATAACCTACTGGTGGATTTGGATATCCACGGTGAGGGGTTAGGATCGATGTCCTGCAGGGCCAGCTTGGGGTCCATGGGGGCGGCTAGCGGGTAGGCTAGTGGGGTCCACGGGACGGGTTGTTACAGAACCCAACATGTCCCACAAGTTTGGGATGCCTCCGACCATGTCCCATTTGTATTGCATTTAACTTATCCTTCTGGTGGAGGTGTCCACTTCTGCCTCTGTTGCACAGATACCGACTGCAGTCTCTGCGGGAGTTGAACTTTCTTCAAACAACCACATCCGGATTCCCAGTCCTCACACAGGATCCACGGGAAACGATCTCACCTGAACCCCATAATTCCGACGAGACAACTGGAATAGAAATCGTTCTTACAAAAACTCCCACAAGTACACCAAACCCCAGCTCATCTAGTTACTGAGTCGCACAAAAACCCACCCCTAGCGACCAAGTAACAAGAGAGGTGGGCTGGAGTATTTAATTCCTTCCAGCCACGGACAACACTTCCCCAAGAATTCTCCGATTCACTATCAACTCCTCCATTGTCGATCGACACCTCCATCTGGTGTTGATCGACACCCAACGCACTACTTGTGAACCAACACACATTTTGTCGATTGACACCCTCCTAGTGTCGGTCGACACTGACGCCCACGACATCACTTCCGTCGATCCGTCCTTGTCTAAACCTAACACCAGCTGTTCTCCTATGATCCAAAGCACAATAACATGCTGGTGTCGACCGACCCTACTACGGTGTTGCTCGACACCCCAACCTTACCAAATAACCGTCTATGCCAGACCACAATAAAAACATTTTATTAAATCACAAACCAACCGTCCATTTCATAAACCCACTGTTGGATATAAAGATTATAGCACCACGAAGCTCCCCACTAAATTTCAGCCAAATCAGACTCCGGTTCATCCTCTAAACTAGCCCTAGACATATAATCTGAAACCGAACAAAACGAACCAAACCGATCTGATCCGAAAAACCGATTTGGATCGGTTTCGGGTTCTCTGTTAAAACTGATCGATTTTTACATTAATTGTGATTTGGATTTCGGTTTTAAACCGATCCGAACCGAAATCCGATCAGTTATCCGCAAAACCGAATACACAATTAATTTCTATACAATTGGGTTTAGACATTGATATTATTTTTAGGCCTCTGTTGGGAGCCCATTAGCTATAAACGTGAAACAACCTGATCTGTTTGCTTTAATAATAATATTAATATATAATTAAGCATCCCATACTACTTAATGACACCAACCAAACTACAATTCAACATTAAACCAGGAAAAACCAATACGCACAACGGTAAAATACCAATAATACAAAACCAACATGTCATCAATATAATAAAATTCCTAACCATACTATTGAACAACCTAGCATAACTCTATCCGACGTTCCAACATCAATAACATAACCATAACACAATAACCGAGACCCTATATCATACTTCTCCTCATCGCCATGATTCCACGTCACATACCTGCACACCACAAACAACAATTGAGATGCACAATCCTCCCATCTACTGGGTTATACACACAAGCAACTGAGATTCAAATGTTAAGCAACACAAACAACACAACAAACCAGGAAACACAAGTTGGTGTCGACCAACACTGGTACCCACTTGGTGTCGACCGACACCCACCTGGTGTCGATCAACACCGACTCCGCAGACATGTTCTGCTCGAAGCCGATCATCGAATCTCCGATTCTAACCACCTACAATCCATCCCAAAACTCGCCCAAAGGCCACATGAAACTAAAGGAACCCAATAGCATCCAACACAAACAAGAAAAACACCACAACAACACAAAATAAGCAAACAAAAGAGATCTCAAGCTTAGATCAGCCATGGTCATACAATCACCTCTTTTGCAGAAAGTTTTGACCCAACAACGACAAATCCAACCCTTAGAAGCCTTCTCCTTTTTTCCTAGCACAAGATCTCCACTCCACAAAAACAGATCCTTTTAACAAGCCCAGAATCCCCACAATCTCTCAAGAAGTCTCTTCTCACTTTTTCTCTCTGAAAGCGGCGACAAACAACCCACCCTCGACTTAGGTCGATTTCTTTCCCTTAAATACCCGGTTTGGAGATTCCACTTAAACCAAACCAAACCAACCCAAATCGACAAAACAAATCAATCTGGTCAAACCAGAAATTGCTGGTGTCAATCGACACTACCCTTGGTGTTGATCGACACCCATCCCCAAAATCCCCAATTTGGTTCACGTATGTTACACAATGGATCTCTTATAAAAATTTAAGTTGTAATCGCTGGAAGGGGGGATCGAACCTCATACCATAAAGCCATACACTAAATCCACATGCTCAACCTCATAAACGGATATGTTAAGAGTCACACGCTAAAGCCATCTGAGAGTCACACGCTAAAGCCATCTTAGCTATTTGATTATGATTTCTGAGTGATATATATAAGGTTCGGTTTAAGTTCACATTTTTTAAAAAAATTGAAAACCGATCCAAATCCGAATGAATCCAAACCAATCCGATCTGAAAAAAGTCAGATTATAAATGGATTCTATACATCCCAATCCGAAAAATCCGTTCTGATCCGAACCGAAAATCCGAACACCCAGGACTACTCCAAACGTTGCTGTGAAGTAGTTATCTCGGATCAGTGTGCGCAGTCCATCTGCTGGTGTTGGTGTTGACCGACACCACAATGATATCGACCGACACCACCCCAGAATTCACGATCTGAGCCTCTCTTCAAGCTCCTTCTCGCCGCAAATCCCTAATCCGCCAAAACTATCGATTCTCTAATCGATCTAACACTAAAACAACACAACTTACATTGATTACAACCATGAGAAAGCCTCCTTGTGTCTCCCAATCCACCACCAATCTCCCATCCTTCCCCTCACACATGAAGAAGATGAATTTTCCTTCTTTTTCTCTTATGTTACAAAACCATCTTCTTTCTCATCTCTTCCAAGAGAGAACCCACAACTCTCTCCTCTTCTTCTAAGGAATGACATGGTTGGAGCAGGAACCCTTCAACAGAACGAGGCGTCTTCTCTTTTATAGGGAATTTAAGGGTTTCTCCAAAACCACTAAACCGCACAAAACCAGAGATGAACCTAACCGATAACCTTAAAACTATATGGTTTCGAGCGACACCCCTTTGGTGTCGTTCGACACCAACCTCCAAAACTGGAACTCGGTTCACGGGCATTACATTCCTTCATGGTTCTCCAGTCCTCATCATCATTCAGAGCTTTATTAACCACCTCTACGGCTGAATATTCACGCCCATTAGAAACCCACTCATTCCTGTTTTTCCATAGTCTCCATAGCAACCAAGGGACTCCTGCTCTGTTAACCTCTACTTTTGGATGAATTTCTTTATAGTTCAGCACATGGTATAGGTTTTGGAACAAGGAATCTGACCAGTCACTTTCAGGGGGAGTTGGGAATGGAGAGATCGCCCATGTAAGTCGAGCAAAAGAGCATGTGAAAAGAAGGTGGTTAACAGTTTCTTCCACAAAGGGACCTCGACTGCATGCTTTGTCTCGCGACAAATATCAGTGGACTAGGTTCCCTGCTACTGATAGACAATTAGTCATTCATTTCCGTAGGAAATAATGGATATTTGGTGTCGTGTCAAGTTTCCACAACTTTTGGAAGATAGGATAAAAGTTTTGACAGCTCACTTCCTGGGGGGTTCCTCTTTTATTGATGATCTCTCTACTCACCAAATAACCTGATTTGACTTTAACACCTCTAATGGGATTATTGGGGTTTGATCCCAACCATTGATGCTAACAAATATTGATTGACTCACCGTAACCAATCACTACTCTCGTTCCTTGTTTCAGAATTACCTAAGCCTCATGAATGCTTCTCCATGCATATGATGGTCTAGAGCCTGAGGGAGCATTCAATGTATCTAATTTGCTGAAGTATTTACTTTTGTAGACTCTTGCCATGAGACAGCCATGCTTAGTGAACATCCTCCACAGTTGTTTGCAAATGAGTGCTATATTGAAGGATTCAATATCTATAAAACCAAGGCCGCCCACTGCCTTTAGTTTGCTCAACTGATCCCAAGCTTTCCAATGCATTCCACGTCTTTCTTTTTTGTTCCTCCACCAAAACCCTGACATCACCGAGGTGATCTGTTAGCCCATTGCCTTTGGGAGTTTGAAAGAAGTCATGATGAAGGTGGGTAGAGCTTGCCACTGCTTTAAGAAGCACTTCCTTCCCCGCCTGTGAGAGAAAATTTGTTTACCATCCAGAAGTTTTCTGCCACAACCTCTCCTTAAGTAGCTCAGAGTGGCCACTATGGATCATTCAAAGGATTCAGGAATTCCCAGATAGTTCCCATCACCACCCTCTAGATCAATGCCCAATCTTTTTTTAACTTATGTTCTTCTATCCTCATGGATATGTTTGCAAAAGTGGATACACGACTTCTGGTAATTAAAATTTTGTCCAGAAACAAGGCTTTACTCCCCAATGATTCTAATAATTTATGTCACCTGCTCATCTTCTGCTTTACAGTAAAACATGTTGTCATCTGCGAAAAGGAGGTGAGTAATGGCTGGAGCACCTCTTGCCACTTTAAGTCCAGTAATATGCTTCCTCCCCTCTGCCTCCAAGTAGCATTCTTACTAACATCTCCGTGCAGATAACGAAGAGGTAGAGAGACAGAGGGTCATCCTGTCTTAGTCCTCTTGTGGGCATTATTGCTCCAAATGGTTCACCATTAATCAGGACTTGGTAACGGACAGACCAGACAGACTCCATTATCAGATCAATCCATTCCTCTGCAAACCCAACACTCTCATTTCCTTTGCTAGGAATGACCACTCCACTCTATCATACGTCTTGGAGATATCAGTTTTAATGGCAATAAATTCTTCAGAGCATTTGTTATTGGAGCTTATAGCATGTAGTAGTTCATGGGCTATCAAAATGTTATCGCTTATAACCCTGCCCTCCACAAAATCATATTGAGTTTCCGAAATAAGCTCAGGAAGGTATTTCTTCAATCTGTTGGCCAACACCTTCCCAATAATTTTGTAGATGACATTGCAGAGGCTAATGGGTCTGAAATTCACCATTTTACATGCATTCAACTTCTTTGGGATTAAACATATGTTTGTGTCATTCATACCTTTCTCCATAGAGGTCGAGCTGAAGAAATTTTGGACCATCATTGTGATTTGATCTCCCATCTGATCCTAAAATTGTTGATACATGAATCCATTTATCCCATCTGGACCTTGGCATTTGTGGAGATTGATAATGAAAATTGCTTCCTTTACCTCCTATGAGGTGACATGAGCTTGAAGATTTGCGTTCATCCTTTCCTTTACTGGAGGTGTTGTTTGCTCTAGTTATCCAATCTGATAACCCACGTCTTCTGAGGAGAAAAGTTTTTTAAAATAGGCTTATGCTACTTTGCCTAAAGCCACATCAGAGCTCCACTTCTTTCCTTCCTCATCCACCAGTTTCTGAATTCTGTTCTGGGCTCTTTTATATTTTTGGTTGCAACATGAAAATATTTTGTATTTCTGTCCCCAAAATTCATCTAGGACACTCTGCTTTTTTCACGCTAGTATATCACCTCCTGAATGTATTATTTGTTCAGCTTTGTTTTGAGGCACTTCAG